>NW_027041913.1:1800000-2350931 GCF_035048745.1 Mucor velutinosus
AGAAGTAAGGAGCTGTACCTTAATGAAAGCTCTGGAGTTAATTGCCTTGCTAGAAATATCAAATGAGGTAGCAGTGGCATTTAAGCAGATTCGTTTCGTGAAGCGTTTTATGGCAACATTTGATATAATTGCAAGGAGCGCAAACTAAAAGAACAGAGGTTGTACAACTAGACCAATTTGATACATTATTGCAGTCAATTATTACCATGGTACATGTGTTTGTGTTTTGTAATCATGTACATTTAATCACGCTCGAAGGTTGTATATTCAGACGGTTAGCCTAAAAAGCCTTTTTTTTCTCTTTCCTCTCCTGACAAAAAAGAAGCGTTTAAAGTTGTCGAGGTCAATTAGATCAATTGCATGGCGTAAAATGAATTTATTTGCACTGCAAAAAAAAGATACAAGGTTTTTTGGTTGCTTGTGTAACTCAATAGACCACGTTTTGGCTTGTTCCATCATCAGTAGCAATGCCATCACACTCATCACCTTGATTATCAAGTGCTGAACAGCGACCGTTATTCAAAGAAGCAAAGCAGGACAGCTTATTGGAGGCCATCAAGACATCATGATGCTTTGCACGCAGGTAATCATGCTATTTTCCATGCCAAAAAAGTGACACGCTACATACCATCAAAGTCAATCCAGCATGTGATTTATATATACAACTTGTTGTGTACCCATTACTTGATTGAAGTCCTTTATGTTTTTGGCTTCTAATTAGATTACTCTTTTTCTCTCTTTTTGACATTATTCCTTTCCCATTTATACATAGATGATTGATCGTCAAAATACCCCTTCTCCATGGTCTCAAACCATGAGCAGAATCCACAGCAGCCCTGTCAACAATGACACTGAGAGTGTTGTCAGGTACATTTTGTCATATGAGCTTTTGATCAAGTGTCAAGCTTCACTCACGCTTACTTGGTTAGCAACTCTCATTTAGATAAAAACACATCAGTAAAGATCATGCCTCTGCGAGACGAAGATCCCAATGCACCACCTACACCAAGAAAGCGAAACAACTCACTGATTCCAGTAGAGCTGATGATGAACAACAGCGGTGAGGGAGGAAGAGAGTGTGCTGCTTTAGCTACTGTGTTTGGCGTGCCTGAATACATTGAATCCAAGATCTTTTGGGAGAGACAGCAGTATCAACATGAAGGATTGCTGCCCAAGAAGCAGATCAACCCTCTGTTGCTACGGCCCACAACACCCTCCAGCACTTCAGCAGAGAACAGTAAATACGGCTATGTGTCAGTAAACGGCATTTCTGTCGTCAGTCGCTCGCTCTCAGCAGAAACACACAATGAAGACGAAGATGTCCTGCTGCAGGGTCACCATCGATCCAAGTTTTTCATCTCGTCCTACGTTGACTCTGTGCTTGATCCCGTTGGATCCAATGAACTTTTGAAACCTGCATTTTTAGGTGCAACATCAGCATCTGCTCCCATCCCAACACCCACAAAGAGCTTTTCCCTACCTCATATCCCCACTGTCAGCAAATTCAACGACATACTGATCGAGGATGAAAATGGCGTCGAATTGATGTTTCCAGCAAACCCTTCCTCCATTTTGATCCACTCCACACCTATCCTGCGTTCTGGCTCCATGTCGTCTGTGCAAAGTGCCTATACGCTACCATCTCAATCCAACAACAAACAGCAAGCCAGCAATGTAGACGAGGACGACGAGTCATTGAAGGCAAATACGCGAGTGGCTGTGATTATCGGCATGCCAGAGATATTCGATCTGATTGTATCAGATGAAGATGAACGCTTTATTATATGGGGGCCCGATCCAATTGTACTCTCATCATCGATGGCTACCACTACAACTCCTGAGAGACCCTCTTCTTATGCCACTCTCTATAACAACCAACACACACGACCTGAATTGAAGGGATTCTCATCCAATACTACATCTACGCTTGTTCGCAGTAAATCGATACAAACCCTCAAAAACAACAATGGCAGCAGACCCAACTTTGCGTCGGTTCGTCTATCAGCACAACATTGGTCGGAAAGCCTTAAACTAGCAAGACCTACTTTAAAGCACTCTGCTTCGGCCAATGATCAGCGTACTACTGCTACTACCACTCATGGCTCGCTTTTACTTAAAAAGGCATTCGGGTTAACCAAGAATAACAAGATCAAGGAAGCAATGGAGGCAGAAAAGAAGAGCATGATGGATATACCCAAGGTCATCGAGGCTGCCACAATTCACAAGCTGGTAGAAAAGCTGACCATTACACTAGGTAAGAAGCTGCACATGATTGAGCGAGCCTCATCGACTGATTTTGTATACGGTAGACTATACTTTTATGACAGATTTCTTTCTGACCTACAGGGACTTTCTGGATTCAACGGATCTGTGTCAATTGCTCGTGTCCAGATTCTACTGGGCATTGGAGAATGACGAGGAATCAAGACGCATAGTCAGAATCAGGTACGCATCTTTAGCCTGTTACCTACATATCGTATGCTAATAACGAGACGCTAGAACCTTTGTTGTATTGAGACATTGGCTCAACAACTACTTTGTGCACGACTTTATCGGCAATAGGCCACTCCGTATTATTCTGACTGAATTCCTCAACAGACTCCCACGACATCCACTAGTCCAAACATCTCCACGCGATCAACGCATTGTGAAAATACTGAAGCGTGTTGTGCGACGACTAAAGAAGCTGTACTACAACCGATCTTCAGGCGCTTCTCGTGTCAAAGTCATTGCGCCTCCACCGCCTACAGCAGAGCAAGAACAGATGGGAGAGATTGTCAGAGCCAAATTGTCGCAGAATGTTATCCGACGCAAGACGGCGCTCGGTGTGGACATGAGTAGCCATCACAATGGCAACATGGCAGTGCAAGATGCTCGGTATGCGCCCGTTGTCGTTGTCGGTAGTCTCAACATGAAAGGCAGCTTCATCGATTCAGGGGTCGATTCGTCTCACAACTTCAGCAAACTGCCATTTATCACACAGCAGCCTACGCAGGACAGTTCAGACGTGATGGTGGTAGATGACAGTCAGACTATTCGATCTTCTGTGCACCATCGATACGATAAAAGCGTGCATCAACCTGTGGAAGCAGAGGTAGGACATGAAACAAAGGCTGCTGAGGCAAGCTCTGTGGCTAGCGTTGCTTCCGATGATTCTTTGGAAAGCGAACTCAGCGCAGGCGAAACTGCCCCTCTGGAATCCGACGATTCAGAAGACGAAGACCACCCTTTGCACTTGGGTCAAGAGTATTATGCTGAAGATGATGAACATGACCGAGAATGGATTAGGGAGCAGCAAGAGACATTAGAGTACTTTAATTCAGCAAGCAAAATGGCGCTGGATCAGTCAGCAGAACCTCACAACGCCATCGACACAACTCAACTGCAGCAACAAGATGATATTTGTGAGGTCCTAACCGAATCGCCCACTTCCATACATCCTGTTCGACCCAAGATACCGTCCGAATTTATAAAAATGAGCAAAGAGGTAGCATCTACTGCAAAACCTGCGGCTCACAGTATCGCCAACTCAAAGACGGTGCGTCGTGTGCCATCAGAACGCTGGTGCAAGGCAGACGATGATCACCCCCCACTCCATGCTGATCACGCTTTACCAGACGAATTGCTAAGAGAATTGAGTGGTGATGAATTGCAAAGCAAGTCGCCCACTGGTCTCTCGAGAAAGCTGTCTCGTAAAAGCATTGAGCGTCGCAAGAGTGAGAGAAGCTTCCATGATGCTACATCTCCTTGGCATTCTGCTCCCTCGTCTGCTGCAACATCGCCTTACCTGACTGGCGCGCACAGTGATGATCAGGTTCCTGAAGTGCCCGAACTGCCTCCCTTAACACCAGAAATGCTTGACCAGCGTGGCATGCCAAAGAAGAGAGTCATCAAAAAGAAGAAGAGTGGGCTCAAGAAAAAATCAAATACAGAGGAGCTGGCTAATGAAGCCGCCATTGAAGCATTCGCATCCATCCCATACGAAGCAACTCAAGTGGCAGTCAAAGCCAACGATCAGGAAGCCAAGAATGGAGAACAGCCTAAGCGCAGACTGTCAACAGTGTTGTCCAAAGTATTCAGACCCACGAATCACCACGACGAAGACAAGCATGCAAAAGAGACCACAGCCGGTAGCTCACCCTCTAAAGTAGGTGCAACAGAAGAGCAAAAAATGCAAGAGATACCTACACCTCAGCAGCAAGAGCAGCAGCAAGAGCATCAGCAACCGCAAAGCAGCCAATGGGTGAGCCTGATTGCTCAGCGTCTTCGACACAGCAGTATAGATGAAAACGACGATTCGCTAGATGAAGTTGAATGTGGTTGTGTCAAATGCTCGGGCAACAGTCAAGGCACATCCAACTGCAAGAGGCTAAGTGTCATATTGATTGCTGATGAAGAGCGTAGACGTAGTTTTGAGCTGAGGCGCAAGCGTGGAGCCAGCATCGACATGGATCAACAAGCCATGATCAACCATCTCGGCATTCACACCAACGATCAAAAGTCGCCCAAAGAGATAAAGAGTGGCCCTGTTTATCTAGGACATTTGCAGGCACGCAGCTTAATTAGCTCTGCTGTGGGAGATGGAAACAGCCCACATGATTCATCCGGCAGTGAGGATGAGGATGATGCCAGTACAGCCAGTTTTGTGCCCTCTGAGAGATCCATCCGAACAGAAGCACAAGCCAGCTCCAGCCGTGCCAGAATGTCTTTTATATCCGAAGCTGCTACTTCACATGTGCCTAGATCAAAGATGATTGAATTGGGCTTCCCACCAGAATCTAGCACAAGTCTGGAGAAGAACACAACCAGAGACACCTTAAACCCACCGCCCTCGTCTATTCCTCGCTCCATGCCCGAGCAAGTGAACATGCCATCAAGATTCAATGGTCGCTGCTTCATCATGTCATACAGAACCAGTATGCTTGCAAGTCAACTATGCTTTATAGAGAGAGATGTGCTGATAAAGGTAGGATGGGAAGAGCTCATTCACTGCAAATGGACCAAGATGGATTCTAGCGGCAACATCAACACAACACCCATCCAAGATGAGCCATCGCATAGCTATGACGAGGGATATGACGACGAAAAGATCAATTATACTCGGCAAACAGAGCAAAGACGCACCGAAGAACAGGGCATTGAGCAGGTGATTCAACGATTCAACATAGTCTGTCAGTGGGTTTCGTCTGAAATTGTGAGGACAAGAAACATGAATGAAAGAGTCAAGCTGATTGAAAAGTTCATTCGACTGGCCAAGGTAAGCATCCAGTTTCTTGTACTTGAGTAATATAACTCACATGCTTGCATGTAGAAATGTAAAATGTACTCCAACTATGCAACGCTGGTGCAAATTCTTTTGGGTTTGCAATCGCCTGCCGTAGCTCGTCTTGAGAAGACATGGTCCAAAGTGAGCACAAAGTGCCAGAAACTGCTCAGTCAACTCACAGAATTCACCTCGCCTATGAAGAATTGGAAGAACATTCGTGACAGCATGACCGAAGTCGCTGAAGAGTACGGCAATTCACCTGCTGAAGTGCAAGTCGAGATGCCAGGCACTACCGCCAACAGACAAAAGTTCAAGAAAACCACCCGCATCAAGATTCCATTTGGTGGATGTATTCCCTTCCTGGGTATTTATCTCTCTGATTTGGTATTCAACTCGGAAAAGCCTCGGTTCCTGAAACCCAATTTGGAGAGTCAGCGAATTTACAGCGTCAACAATACAAGAAATCTGCCACCGTGTCTGGATCAGCCGCTGGTCAATTTCAGAAAGCATCGTGTCATTGCTACTGTGATCAAACGTGTGCTCACATTTCAGGGACTCGCCATGAGATACTCCTTTGATGAAGATGGCATCTTGCTGGAAAAGTGCAGAAATCTTCAAGTCTTAGATGCAGCAAAGATCAGAGACCTTAGTGCCTCATTGGAATAGGTGGCACCATTGCGCTATGTATTATAAGAATGGACAAGGCTGTTTATTATTGCTCATTGTATTTCTTATAAAACTCTTCTAATGTCTTTGATTTATACATATTTAACTGCTCTTGAGTCATATAATTCAAGAACTCGCCATTTTCATACAATTGCGATAGTGTATAGTGATGTGCCACTTGGTCCTTTTCAATTACTCTATCTTGTCGAGGCATGAGCTTATAGATGATTGAGCCTTTATAGCTATCCTCGTAGATAAAGTGATGATCTGCAGAGCTGCAAGTTGCTTTATTGTTTTTAAACTTGAGCCCATTCTTTCTGGCTCTATCCATCATCCAATGCAAAGAATGGCATGAGAGCAAGTTATTGTAAGCGCCTACTTCTTGACCGCCCACATCACCATGCATACCAGGAAACCAGGTTTGTTCCAATGATTGATGATGATCAGGGGCGACCTCTGAAAAGTGCATCAGAGTGGGGCTGAACCAAGCACGTTGATCATGGATGGAAATGGCATGATAAGCGTTTCTTACAATAGGTGTCAGTTTGGTGTCATGGAAGCCATGCAGACCGAGGAACACACTGTAGACTATATGCATGTCGGATTAGTTTCATGCCATGATCACCTTATTACATGGTAATACTTACAGATAGACCCACCTAAATACCAAGGCAGTTTGGGCACACCAAGAGCACCAACTGTGTCAAAGCAGCCCAAAAAGTGGATCATTGGCATTCTGCATTGATTGTCCTGTCTAAATTTGAGGGCAAGTTCATTCATAGGTCTGCTGGCATCGCATCTATCTCGATACAGATCGTATGCTTGCTTGGACTTTGACAGACTGTCCTTTGGTAATAAGCCTACATTGTAGATCATACCTGACAAGCTTCTTGCAGCATATGCTATTGGATTTAAAGTATTAAAACTGTTTCCTGCACACGGCAGTTATACATATACCTCCTCTACTAAAGCCTACCAGCCAAAGCTCATCATGCAAAGCTTTGTAGTTCTTGCATATAAACTCATAGGCATTGATTATCTGCTCACTGATACCATAGCCAAAGATGCCACCTAGCAAAGGAAAGTTTCCATTAGTGCCCAAGCCAGGATAGTATCCAGTAATGTATTCCCAGCCATCGGTTGCATTATCAATGCTGATATTGTTGTAAAATCTATAAACATTTGTCTTTTCTGTATCATGAAACAACTGAGCACATGTATATAATCATTTACATGCATGTAAACATTCAAACCTTGTGGTGTCTCCCATGTACCGTCCAAACAGACTATGATTCTTCGATGCATTGATTGCTTTATCAGATTGGATTGTGAGTCTACAGTGGCTATTTTCAACATTGATTGTACTAAAGATGAAACACGGTAGAATTCAATGTATTTTTATAGTCTTTGTATGAATGGCCCCAAAAATATGATTCTAACGACGAGTGTAGCCACGGGTTATTCTTCGTCAAGGTCATATTGATCTTGTTACTCGGCGAGGAAAACACGCCATCCATGTCCATGATCAAGTCAGTGCTACAAGGATCACAATTCCATTTTTGCATGATACAATACGCCCTAAATGTGTATCCGTTACTGATAGGCATCACATCTATGCGCTGCGGAAATCACCCGTGATAGATTAAGGGCTTGATTTGTGATGATTCAAGGTTTAGGTTAAATCGGGTATAATGAATGATAGCTATAGCGTCATTGATGTTACGTGGAATGGTAACATGTTGACACCACCACCAAGTAAGTTGATCCGATCATTGGCACCTGTACAATAGGCCTCACATAAAAACCAGAGCAACTGATTACGACGCTCTAGCTTATCATGGGCTTTTGGCTTGTGGATGTCTGCTCACTCCAACCTTATATGGTCTGCTTCAACACTCATACATGAGCGGGAGTTGATCATCTCAATTAATACACTCAACTTTCCCAGCAGGATAATAAATAATAAATTAAAGCAATAATGTTTCGCATTCAAATCAAAACATTCATCAGTTTACTCAAAATGACTTGGTTTTTGTGTGTGTGTGTGTGTGTATGTGTGTGTGTGTGTGCAATAATGAAGTGCTGTTTACAGCCACTTTGTTTATGTATGGTGGCACGGCAAAAAATAAAAACGACTAAATCACAATTTGGTCAAATATATTTTCTTTTTCTTCTTTTTCTTTCTTTTTTTCCTCCATTTCATTCTTTACTTGTTGATCACAAACCCAAACAATGAACACTTTGGAAGCAAAAGTTGTTATTCTAGGGAGCTCAGGTTCGTATTAGCCTTTTTTCTCGTATTTTTCATGATTTAGAAAAAAAAAAAAGAAAAAAAAAAAAAAAGTATGTCTGGAGAGAAAAAAAAAAAAAAAAGGAGAGAAAGAGAGAGATGATTTTGTTGTAAGGTTGGGCCAAACACTAACCCATTTCACACAAACATCATCGTATAATTCAAATAATGTAGTTACTTAGTTCTTTCTTGATTATTTTATGTTCATCACAGCTGTCGGGAAAACCTCTGTGGCTCTTCGATACATCAAAAACACATTTTCACCGAATGGAACATCAACAATTGGAGCCTCCTTCTTGACCAAGAAACTGTAAGTGATGTGCCATTGCTGCGCTATGTATGAAATGCTAAGGGCGATGTGTGTGTGCTATAGGATAGTAGATGAAACCGTCGTCAAGCTTCAGATCTGGGACACGGGCGGACAAGGTAAATAAAATACATTGGAGATGATTTTGAATCATAGATAACCAACATTGTACAAAAAATAAAAAATAAAAATAAAAAGAGAGATTCAGGGCAATGGCACCCATGTATTACCGTGGTGCATCTGCAGCTATACTGGTGTACGATATCACATCTGAGGAGAGCTTTACGGAAATGACATCTTGGATGGAAGGTAATATACATGCTCGCTATCGCTCTCCTAAATAAATTCTGATTCATCTCTGCGCAGAGCTCAATAAGAACATGTCAGAAGATCTCATCATTCATGTCGTCGGTAATAAGATTGATCTGGAGTCTGATCGTAAGGTACCTTTCTCAAAAGTGCTCGACTATTGTGATAGGTTGACGCTAATAGTCAACGGTATACATGAAGTATCTGCAAAGGAGAATCAAGGCATTGACGATGTCTTTTTCGAAATTACACAATCACTTGTCAAAAAGCTAAATGGTCATGATTTATACAAGACAATGACCACCGATATCTACCAAAACGAATACCCTACCGCCGCTGAAAAATCAGGATGTTGTTGAAAATAAAAATGCTGTCAATTCATTACATAATTATTTACTTTATTGGGGTTATCAAAACAACAACAAAAGTTTGCTATACAGATGTATTTACATGATTAGAGACGGTGTTCATCATAAGCGTGAGGTGGCTGCTCTCCAGAATGTGCAGATGCTGAGAGTGGCGCTGATTCCTGGTCTTCCTCTTCGAGGTAGGTTTTGGATACCTTTCTTTGTCTCTCGAAACCGTTGGCGGGACTTTGATACTGCTGCTGTAATGGGCTAGTCGCTTTATAGAGATGATGATCTTCTACTGGCATGGAATTCATGTAGATGTCGCTGTTGGTGTAATCATAGGCTGGCGTTCCTTGCGTAGAGTAGTAGTAAGTCTCCTGGCTCTGATTAGCGAAATCACGATGGGGTAGCATGTAGGGACTCATCATGGGCGTATGCTTTGGTGGTTCGGGAATACCACTTGATCTGCCAACAGCAGTAGAGTCTGTGGCCATTTTAGCCATTGGTACGTCGTCTTTAAAGTCGTAAGTGTCGTAATCCTCTGCATAGACGTCTGAATTCTTCAAAATGAGTGCGTACAGACCCAACAGCAACCAGAGAAATCCTACAACCACCATACCAAGCCAGGTACCATTGGTCAACCCTTGTTGCAGATGTCTTTAATTAACTAATAAACAAGAAGGTGTGGGGATTCTACTTACAGCATCTGTTTGACATGAGACTATCACTGTAATTGGAGCAGTATGTCACATAGCCCTTCATTGTAGAGGTGTTTGAGTTACTGACTGATCCTGTCCAAGGAATAGTGCCAGATGTAAGTGAATTGTATACAATGATGGCTATAAATAACAACAAATTGATACAGCTGGTAATACGATCACTCCATAACGATTTTGAGAACACACAGCCGACTACTAGTAGGATTGTGGCAGACAGAATGGACACAATGGGGCCCACATAATACAGAATATACTATACCGAGATTTGAGTAGCTGCACCAAATGTAGAGATGCCATTCACTTACTGGAACAAAATCTGGCCACCATGCTCCAGTACCTGATACTTGATTCAATAAGATAAGCTGAGCTATGTATTTTGAGGAGTGAGTATAAACATTGCAGCAAGTATAATGATTTTCATGTTTCTATATTACCAACATGGCAGCCCAAGGTACCCAGGCTCATTAATAGTATAAGTAACCGTAAAACATATAAAAACAAAATCTTAACACCCATTTTAAAATAATCAAGAAGAGTAAGAAAAGAGGTTAGGAAGAATCTATTCAAGAAAAATAAAAATACCTCTCCAAATTTGATGTTTGTGCTACTCTACATGTTACTAAATGACGTGAAGTCTAAATTATATAGATATCACATCATGGTTATCAAACGAGAAGGTTTTCTCAGCACGCTCATCGCTCTGTTTATTTACGAATTTGTATTTCGCACGATTGCTATATACCTGTAAACAGGATTCAGGTACCTGTTGTATCCAAAGATACAGTATTAACAAATTAAGATAGACTTCAAAAAAGGAAGACTATAAAAAGTAACCAGATACGAAAACTAAAGATTTATTAATTGATTCAAACACATCCTATTTATAAGAGATCATTACTGATGAATCACCAATCTATCCTGTTGTTTCAACTGAGTCAATACATCGTATCATGTTTATCTAATATCAGTCAATTGAAGGATCCGATTCGTTCAATCAGCCATGATGACACGATCTGTAGCCATCATTATCCTTCACTATCAGAGACCATCATAACCGATTATATGATTCACTTCTGTGTCGAACCTAATGTCCTAACGTAGACAATGAGAAACAATGTAAATCATGATCCGACTCTTGCTGAGTTACTGAATGTCCGCAACCGCTACAGACTCAACAAGGTACCAATCAATCCTTGATTCCTTGGATTTAAGATCTATTCATTGAGGAACTGATTCATTGGCATCTCGACAGGTCAATTTATAGCTAATTTTTAGGATACTGACCTACAAATTTGATCTTAATGCATCGTATTTCTATCAGTAAATGATACAAGCGTACAATGTACATTTGGCTGCAAGAGTTCTTAAATATACAGAGTTTAAATGGTCGCAATTATTTGATCTGAACTTGAGCTTATAAATGTTGCGGTGGTAAGCCTAGTTGATTGGCTCTACCAGGGATAAAGCTGCATAACAAAAACAGCTCTCAGACTAAACGATAGCACTATATCATTCGCAACTCTCCTCTTATGAGTTTTCAGCAGCATCAATTACCATTGCACTAGGCATGGAAGCATCATTTCTGCCACCAGCTGCCAAAATTAATTTATTCTCCGCTTAATTTAATTTTTTCTCAAAATGGAAGAAATTCGACTTGTTTGAACTCTTTTTTAAGATTCGACTATGTAAACTGTGATGATCACCCCATACCTCCTAATAGTTTCTAGAAGCTATTTTTAGGGCGCATCCAATGGTGCCAACTAAAGTATACGTTTTGAACAAACTTATCGAGGTATTCGTGTAAATATGAAATGAGATTTTAGACAAAAATGTCGAGAATTTGCATCTGAAGATCTGATAAACAATGTTCCAGGGGTTGCTTTAGATCGAGACAATTATTTTGACTTGATTATACCATAGTAAAAGTCTTCATTTTCAAGGTGAAAAACGCGATCGTTTGATTTTCGATGAAAACCATGAGGGGTACCTCATGCTTTTTGGTCAATTTTTTGGTCATGCTTTTTTTTTGGTCCTCAAAAAGTTGAGCAAGGGTGTCAGGAAACAAAAGTTAGACGAGGGCAACTGTTTGATGCTATTCTGAAAGCATAAAACGGCTTCTATCACGAAAAAACACGGCCCAAATATATCCAAATTTCGATGCGCTACATTGTTTTCATCAATGCAAACGTGGAGCATCGCAAGAAAGGCTGATCTACAGTTAGGGAGGGTTCTCTTATAATAGCTGAGGATCAGCTTGAACCTTTCAGTGTGGCAATGAGATGTACAAAGGTCGAGAGCTCGATAAACACACTCGTATAGATACTAAAAGAGATAGCAAACCGCAATTCACGGTTGAGCCAGCATCTTATGGCTTGTTGAGACCACTTGGAAGTATCTGTTCAATTGTGCCATCAGTAGCAGATGGGCTGATGTGGGATCAAGCATTATTATGAGTGAGTTTAAGGTTTCAAACTTTGTGTATCCTTACCAGACAAAATATTCCTATGCAAACCAGAGAAATCAGACTGGATTTTTCCCTTTTTCTCTTCTCTTTCTAGTCACTTGCAAACAATGGCTATTATATTTGGATACGAAATTGGTAAGGTTTAGCATACACCAGCGATATAGGAAAGCGCCAACTCAATGATTGCACTCTTAGATGTGGATGGTAGTGGCGCTCGAGTTGTTCCTCCTCCACTTTTGGGCCAGACAATCACAGTTTCCAGTACAGAAAACACCAATCGATGGGTATTTTATGGCACACGACCAGATATAATGGACTGGATGTCGCACCACGGCAATATAAAGCTGGAGAACTCGCTATTTGCAACAGGTCGGCCTGTAACATTCCGCACACATACAGAGATTGTGATTGATTTACTGGCTTACAGTGATCCGGAGCAATCCACATTTGACTATCTCAAGTCCTTTGTAGCGACTGATTTCGAGCATGAGAAGGTCAAGGTGGAGATTCGACCCAGAGTAGAGAGTAAGGATCAGATGATACCGACATTGGGTCGGGTGATTGTGGCCAGCGGGGTCTACCTTGGTGATGTGTTGGACGAATTGAAGCAAGCATGGTATACGGATCGTACCTTTATTGAGAAAGCAAAGGATCTTTTGAATGACGCACCTGGTCCTGTTCACATAGCTAGCACAGACGCCCCAATGAATGTCCAAGTGAATCCTCAATAAATACCTCTATTGAAATAATACTACGGACTTTCAAGGCACATTTTATGTGTGCGATTCTGATATGTCTAAATCCTGTCTGTGTCTGCGTTGTGCCTCACTAAAATGTGCTGAGTGTGTGTGTGTGTGTAAATTCGTTTTTACATAAAAGTCGAATTCCTCCTCTTTTTTCCTCTTTTTTTTTTTATCTATTTTGTTCAGCCTTTCATTTTGGAAATCAATTCATTTAGAGCAACATAAACCATTTATAGCAGAAGCTCGTTTATTGTTTTCGTCATATAAAGAATGGTCTCAACATACTCATCACAACCATTTTCGATGACTGCAGACACTTCCAGGTCTGCCATCACCTTACCAGCAGATGATAGCAAAATACAAAACTCTATCAGCAACACTAGCGACACCAAAATCAAGTCAGAGTTATCCTGGCCACAGCTTATCAATGCTGAAATCATTGGTAAGCAAAGCACAACTACAACTACAACTACAACTACAACTACAGCAAACAGCAAACTAACATTGTATTTTAATGATAGCCGTTACAAGTGCCATGCGTAAAAATGCACGCTGGTCTGGTATGGGCGTCAATGGATTAAGAATGGGTAGTTTGGGAAACAGCATGGGATTACGTAGCGCTCAAATGAATACAAAAGACTCGAATACCAGAGAGGTATGTGTGGTTATCATCAAGCGTAGACATGAGTACTGATTCAAAGTGTAGGAAAACCCTTTGATGCAAGGATTTACCAACCTAAGAACCTACATGGAAACTGTAACTGGTAAATTCAATCAGCACACTTGTAGCAGCACAGATTCGTCATTGCTCAACAAATACCCCTAGATGTTCGAGATATCGATGCAGTTAATTTGCTGACTCCATTTCTGGAGGTGATTCGTTCTGGAAGCACAACAGGGCCCATTGCAGGCACAGCATTAGGCAGTGTGGAAAAACTGCTGCACTACGGTATTGTGGGTGTCCACAATCCCAGAGTGTCTGCTGCCATGAATGCCCTTTCTTCTGCTGCAACGCATTGTAAATTCGAGGCGTCTGATGCTGCTTCTGATGAGCTTGTATTACTTCGCATGTTACAAGTATTGCAGATGGCCATCACAAGTGAGTGTGGGCAAGTGCTGAGTGATGAAGCCGTGTGTGAGATGATGGAAACGGGACTCAGTATGTGCTGTCAAATGAGATTGAGTGGTAAGTGTAGAGTGTACAAGCGTGTATACAAGGTCGTAATGTTATATGCTACATTAGAAATGCTGAGAAGATCTGCTGAACATGTCATGATAAACATGGTGATTGCGATATTTGAGAGGTGAGGCTCTTACACTGTGTAGGTTTTGCATGGATGGCTGGCTCATTGGCTTTACACACATAGATTGAAGCATCTAGAGGACGAATGGCAATTTGTTGAGTCCCCTAATGATGGCACTGAAGAACCAGCTGATCCTCATATGAGTACACCAAAACCCTCGCCATCACCCACTCCACAATCCACAGCAGAGAATACGATAGAGGCTGAAAGTACACCGACAGACGCAGTGGATGCGGCAGCACATACTGAGACAGAAGATACAGCTCAAGACACTGAACAAGAACAAGCAGAGAAGGATGTGCTTGTGGAATCACAAAAGTCAGAAGAGATACCCCAAGTGACAGCTGGTAATATAACATGATGCAGTAGTCGAGTACACTGCCTCAACTAAATCGAACTTACTAGTAGTGGAACCCACCACCTTGCGAGCCTATGGACTGCCCGCTATTCGTGAACTGCTTCGAGTCCTGATATCATTGCTCAACCCTCACGAACACAAACACACAGACTCTATGCGTTTAATGGCTCTCAGCATTCTCAATGTCGCTTTTGAAGTAGGAGGAAGAAGCATTGGCCGCTTTGAATCACTTCGATCCTTGATCACAGACGATTTCTGCAAGTTTGTCTTCCAATTAGCAAAGACAGATTCAACACCTTTACTAGCCTACTCGCTGCGTATCATTACCACTGTGTTTGACACGTTGCGACCTTATTTGAAATTGCAGCAGGAGCTTTTTATCTTCTTTTTGATTGAGCGTCTATCGCCTTCTTCAGGAGCGGGCAGTCGTGGTGTGTCAGTCGATGTGGATGACGAGGGCAACATAAGCTTTGTGTCTATAAGAAATGGCGTGGATTCAGAGAGCACTGCAGCAACCGATGTGAGAAGCGCTTCACCCAACATGTTTCTGGGCAAGTCGACTGATTATCCAAGAAACAGCAAAGGGTACTCTTCCTCTTCAGAGCATATGGTCATCACTGGCGAAGTGCGTGAACTCTTGCTCGAGAGCTTGGTTCAGTTTGCTCGCAAGCCTACTTTTATGATTGATCTGTGGTACAACTATGATTGTGATTTGACGTGTGGCGACTTGTTTGAGGAGCTCATCCAGTTTTTGAGCAAGGTTAGTCATGCAGTTGCATGGTTGAATCTGTTTAGACTCACATGCGCCATGTAGAATTCCTTCCCTGATCATCAAACCTACTCTCTGATGAGCTCGCATGTCTTGTGCCTGGATACATTATTGACATTCATCTCGCAAATGATGGACCGTGTAGAGAACCAGGTATGTTGTGCAGTGCTAAACAAATGGGACACACTGGCTGATGCTTATGTATCGCAAACAGCAGGATGACACGGACGACGATGACTATGTTGTATGTGTAAGATGCATTCTTTGGCATTGATTTAACTAGCAGAGACTCATCATTATATACTAACTTGCTACTAGGAGCTTGATTCTGTTCAAGATTTGCTGGAACGCAAGACGAGAAAGAGGCTCATTCTCAAGGGGTCCAGGCTGTTCAATGAATCGCCCAAGAAGGGCATCAAATTCCTGGTCGAAAACAGCGTCATTAAAGCGGATGAGAGCGGGGATATCAACACCAGTCTGTCCCATTTTCTGCGATCCACTCAGCAGTTGGACAAGAAGGCATTGGGAGAGTATTTAGGTCGACCTGAAAACGTAAAGACATTGAGAGCCTACATGGAGCAATTCAACTTCTCAGGCAAGCGTATGGATGAAGCCATGCGTATGATTTTGGAGACATTCCGTTTGCCTGGTGAATCACAGCAAATCATGCGAGTGACAGAGGCATTTGCAGCCACATACTTTGCTTCTGGGCCTAAGGAGATTGCTAATATCGAGGCTGCCGAAATTCTAGCTTACTCTGTCATCATGCTGAATGTAGATCAGCACAGTCCTCAGATCAGACGTCAATCTCGTATGTCGGTAGACCAATACATTCGCAACGTCAGTGGTGTCAATGACAAGAAGGATTTCCCCAGAGAGTACCTTGTATCCATCTATGAAGCCATCCAGCAAAACGAAATTCTGATGCCTGAAGAGCACGAAGGTCTGTTAGGCTTCAACTATGCGTGGAAGCAGCTGCAACACAGATCAACCATGTGCGGACAATTCATCCAATGCCACACCTCCACCTATGATAAAGCCGTGTTTGAGCTGTCTTGGAAACCCGTAGTTGCAGCTATTTCCTATGTATTCAACACAGCACAAGATGATGATACGTTGGAAAAGGCCATCACTGGATTCCGTCAATGTGCCAGCCTAGCAGCTCATTTCGAGCTGTACGATGTATTTGACAGCATTATCGTCAACTTGGCCACCATGACCGGTCTACTGGAAAATGCCAATGGCAATACCTCTGTGCCTGATCCTATTGTGGATATTGCAGGTCAAAAGTACGTGGTTAGCAAACTGGCTGTTCGCTTTGGACGCAATTACAAGGGTCAACTAGCTGCTGTTGTCATGTTCACTATTGTCACTCGACATGGCGATTCACTTAGAAAGGGATGGCCAAAGATACTGCAAATCATTCGAAACCTGTTCCTCAATTCACTGCTACCAAGCTCCATGCTGCAAGTAGAGGATTTTCTATCAGGCACCACCAGCATCCCATTAAAGCCCAAGAGCCCCAAACCTGTAAAGCAAGCCAATCGTCGCGACGGCTCCTTACTGTCAACACTGTCATCCTATCTGCTTTCACCCTACTCTAGCGATGAAACGTATTGCCGTGATCCGACAGATGAAGAAGTGGAGAGCACCATGTGTGCTGTGGATTGTATAGCAGTATGCAAATTGGAAGAGTTGTTTACAGACATCAGCACACTTCAGACAGACACTCTCAAAAGCCTGTTGACAGCCATTCGCTCAGTAGGATACGACACAGAAAACATGAAGAAGGCAACTATCACGATTGCCTATGACCCTGCCACTGTTTTATTCTTGGAGCTCATGATCACTATTACTGTGCGCAATGCAGATAGAATCGAGGAATTGTGGCCTTACGCTACTGAGTACATTTTTGGTATCCTGGAATTTGCAGACAAGCAAAGTGTCTTGGTCGTTGAGCGCACCGTAGTTGGGTTGTTACGACTCTGTATTTGCAGTGCATCCAGAAATGTCATGCTGGATGAGATTGTCGAATGCTTGCGTCTATTGCGTGATTTTCCGCCTACTGTCACTCAAGCAGTGGCAGAACAGATGATGGCCGGCATCTTCAACTTGTCATCAGCGAATTCAGAAAACAGAAAGTAAGTGATACAATTTATATTGAGCAGCACTATGGAACTGGATATACTAACTCGAGGCTGTTGCTGTTGTTATTGTAGCGATACCGAATTTTTGAATACAATTTTAGAAATCAAACAAAAAGTGGCTAATTCTTTGTAACAGGCCATTTGCTAGTATGCTATTCTTTTTTTTTAATCTTCTCTCCTCCATCTCTACCTCCATATCAGTTCTATAACTAGAAAAAATCATGCGAATATCATATACATTCAATAAATTATCATTATATACGTGTAAAATTAGCAATTTATTTTTATGGCATTAATGAGGTAAAAGAACAAAAAAGTAATAATTAAAGGATGTGGTTTTTTTCTAGAGCAATTGGCCGGCAGCAACCATCAAACCAGCAACCAGGGCAGAGGCAGTGATAGGGCCAACAGTGTTCATAGCAGCGCCGCTAGTATGGGCGTTGGAGGAGCTGCCATTGTTGGCTGAAGTACCATTTGATCCGCCAGCAGGAGTGGTGGTATTAGGTTTTGAGACAGCAATGCTCTTCAATTGACAATCAGCAGTGGTACAGAGACAGGTGTTTCCAATAGGATCCCACCATGTAGTACTAAAAATAAGCATTTTTATAAATACATTTCCATCTTCCTCTTTTGTAAAGAAACAAAATACTTACTCGCAGTTGTCAGGAATAGGATAACGGTAGCCAGCAGTACCATTTTGAACAGATGAGGCTGGGGTGGGATTGCTCAATGTAGGAGTGGTGGCAGGACAGTTGAAACAAGTCTTCATGCTAGTGGTACCGAAATTGCAACTATCATATGGGTGAAATAAATGAGGTTAGGCCTGTGTTTCTGCATAAATAAATTGGGCATTTATTACCTGTTGACTAAGCCATCGTCAATTGAACCATTGTGATCATCGTCGAGACCGTTACAGATTTCCTTGGGAATAACAGGTTGCTTACATTGCATGTAGTCTTGAGCACCGAGTTCAGAGGCTTTGACGGGGTTCTTCATGTATTGCAATAACTGTTGGTTGGTGACAAACCAGACATTGGGCTTTTGAGCAATGGATTGGATGAATTCTATCACACCATTGTACATGTCCTTGGGATCGGGAAGACCGGCATATGTGGTTAAATGGGCTGATGTCGAGGAGCTGGGTGAACATTTGACTCTTTGGTGTATGATTTACTATTTATACTTACTGGGATGCACGTAGATACCAAATGGCTGACGGTTGCCGTTGTAATGCTTGTCGAAAGCAGCTTGACTCCCTTTAAATGACGATGGTTAAAATGTGCATTTGTGAAACGTTCGACTGAAATGAAAAAGCTTACATTGTTGAACATCAGCGGGAGAACCAGCGAGATAGACATCCATCAATTGAGGTACACTGGCATTGTCAAGGACTGAATACATGGGGATTTCCCAAAGACCAGGCAATTTGACTTGGCCAGCAGCACAAATACCGGTCCAACAATCATTTGCCATGCCATTGTCCAGAGTGTAAGGCCAGTAGGCGTCGTCGGTGACAGCACTGGAGCTAGAATCGTATAAGAAACCTTGTTGGCTAAGGATGTTCAAAGTGTCCTTGGTGTAATTCAAGAAGGGTGCGCGGAATCCTTGAAGCTTTTGGTTGGGAATACCGCCATAAGCATTCAACATGGATTTGGTGCTGCTGATTTCTTCGGCGGAGGGAGTACCGACATGAGAGAAGGTATGACTATTGATCCCAAATGTCAACGTGTCTGAACATGATCCTGTATGTGCATAACACTTACTCTGCAACCTCGTTTCCAGCAGCGTACCATTGTTGAACCAATGAGAAATCAGTGTATTCCATCGAGACAAACCTACACAGACGATTGCATTTAGTAATTTTGGTAATAGATCCAAAAATAGCAGTTAAATTACCAGGTACCGTGACCAGGACAGCCATTGGGATTTCTGTTGTTTAGACATCAAGTTAAAATTATAAATAGCAAATTATGTGTGATTAAAAATAAACCTACGTAACATTGACCATGGACAAGGCGGTCTTGGCCAGTGTTTCTTGAACTGAATCATCAAAAGTAACTGTAACAAACTGCAAATGGATGAGTGAGCTTGTTGTCAATGGGCTGTGTTTGTCTACATTACTTGAGGTGTATCTGCAGGTGAGAGACCACCAGGAGGGGATTGAGATGCACAGAGGCAGTTGTTGGCAATCTTACAGGTGTTGGGATCACAAGAATAGGTAGAGGCACCAGCAGCTCCTGTGGTGGGCACAGTAGCACCTTCTTGAGCTACGACAGCACTGATCAAAAGTGCAATGCTGGAAATGATGGACAGGGATTTCATTGTATGAATTGAATTGAGATTTTGTAAAAATGTAAAGAAAAGAAGAAGGAAAGAGCAGGGGAGAGGCAAGTTGTCTTAAATACTATACAGCGTGTAGTACAAGATTTGGAAAATCTCCCTCTCGTTGAATCTCTGAGTGCCTTTTATTTCTTTATTTTTATTCGAATTGCAACAAACATGTCTCCTTAAAACAGTGTTTTGTACAATCCCACATCAAATGGCATTTGATTATACAACCACACCAAAGTCAATAATCGAGCTCGTGTTAAACAAGTTACACTGCCTTATTATATGTGGTAAATTAGCTGAATTGTAATACAGTGTCATTTCATCGCCTCATTTATTTATTCATTGTAATGTAAATCAGAGCTATCGCCTGCAAGTTGTCATGACTGTATATAAATTGGTCTCTTGAGGCAACAGGGGCAGACGCAATGGCATAGTTAAGGTGATGTTATAGAGAGAGAGAGAGAGAGAGAGATGAACACAATCAATTACAGAAAGCCCGGGTTGCTGTTTATTTTGTAGATCTTACTATTGTGCAATGTATATCTGTCTCACGAAACAGCGACGATGGATTGCTGTATTTGGCCATGTATCGTTTCTTTTTTCATGTACAATAGTATACTTTATTTTCATTATTAGTGTCTTGTCATGTACGATTTACGACGTTCGTTTAAAGCGGATTCAATCAAGTCTAATTCCTTTGTGTCTGACCTCAAGATGGTTTCTACATGTTTGATGCCCTTTTGCTCGTCTTCCAAAACCTTGGCAATGGCATTCAAATCCTCTTCATTCACAGTGCGCCAGACTTCAGATCCATTGCCTTGGTTGGCATGTCCCATTTGGCGTGCTTTGATTGCCTCTAGTTGGTTTCTAATTGCCATCAATCTCTGATTCATTTCTTCTGGTCTATTGGGGTATTTGCTCAACTCATCCAATTGTCGCATTGACTTTTCCTCATCAGCAGAGAGTGGGAAATTTTTGTAGCGTAAAACTTGGCTGTATCGAAGAAGCTAGCATAACGAATTAGAAACCACATGTTTTCACTAGACAAGCAGGTTGACTTACTCGTAATAATCGCTGGGTGAATTCTGTATGGCGACGTTTATGTTCATCTAATTTGACCAGTGTGCCCAATTCATGTCGACGCTGCACATGTGCCAATCTCTCTGCAGTCTCTCTCAATTTCTCTTGATGTAATTCCAGCTGTTTCGATTGAATTTCCATACGCTTCAGGATATCATCAAATCCAACTGCCAATACAGGGACCAGCGTTGTGGGATCTGGGTTTTTGCGTTGAGCTTCGTTCCATAGTTGCTCGTCTTGATTTTGAGGGCGAACGTACAAGTGCACTTCGTTAGGAGGAACCATGTTGTAAAAGTAATGCTATGAATTGTGTCAGTTTTCTTTGTTCCAGCATGTATACAGAAGGGCTTGAATTACTCTGAAATGACACAAGGGTGAATTAGGGTCGAAATGTGCTCTGATCAACGCAAGCTCTTGCCAGACTTTCTCTTGCACTGGTGGAGGAGCTCCTACTTGCTGTTGCTGCTGCTGTTGTGGCGCGCCAAATCCTGTTTGCTGTGGTTTGGCTCCAAATCCTCCAAATCCTCCTGTAGTGTTTGCACCAAATGTGTTTGCGGTCGTTGCTCCAAATCCACCAAAGCCTCCTGCTGTGCTAGTAGCAGGCTGTGAAGTTGCTGCAGTGGCTCCAAACCCACCAAATGCTGAAGGGGCTGCTGCTGGCTGTGAGGTCAAGGTTCCAAATCCACCAAATCCACTAGTGGGTGCTGCTGTGGAGGTAGCTGGTGCTCCAAACCCACCGAACCCAGTAGTAGGTGCTGCAGAAGATGTAGCAGCTGCTCCAAAGCCGCCAAATCCAGTGGAAGGTGCTGCTGTAGATGTAGTGGTTGCTCCAAAACCGCCAAATCCAGTGGAAGGTGCTGCTGTAGATGTAGCGGGTGTTCCGAATAACGATGGTGCTGCAGACGTTCCAAAGGCTGACGTTGTGCTAACTGCTGGTGTAGATCCAAATCCTCCTCCAAATCCTATAGATATCATTGTGAATGGATGTCATTGGGTTGGCACCAAGCAAGCTTTACCGGCAGTAGACGTAGCAGGAGCAGCAGATGCTGCACCACCAAACAGTGTACCTGCTGCTGAAGAGTTGGCAGTGTTCGATCCAAATAATGTGCCTGCAGAACTGCTAGTATTGCTTGAGCCAAATAGACTACCTGTAGCAGGCGCTGCAGGTGTGGCTCCAAACAATGTGCCAGCAGACGATTGTGTATTAGCTAGTTAACAAAGTGTCAATTACTTGCGTTTTTTGTCTACAGAAAGCATCCATTTACCTGTTGAGCCGAAGGTATTCATGTTGTCGTTCTCAAAGTGATTGATGAAAGAGAAAATACGCGTATCTGAGAGCCATCATTCCAAATTTTTTCATCATGTCCAGCTTTTATACGGTCACATTGAAAGGGTGGAAAGGTTCATGTATCAAGCACGCATACAGACACTGTTTCTCCATGGCAAAATCAACATCATCCTTTATTCCGTTTGCAATCGTCTCGGGGCTCTTTGCTGCTCTATCTTCAGTGTTTGCAAAGCTTTTCTCTGATGAAAAAACTGCTGTATTCCACTCGTACATCTCGGGACACTTCAATGCTGTTCCTGAACATGTAAAATACAAGAAATGTTGTGCCTCTACATCAAGATGCTAATGTATGTCTTTATTAGACATCTCTGTTGATAACGAGGGGCGTTTGTTTTGCTCTGATATTTGGCTGCAATTCTGTCATGTGGACTACATTCACAAAGGCTCTCAACGCTGCAACTTCGTCTGTGCAGGTTTCCATTGTAAACGGAGCTGTGAATTTCAGTGCATCCGTAAGCTAACAGACACGCTTGTGCATCAATGATAGCTGAATACTTTTTTACATGTAGGCTATCTTGGGATATCTCGTATTCGATGAGCCGTTAGCACTAAGATGGTGGATTGGCGCCAGTTTCATCTTGGCTGGTACATTTTTATTATCACAATCACAAAAGAGATTAGAGGAAGAAGAGGGCATGAAAAAACAAAATTAAATAAAAGGGCTATATATTTATTCATGGATGATGCGTTTACAAAATGCTGAAATGTGCTTACCCACTTGCTCTCCTTGATCTAAGATAACCATATGTCCAGCATTCTGAATATAAGCACGTTCAGCATTAACACCTTGCTCCACACATAGCTGATACAATAATTCCATTTCAGGTTTGGTTAGAACATCTTGCTCCGGGATCAACAACAACGTCGGTAACTTTGATCTCACGGTATAAGAAACAGGAGGGTTTGAAGGATTGGGAAGCATGGTCGCTATAGCAACCAGGCATTCATACAATGCATGATTTGATATAAGCTCCATAGCTCGTCTCGTTTGATCTTGACCGTAAGGAGTAATCGATGATTGAATAATAGCTGACCTTGTCCATGTCAGGTCTTCTAAAGTAGCTCTTCTTTCAGCGTACAAATCCCAACCCAATCGAGGAATTTCTAGATGAGGGATGCCCGATGCGATTGGAATAATGCCAGCCAGATGAATGCCATCCTCTCTCTTGCGCTTGCTCTCCTTTTCAGCATATAGTAATGCAATCATACCTCCCATAGAAAGGCCTGCTATGAATAGTTGAATTTGATCAACACCTTGGTAATGCTTTTCCTTGATGTCTGTCAGCATAGTGTCAACATCTTGTAAAACATCGTCAAATGTCCAGGAAGTCTTTCCTGGGTCTTTTGTATCATCCTCTTTGGGCTGAGACAAACCATGATAGCGTACGTCGATCAATAAGACACGATAACCTTGCTCAACAAGTGTTGAAGTGACAGTTTTATAGTGATGCAAATCACCGCCAGCGCCATGAACCATCAAAATTAAAGGGCTGCTTTCAGGGTTTTTTAGACCAATTATCTCGTAATGATTCTTCACCATAACAATGGTCGTTTTTCTATAATGTATAATCTGGCATTCGGTATGATCTGATCTCTGAGATTTTATATAATTTTGGTTCTTTTGTTCGACGTTTCGGGAAGGTGATGCAAAGTCCCTGCATTGAGAAGAAGTCGCACTCAAAAAGGAGACCTGTGCCATGTTGGCAATATCAGGCACATTTTTAGAATGTAATTGTCTTCTGAAAAAGTTTCGCATATTCATTTCTTATAAAACAATGATTTGGACAACGTTTACGCCATCTTGCTCTCCTAATGGCGAAGAAAAAAGCAATGCATGTCCGCCTGGTAGGAAATGAAAATTCATGAAACATTCGTGATGCTCCTGGTAACGTTATACTCTTTGAAACGGTCAACACTATAGTTCTGATATCCAAGCTTTTTCATCTTGGAACAAAGATTTCATTATTTTGATATGTGTACTGTTGGGGTATAATGAATAATAATTGGGCCTGGCAAATTATTTGTGGATAATCATTGTGTTCATTGAGAAACGACGAGTGTGGAATTAGATTCTAGTACTTTAATATAGGTTCACATGCTGGGCCCTCTTCACTTGACTCATACGCTACTGTGCCTTTAATCCCATGACAATGATGCCAAATGCTGAGTGGTTGGCGGTAACTTCCAGTTAGTAACAGGATCTGGTCTTTCTCAATTATTCGTTCTGTCATTATATAAATAAATCTGGCTGTTTAGTCCTTCTTCATGTCGCAAGCAGCAAACAAATCTAAGTTATGTATTTTGAGAAAATTTGCATTTGCAGTATTCCATGATCTAAAAAAGCGAAAATAATGAGTTTTTGGCATCGCTGGTAATGACTAATGTGTAATATGGAAAGCTGCCAATCTGCTTAGCTTGGCAATCTCGTAATTTACATCTGGAGTGTAGCGTCTAAGGATGCCTCACTCCGCATTTCAACCTCACCATAACCTGATTGATTACTACAACACTACTTTTAGTGGTGGGCCAATCAAAAAGACCATAGCAAGACTGTCAGACAGAGGCAATAAAGTGTTTCTTCGGAGGAATGATAGCAGCAAACAACAGACAACGATAGAAACTTTATTGTAGTATTATCATCTATCAGAGCTAGCCAGTGTAGCCTCTTCTTCGACTCTATCCCTAAATACTATCACTATGATTATGGATAAAAAATATTCTGCTGGGACAATGGAACAGTAGTATCGCAGAGGCCCTAGTACCGTTATTTAATGCTATTGCTTGTGTACATTGTCTAGGGCGTGCGATCAAATGGCTAATCTGTATCCTGGTTCCTGAAGTGTGGTAGCGCCTATGACCTATCGTCCCTAAAAGCAGGTTTTACTTTTGACAAATGTTCTTGCGTATAACCTACTAAGCTAAGAATTGCATTCTGTCCTGGATCATTCTTGTTGTTCGTTCCTGGCCGGTGGTCCGTGAGCTTTCTTGCAGCACATCTTTGTTAGCTGGTTTAAGGCTTCTATAATTATCCCGCATACAAGACTAAGATCCTATTGCTGCGGCGACACTGCCAAATAACTATAAATAACTTGCAAATTTACAACAATTTTAATCCTCATTCAATCTTGGAATAACATATAAATATATTCAGTTCTAATTTTATTTCCTTTGTCTATATTTCGTTATTCTAAACATACATCTATCTAATTTCACTACTCCCAAGCTTTAGCCAATCAAATCGCTTGAAAACTCCGCTGACCTAAAAAAAATTGCGAGGGTTTCCCCCTGTTTTGATGTGAGGCAAAATTTTAAGCTCCGCTATATATAGTATATAGCTGTAACTATCATCAAATTTCCCTCAGGTGCTAGAGCATGCCTTACTTACACCACCTAGCTTTTAGATTCTGGCGTTGAGACCCTCAATCATCACTAAAGTAAGTAGTGATAACCAAGTGGAGGCAGCCTATCTACCTCCTAGCCTCGGATAGAGTCTTGTTGAGCTTCAGCGATAGGCACATCCACCACAACGTAAAAAAGGTATGCTTCAAAGAACATAATAAAAGAAAGAAAAGGAAGAACAGAACATACTAATGTACTATAGGGGTATAGTAGTTTGTAAGCAAAAAAGGAACACTCACACAAAAAAGTGAGCCAAAAGAAAAGCATAAAAACAAATACATCATCAAGGATGTTCAGAACAGCTCCTTGTTATTGCAACAAAAATGCATACATGAGCAACGTGCAGGGAAATAGTCGGATGTAAAGCAACACAAACACGCACAATTACATGAGCAACAGCAGTATTATAAGTGTGCAATACAACATAATGACTACTAATGTTGTTTCATGTGAAGCGACAGAGGCAACACAAACAACAATCCACGACCATATAACAAAGTAATATTACAACGGCAATGCAGATATATAGCAGCATATTATGCTTGTTGTTCATACATAAGAAGCAACAACATTGCAAGCATCCGTTGAGCTGATCATATCACAGCCAACAAAAGAAAAAAAAAAGCGCAACAAAGCAAACGTTACGAATGCATTACCACGAGAAAGGAAGCAATAATACAAACGTCCAGAGAAGCTGTATATCATTGCGACCACAAGAAAAAAAGTTACTTACCACTTACCACAACCACAGATAGACCAAAGGATAGGCAATCACCAGAGATAGACAAAAGAACAAGCATACAACAGAGACAACAGGCCAAGAAAGACCAAACTAGCAGCAGTAACACCAGTAGCAACAACACCAGTAGCAACGACACCAACACCATAGAAAAACCGAAGAACGAGCGACACCAGATACCAGACAGAGACTAACGAAGCAACCGCCAGAGACAGAGACCAAAGAAGTAGTTACCAGACGTGATAAACCAAAGAAGCAGGCAGCCGAGATAGCAGAGAAGTAATGACAGCGGCACCCACGCCAAACAGGCAAGAAATTATCAAAACCTAGTGAACAAATTCAGTTTGTGTTAATTCTACGCCTTCCAGTGCTCGTTATCGAATGGTACCTACTATATTCCACTTCAAAGAAGCAGTATCAAATCTTTCTAACAGTACAGGGCAGCGTTATTAGAAGCTAGAGTGCCATTTTCAATCAAAAGAGCTTCAAAACTGCCATGGTTTGACACTAAACGCATTTTACAAAAAAAGGTAAAAAAAAGGGGGCACGGGAAAATGAGAGAGCGGCCTATTCGACGTCACGGCCAGTAGATTTGGCCTCAGTCTTCTGCCGTGGCAGCCGTCATAACGGCTGCACTTTAATTTAAAATTGTGCAGTGGGTATTTACGTGTCAAATTTGACTTGATCTCACATTCTTTAAACGTTTTTGCTAAATTTGGCTATAAAAACTGTCGTTGTTATACTTTACTTTCTAATGCATCTATAAGAAGTCAATGAAGGCGTATCAAATGATGCTGGTTACATTTAGATTTATGACCAAAAATAATGGGCTATTTGCAAAAATATGAAGACATGTTTTTTGTCAAAATGTCGAAATTTCACATATGATGAATTCGTAATAATAAGTCGATGATAATAATCAGTTGTCAACTGTATCTAAAACGAAAGCAAAGAGCTTCTTTATTACAGGGCATCTAGCTTGCTTAAATATGGTAGATCCCTGGTCAATGACTACTACGTTGAGATGGTATATAAATAGCAGGCCACTGGGGCCTTATGGATTGTTGGTATAGCTTGTTGAGAGGCCACCTAAGTCGATATGTTTCATGTAGTGTAGGTGGATCTCGATATCTTGACATTAGGGAGATTGAATGTATTGTAGTTCCTGAGGCACCTGTGCACACACAATTGACTGGACTTGTAAACATAGATGTGATGTGATACGATAAACATCATCTATGCTGCTACACTGTAAAAGGTGGCTTGAGGAGAAAGTGAATGTAGCCTAAGATGCATGCTTGTATGCAACAACATAGGAAAATATTATAGAAAGAGCTTTCAGTGCTGCACCCTGTCTTTACAATCAATTTGATCTTATATGTATCATATGAAAAGTCTTCATTTTTGGGATGAAAAACGCGATCGTTTGATTTTCAAGAATTTTCTCCGGCTAATACACATGAAAAAACGGTGATTTTCATGAATTTGCAATGACCCAAAAAAATTAAGATAAAGCATCAGCAAGTAAAGCGTGACCAAGAGGAGTCGTTTGGTTCTATTCCAAGCGCTGAAAACGCTTTGTGGCATGAGTTATTCGTGCTTGAAAACGACTAAATTTGGGCAAAATTTGACCTAAAAATAAGGCGTGGTAGGTTGCGTTTGTGGAATACATCCACTCTAATCTGCATTCCGACAGTTCATCCAGTTACCTGATTTAGATATACACTATGCGTGCACTGGATTAGATGTACGATACGGATTTATACTATAAGAAGATATGAGCTTCGGATACGCTAGTAGTATAAAATTCATACTATATAAGATATAGGCTATAGCTGGCACCACGGACATGAATGGCGCTATAGACTTATACTTGTATTCCGACATTGACTACGGATGTTTGCCATATCTGGATAAGCACCAAGATTAATGCAATATGAGCTTGTTGCTTCAGATATGCACTTTATGATCCACGCTATAAGACACATGCTTATATCCGTGATACTAGCTATGGATACTTTATGTACTACAGGCTTGTACTATATATGAGACATTGTTGTGCCAGAAGGGCTACAACTGCCTATAAAGATTAAGGTATTCTTGATGGGTAGATATGTCTGTGTTGTGCAACAACATGGACAAGCTATGATAAGTGAAGTGCATCTCAGCTATCTAAATACTGAGGTTCACCAGATGTGATAAGCGTTGTACAAGATAAATTGCTACTTTGGCATTCAGAACTTAGTATAAATAGAATAACTCTTGTCTTCATCAATAAATCTTTAGTTTTTGTGTCTGATCTTATTCAAATAAGTCTTTTCTTGTTTTTATAATATCGAACATTTTTTATAAGCTACAAATAATAATCCTTTTATTCTTTGTGCTTAACAAAATTAATCAGGTAAAGAATATCAGTTATTACATTGAAAATAAGAGGGTTTATATACTACTCGAATTGAGGGATTTGATGTGAGGATAAGGTATTAGATGGGTTGATTTGGGTGATAGGATAATAGATTGGATCTATTATCCTAAACATGCCATGATATGAATCGTTACTGAATCCTGTTTCAAATCAAAGTTTATGATCTAATGAGATCGGTGCTTGAACTGCTTGTTTCTACGCATTTGGAGATCCGGTTTAGAAATGATACATCACACCACCTTGCGTCTTTTCCATATATGGTATATTGCCTTTTCAGGAAATCGAGATAGAGCCAAGTAATCAAAAGAAAGATACACACGTATCAAAATGCCAGGGTTGAAGGGTATTCCGACAGTGATTTAGATCTGCATAATATCATTGACAGGGTAAACACAAACAAGAATAAGAAGCGCAGGTTTAAACCTAGAGCGCCAGCTACCAGGAACATCAAACAGCGATTAATCTGAATAGCACACAACATCACACAAACTATATTGAATAAAACCAATATCCAAATCTAATAGTAATAAAGACACCTTTTTATCCATTAAACTAAAAGGCTATAACATCTTCCTGCACACTTTTCATATCTACTTTCGTATATACCTCGATCAGATCTCAAATTGCATATAGTATATGTATATATAAGCATTTGACAAAAATTGATACTCTGCGGTGCTGGTTTTGTGAAATGTGTAGCGAAATGTGTGGAAGATCTTGCAGTAATAGTTGATCCCGAGACAAAACCAAGTAATTAAAGCTGTTTAAGTTGCTGATGTGTTGCAATAACCTTGATGTAGACAGTATCTCAGCGATTAAATGTATATATAAAGTTATGTACCCAAAAGATTTAAACGTAAGAAAGTTCGATTTATTTCCAATGTGTTGTATAGATTCAAGTATATATGTCAAAATAAAAAAATGTAAGAATAATCGATTTGAACACCAGTTCAGGAACAGCACTCTAATAGGCTCAGAGTTCAGATACCGCTTCTTGAAATCAGCACCACCACAAAATCCTTTTACCATCGTAACAAAATGTAATATGCTCGTTTAGCTCAGTTTAAAGATTGTTTTTATTTATAAGAAATTTAATGGGCACTCGATGTGAGCATAGCCTAACTTCAAGAACAAATATAGAGCAAGTAACTAAAAAAACCCCTCCAGAGCACTTTCAAAGGAGAAAAAAATGCAGTGACAAGAGTACAGGACATGGAGACTAGTGGTGCTCACATTGAGGATCTCGAGGGACAACCAACGGATGGGAACTTTGATAATGACTTACCACCGAGGAGCCGCACGTAGAAAACAACAATGGAACATGTTCATCCCTGTCAGATCAACCAGTACTGGAGTACCAAAGAGACGCTGGATCTGGATCCGGAGCAATGACAGCCAGAGGATGCACAAGGCAATCGATAGCATACAGGAGGTTCAGTAGAGCAGGCCAGAAATCAGGAGGACCGGCAGAGGCATTAGTGGGCAAGCAATTAAGAGCATGGTCAATACGGTGCACACCAGGTGGAGCAGGCGGCAAGGCATCGATCAAGGCAGGATCAAGAGCACGACAGTACATAAAGTGATCACGAGAGATGTAGACACCTGCAGGTGACATACAGGGACACTCCTCACGCATGTTAGTAAAGCGGCCAAGACGCCAGCGGACCAAACGACTACGGGCAATACGACCAAGAGGCAGATAGAGTATGGGATCAGGCCTTGTGGTATCAGGACGACAAGCACGAAGCAAAGTATGACGACTAGTGACAGTAGCAGCAGAGAGTTGGAGATCAACCTGATCTTGCCAATAAGCAGCAAAGGTAGTACGCAAGCCAGCAGAAGAAGGAACAGGGTCAGGCAGCGACTGATACAGAGGGTTTTCACATATAAAACGATCCAACCTTGTATAGTGCAAATGGGCACGAAGCAGAACCAGCAGACAATCGTCAGGCAGAGTATCAGCACGCAGAGCAAAACGGGTAGCCAGGACATTGTAGCGATGTTTGATACTGGGAAGACAGGTAATGTGCTTGGCGACATTGACCCAAGTACTACCCACAAACATGCCAACAAGTCGGTTTTGCAGAGTATCCAGAGCAGTAAAATCACGAGCAGAGAGATGCGAGATGGCTAGACCGTATTCAAGCTTAGGACGAATAAATGTCCTGTACAAGCGAGAGGAGAGCAGCAAAGAGAAACCATTGCGGTTGACACCAACAGAGTTTAACAGAGCCATGGTCTTGACAGCACCAGCAGAACGCAGAGACAGAATACCAGGAGCATGCAGGCCTTTGTATCGGAATGGCATACCAAGGTATGTAAATTCGTCAACGACAGGCAGGGCTTCATTGTATAGTACAAGAGGAGAACCAGCAAGAGCAGCAGCAGTACCAAGCACAGCGCATTTGGAAGGCTTCCACCTATATCCAAGAGAGACAGAATGACCAGCAGCAAGATCCAACATACGCTGAACCTCAGACTTTGAACCAAAGACAGCCACATCATCAGCGAACAGGAGACTATTGATAGCAATAGGAGCATCAGCACCAGGCACAGGCAGCATAGTAGCACCAGTAGCACCAGAACGCAAAAGACTTGGTAAAGAGTTGATATACAACGAGTACAAGTGAGGACTGAGCACTGAGCCTTGCAGAACACCAGTGACAGGAGAGAAGGCAGTCGAGTTGTGATTAGCAATCAAGACAGAGACAGACACATCATCAAACATGTTGATCAACAGACCCAGAACAGCACGAGGAAGACTAGAACCAGCCAAAGCAGACCAGATAACACGACGATCGACTGTGTCATATGCTGACTTGATATCCAAGAAAGCGACAACAGGACGACGACGGTGCGCAACAAAGTAATCATGCATCAAGTCATGCAAGCAGAGGGCTTGATCCAGAGGACTACGTTGAGGGCGGAAACCACCTTGGGCAATGTCAAGGGCAGGAGAATGGGCATCCAGCTCAGGCATGAGAGAGAACTCAAACAGTTTGCGCACAACAGAAGTCAGAGAAATAGGCCTATAGTTGGCGGGATCAGAAGCATCACCTTTCTTGAAGATGGGGAAGACTTGGGCATGACGCCAGAGAGCAGGAGTATACGACCATTGGTAACACAGAGTGAACAACAGAGACAACACCGGAGCAATCTCAGAGACCAAGGACTTGAGCATCTCAGCTTTAATATGATCTGGACCAGGAGCTTTATGTGTTGGGAGCCGCTGAATGTGAGATACAAGAGTATCAACATCGAACAGTGACAAATCCACAGGCACACAAAAAGGCAGAGCAGAGTCAAAAGTGGGGGGAGCAGCAGGACGAGTAGCAGTGGCAAGCAGAGAGCCATCATACACCGAAGCGAGATGAGAACCCATAGCAGTGACAGAAGCAGCAGGACCGTCGGGATGACTGTAGGTAGCAGAAGACTCTTTGTTACGCTTGATGCGCTTGATAGCAGCAGTAGCTTTTGAGAAATCCTTTTCTAGAATACCACAGAACTGTTTCCAGGACCTTCGCTTTGCAGCTTGCACCAGGGAGCGAAACTTGCGATGCGCAATTTTGTATAAGGACCATTTTTCAACTTTGACAATACCAAAGGCATGCCTCCATTGACTATAAGAGTGATCACGTACAGTAGCAGCATCCTGAATTTCTTGCGTCCAGTACTTCTTCCAATGGCCAGGACGACCAGATTTCACACCAATAGAACTATCCAGAGATTCATACAAACATTGATTCAAAGAATCGTTGAGTGCATCAATATCTGGACGAACACCAGGAGGAGCAGACACCAAACCAGAAAGAGTACCAACCAGAGGAGCAACAGAAGATCGAAAGGATTCACGGAGTAAGCCCAAAGGCTTCTCTTTCGTCAATTTCGAGAGCTTCCATTGACGCCGAGGAGCCAGAACAGAATCACCAGGAGCCACAGTGTCATCGAGAGGTGGCACATACCCGAAAGTAAGTGACATCAATCGATGGTCAGAACCAAGAGACAGATCAGACTCAACCACCAGTTGAGGATTCACCAAAGCAACATCACCAATATTTGTCAAAAACAAATCAATGATACTACTCAATTCTTGTTGCTGCCGAAAAGAAGAGTACGTCGTAACACCAAAAGCCAAAGACGCATTGAGTACAGACAAGCAGTGTTCATCAAACCAAGGTTTGAGAGCATTACCACGAGCATTAGAGATAGCATCACCAGTGAGAGAACCCAACCGAGCATTGAAATCGCCACATAGAATAGTATCCCTAGTCATAGGTAATGAACTAAGGGCCGAGAGCACCTTATCAGATGATAAGGGTGGAGGTAAGTATACACAATGGACCGTAAGGGAGCCAACCTTAAGGGACAAAGTATGCGGATTATAGGATGGGAGTTGATAGACAGAGTAAGGACAGGAAGGAGAGACAAAAGCAGTAATACCACCAGAACCACGGTTGAAGGCACCAGGTACTTTCGAACCGTAAAGATGGTATTGGGACCAATCTGTAGGAAAAGAGCCAGAAGTTAGCCAGGTTTCAGTAACCAGCAAGACATGAGTATCCAGGACATGAGAGAGAACATCGTGAATCACTGATTGACGAAGACCATTGGCATTCCAAAGAGAGAGAGAGACAAATAAGGAGTGGACAGGGTTATCATTTTGGGTATACAGTATCGAGGACTCAGTGGTGGAACACATTATTGTTCCATAGCAGAATCTTCATTGGCAGAGTCAGCATTAATCTTGCGACGGAACAAGAAGTTAGCCCTCTTGGGTTCCTTCTTTGCAAAGCGTTGAATGGCATCACCAACAGAAACAGAAAGGTCTTCGTCACAAATCCAGCCTTGCTCAACAAAGTACTTACCAACACCACTGACATTCAGAGGACGTAGGAAAGCTAAGGTTTGCAGACACCGAGCAGCAGTAAATTCCATGATCAAAGCAGTACGTTGATCCAGAGTCAAAGAGTCATACTTAGGATCAGCTATGTTAGCAGGGTCCAAAGGGTCAAAGTCGAAGAAGAATTCAGCCTCACAAGCCTCCAAAAGTGCAGTAAAATCCTGAACATATTGCACATGCACCAGGATGCCAATAACATCGGATGCTGGGAAACAGATGTCAAGCACACGACCCAAATCAACGCCGGCTTTGCGCAAGAGAGAGCGAACTTCAGAGCGTGCAATCTTCTTAGATCTACCAATATAAACATATTGGTAACCTTGAGGACCTTTACGAGCAGCAGTTGTAAAGGCGCGACCAATAGCAAGACGCTTCTTAGCTTGCTTAGCTTCAGTAGCAGGATCAGGAAGAGTAGCAGCAGCCTTTGCGACATTTGCATAGCTAGGTGATTTAGTAGCCTTAGTATTCATAGAGCCAGTAGTAGTTTTGAGGGTTGACCCCTCTACCGCCGTGGGCCGACTCGAACCAGAGGGGACCACGTGACCGGAGACTGCACCCTGCAATTTTTGAATTGCAAGGTCCTTGTCCTGTAAAAGTTTTTTCAACTCTGAATTCTCTTTTTCCAGAGTATCTAAACGAGCAAGAAGACCATCATGTTCGTTGACGCGAGCAGTAACCGAGGTAAGTTGTTCTTGGAGCTGATTAAGAATCATTTGAAGCTGATTCATATCCATACCCTGTAGATTGGTGGCCATGACGGAGAATATTTTTTTATAAATTTGAAAATTTTTAAAAAAATATCAAGGAGGTGTTCGACAAATTTGAAACTATAACACAATAAACTGTTACCAAAGGCAAGCAAAGTTGTGTAATTTCGAGTTGTTGGAGTTGGTAGTTATCGAGGAAATACGTTTTTTCTAGTCTGGAACAACTTTTTTCCGAAAACGGTGGCAAAAAGTGTTGAAAAACGGAAAGAGATGCTCGTTTAGCTCAGGCGAAAATTTATGGTTGTTTATTGATTACAATGAATTAGCAAAGTAAAAAATATAGACTTATATGCATGCGATCTTTGGATCATTAGTTGCAAGTCCTGAGAAGCGACGTACAGCAAAAAAGCTTAAATTGATAGTTTGATCTCCATGCAGGAACAACATGCAAGTGTCCAGAAAAGGGAAAAAAGGTCCTAAACTAAAAATTAAACTGGTAAAAAAGAAGTACAGGCAGGAAAAAGGAGTAAAACAAGTGAGATAAAAGGGTAGAGAATAAGAAGCTATGGTGTATGAGACATGCAATTGAGGATACCTCGATGTTCAGACAGCAGCACAGACAAAATAAACCCACAGACCTCAGTGGCACAAAAAAAGCAAGAAAAAAAGGAGAAAACGAGGCATTTGCATATAGCAAAATGAGCAGAGAGACAAAGACCAAACGAGAAAGAAGCAGAGAAGGAGGACAAAGTAAATACAGACACTACCATAAAGGCAGCAGAAACAGAAACAACGAGAGTGGGAATGAGAGAGCAAAACGATTTCAACAGCAAGGTGTCAATCAGTTATCAGAAGGCTCTGACATTTCAAGATCCTTGGTAGCAGAGAGAGTGGGGGAGACAGCATAAGCCAAAAGAGAGGCAGTTTCAGCATCATGATGCAAGAGGTAGCCAAGATAACTCAAACGTTGTTTCTTGGCTAAACGCTCTTGATCAGAGGATCGGGATGGTGGTTTAGCAGCAGCAGAGGAGGAGGAACGAGCAAGCATTTCTTCTTTCAAAATGGCATCAAATTGGGCTTGGTTGATGCGATCATACAAAAGAAAAGAACGAGCAACAGAAACACGGACAGAGCGACGGACAAAAGACAGCGAACGAAGGCAGCGAAGGTTTTCGACCTCAATGGCCTTTTGGACACGCAGATCACGAGAGAGAGAAGCAAATTTGGGATCTTTGAGATTGACTGGATCACATGGATCAAAGTCAATCAACGGAGAAGAGCCACGACCATGGAGATGCATGGCTTTGGTGAGGGTGAGAACATAGTCGTTGTGAACAAGGAAAGAAATCACATTCTGTACAGGATATTGAATATCCAGCACACGAGAGTTATTCAATCCTACGCCTTGAACAAGGCGACGCAGCTCAGAAAGACGACGGCGGACAGGAGTAGCATAGTACACAAATTGATAACCAGATGGTATATCACTTTGAGGAGCAAAAAGACGAGCAAGAGTAGCGGATGCCTTGGTGGCAGATGGAGGAGGAGGACGAGCAGCAGGCTTCTTCTTACGCTTTGCACCTGTATTAGATGCAACGACGGCAGCAAAAGATGGTTGATTTCCTGGAGACGAAGAGGTGGCAGAGGTAGCATTGGTGCATGTAGTTGATGTTGGTGCTGTTGTGGTGGTAGTAGTGGCAGGAGGTGGGTGGGATGATGATGGTTTGGGAGCCAGGCTAGTTGTAGTACCAGTAGCAGCTGCAAGTTGGGCTTCGAGAGCGTGACGAGCAGCTTCAGACTCTGCCAGGGCTGTTTTTAACCGCTCAATTTCGACATGGGCGGTTTCCAGACGAGCTAAGCGATTTCGAACCTCAATCATAAAGGTTGAAAGTTGCTGTTCACTCGCTGGAGAGGCAGATGGAGGAGTTGTTGGTCCAAAATCAGTAGAAATGTTGATGATATCAACTGATGTTTGTGGATGATGGTGCTGATGAGAGGTTGGAGTGAATGTCATTTTCTTTGTTTTCAACTGTTGAGTGAAATCTACAGCGAAAAAAGGTGGAGATCTTGAGGAACTTGGCCGTTTTTGACCTGGAGAAAGAGAGGACGCAGAGCTTAATGCCTGGTTTACTTTGGTGTCGTCTGGAATGATGTTCTTGCTATGTATTGTATGGAATTGTAGAGTTGGGTCAATTTTTTCAATATTACTGGGCTTCAATGTATTAAAAAAATTGGTTAGCGGAAAGAAAGGTGCTCGTTTAGCTCAGTTGGTTAGAGCGTGGTGCTAATAACGCCAAGGTCAACAGTTCGACCCTGTTAATGAGCATTTTTTACCTACTTTTTTGTCAAGTAGTGCGCATAGCGTAGATGTTAGCTGGTCAGATCTTTCGAAATATGACAGGTAATAGCCTCAATTGAACACTTCATTTGTCGTGAGTACAGATAATGGATTTAGATAAATGAGATAGAATATAATCCTTTATTATTTTGCAAATTAGTTTAATATTTATACCTACTAAAAATGCTCTGACACATTAGACATTGGGTTTACTTTTAATATTGCTTCTATTATTATGACCATAGAATATGTGCCTTCAAGCCAAAAAGTAAGTTTTAATATTGAAACGTTGCTACTTTCAGTTGATTGGCAACATTAAAGAGTTGTTTTTTTTCAGTAATTTTCTCGTAGCAGGTAGTATAGAAACATTATCATTGTCAATGGAAGAAATATAATTGGTTTGTCTATCATAAGTAGCGAGTGTTATGGCTATCATTATACGTTCAATGTCCATAGCAAAAAAAAGAAGGTTTGCACGTAAACAACTGATAACTTGTACTCTCTGCTTATATCTCATCATGCAGAAAAATCATCTGTCAGTAATTACAAGACTGTAGTCTCTATAGATAAACTGAATGTCGCTCTCCTTAGAACGTCTCATTCAATGTCTCGGGAATGAAACCGTATATAAGTTCATTTCAGAAACAGAATATTTTCACATTGATTAAGCTGTGGCATCCAGGTAATTATAATTTCTTTTCTTTTTCGTTGATAATTACTAAAAAAAAAAATGTCTCAGCATCCTAGTTACGCCATGGCAGCATTATGCTCAGCAGGGTATAGTAACAAATACCATGTAATATCTGTCGCAAGTATAATAACTGACTTGATATTGCAACAACAGTGGAATTGCTGGTTATGCACGCTCGCGTTCAGTACCGTCGTTGGTCGCTGGATTAGGTGTTGGAGCCATGTATGGTGTAGCCAGTTACTTGATCAAGGAAAATAGATATTATGGACATGAAACTGGCGTGGCAGCGTCTGTCATCCTGGCAAGTAGTATGGTACCCAAAGCAATCAAAACGGGAAAACCATTTCCTGTCGCTTTAGCTGTGTGTTCAGTTGTCACTGGAGCTTATTACACCAAAAAAGTCGTTGAGTACTGGTAAAGACAATGCACGTGCTCTCCTTGCTCTGTGTCCTTTTGTGCTATTCATGACCTCTATATTACAATATATAATTTTCTTTTAAAAGAAATCCCTTCTTTTTCTTCTCTTTATCCATATATCATACAATCGATAAATTCAAAATAAATGTCAGGTACATCTTGATCAAACCGGTGTCTTGCTTCAACGCAACTGACAAAAACCATTGCAATAGAGTCCATGAGTTTGCTTACGCAGGACAGATCAGCCTATCGAGAATTATTTGTTATAGCAGATGCTGAACGAAAAAGTTTTCTCACAAAGAAAGAAGCAATGTTATTCTTTTCAAAAACTGGAATTCCCGACGCATTTTTAGAAGAGGTAGATATCCATTCCATGTTGTTGACTCCAAAAATACGATGCTCATATAAAAACCACGAGATCTGGGAAAGAGCAGACCAAGAACAGAAGGACTACATTACAGAGATGGAATTTTACATTGCTCTCAAGCTTATTGCTTGTGCACAGAATGGTTCTGAAGCAAATGATGATATTCTATCTACTTTAGGTATATGCAATGAAAATGATACAGAGTGAAATCTAGCAAGATACTGATTCCATTACACAGTGCCTGTACCTCATTTCAAAGATATCACAGTTGGATCGAAATCCGCTGGAGAAATTGCACCAATCACTGCACAAGAGCGAGATGCCTACATAGGAATCTTTCATTCATGCAACCCTATTGATGGTTTACTATATGGTATGCAGCAAGCAAAGATATGCGTCCCTGCACTCGATTCACAAGCGGCATTTTGTAGGCGAACAGGCGATTGAAATATTCAACAGATCGGGCCTTCCTTCCGAGAAACTAGCTGACATTTGGACACTTGCAGACACTCGAAATTCAGGCACACTCAACAAGACGGAATTCATCATTGCCATGCATTATATATCTCGACTTATGAAGGACCCGACCGTTGTATTACCACCTAAATTGCCATCGCAAGTGTACGCCGAAGCTACAGGTCGATTTGCTTCGTCTATCCGTAGGCATCACACTACTACCATTGCAAGTAGGAGTCGAGCAAGTTCCAATGCATCCATGGCAGGATACACTTCGCCTGTTATCAGTCATATGATGTCAGGACCCACTGCTACTGCGAGTACAGTGAATAGCACCAGTATAGCAGGAGATATCGCACTGGCAGCGCAAGAAAAGGAGAAATATTCAGCTTACTTTCAACAATTGGATACGGATGGCTCAGGGTTTATTGATGCAGATGAGGCAGTCTATTTCTTTAGTCACTCGCGATTACCTAATTCTGAATTGGGCAGAATTTGGGAGATTGCAGACAGTCGACGTTTGGGTAAATTGGATTTGCATGATTTCTGTATTGCGATGCATCTGATCAATATGTGTAAGCGAGGTGAAAGTATAGACAAGTGTAAGAATTACCCACAAATTTAAAAATCCTGCTCTGATCACCTCCAAACATAGATGACCATGCTCCATTAACGCCTGACATATCAAATCAAACCTTGCAGAGTCAAGCAAATCTGAATCAACGGTATGAGTTGGAGAATCAGCTTATTGAATTAAAGCAGCAAATAAACCATGAAGCCAAGAGATTGTCCCAGTCTCAAGCTCAATACAGACAGGAACAAGAATGCATTGAGCAACTCAATAACGAAATAGCTGCTCTCAAGTCAGAGTTGAGTGCTGCTAAACAATCCGCAGAGGTCGCCGAGAGATTGCTTAATGTCGAACAAAAGAAAAACAGAGAGCTCACAGGAATTTCATCTCTTGAATCAAGTTACTCATCGGCGGAGCAAAGATTCGACTCTCCTCTCACTTCAAATTTACCTGAACTGACAAGAACGACATCCATCTTCTCTGGTAGTAGTAATTCTGTCGTATCTCCTCGCAGTGACTACACAACGACGTTGGACCCATTTGCAGGCTTCAAAAGGATGAACCAAGGATTGAATAATCAAGCAAAACTTCCTCCAGTGTCTCCCACACAGAGCAAAGCCATCGCTAAATATGGATTTGATATCACTGTGTTTGATGCGTTATCCATTGAAGACGATACTAGTAACAAAGCTTCTCAGCCAAATCATTCCATCAAAGATGATCTAGCTGCTCTGTTTGGATCTCCCACAGTATCATCAACAACGACAACAGCATCGGATAACCATCCAAACACCACGGCCACTACCTTTGATAGCATCTTTTTGTAATAAAATCACATACTTTATTTGTAAGATGGAAGCGAAAAGGCTTCAGGAACGAAATCAGCCATGGAGCTAATGACCAAAGTAGCACCATGATCCTTGTCCCCAGTGAGAGCCTTGATATTCTCATCAGGAATCCAAACCACCTACATAATAAAACATCAGTCAACACAATCCATACGCATATACACACACTACTTGCATTCATCTGGGCATTCAAAGCTGCTTCAACACCGTTGACAGCATCCTCAAACACTAGGCAATTCTCGGCAGGAGGGTTTCCAAAGTGCTTTTGAGCAGCCAAGAACAAGTCAGGCGAGGGTTTGGCATTCTTGATATCAGCATCATCGCCACAGATAATGACATCGAACAACTCAAAGAGTTCCTTATTTAAAGATGTCTTTAGTTCAAACTTGGCGCGAGTCGATGAAGTAGCTACTGCGATAGGAATATCGTGAGCATGTAAATGACGAATCAGCTTTTCAACGCCAGGAAGCAGCTTGGCATGAGGGAACAAGTCTTCTTGAATGATGGCTGTAATTTCCAAGTACTCTTTGACAGACATGGGCAGTTTGTATGTCTCGACCACCATGGTAGCTGATTCATTTCCAGAACGGCCCATGAGTTGGCTCTTGACTTCCCAAGTAAACTTGACGCCGTCTGCATACTTGTCTAGAATTTGTTGCGTAACTTCAGTATAGACACGTTCAGTGTCTAACAAAAGGCCATCCTGCATTGTTGCATTGCTTGTTAGTGCCTGTTGCTAGTACTCGTTATGGATATTACCATGTCAAAGATGCAGTGTGTAATGTAAGCCATAATAAATGTAGTGGGAGTTTTATCAAAAGATCAAAATGCTCTGAAATGGTGCTTTCCATCAAGTAGGTAGCCTCTCTGCCGAGTCACAAACTCATGGTGGATGAGAAAGAACATGCAGTAGTAAATTGCTCATCCGTAAATAAGCATTACACAAGAGAAGTCGCTTGGAATTCACCACTATATAGATATTGATTTGAAACATATTGACACTTGGAAAGTCGTTGATATACCAACAGACGTATTCGATTGTTCCCAAAGGCAGTTAAAGCCATCATTATTTTGCACCAGCTGAGCAACAGCAGATCTCGATATCATAGATTTGTATAGTAAACATGTCAAATGGAATGTCAGGGACATTTCCATTGGATCTCTTGCTAAATACAGCGAGCTGGTTAGGTAAGCATATGCTCATTAGAGCACCATGTCCGTGAGAGATCGGGCACGTTTTGCATTGGGGGCCAAAAAGACTGATCCAATGGAAGAGTCTCTTTATGCGATTTGAAGGATGCTCATTTTTCCCTCTTATCGGGTATTATCTTTGTCTTTCCTTTCTTTTATCATCCGTCAATCCTATATATCCTAGTTTGAGCAGTAATGTGTAGCAGCAGTACTATTAACCTTAAATCACAGCAGGCCAACTAATTTCTATTCATAGGATATTGCTGTCATTTTCTACCAACATGTACTATTGTACAGAGCCGTTATACGACTGTCAAGATCAAGACATTCTGATTCACTACTACAACACTACAGAAGATGGCCTTGAACAGTGTAGCTTTGACAGAAGGAGACGCATTGCATCCCGTATCTACTTGGGTGCTGCAGTGTTCAATGCCTTCTTTGTCATTGTGACCACAGTGATATTCATCTATTGTGCTGCTGGACCAACAACCGTTGTTTGCAATGACGACTTGTCCCCCAATGAGCTTCGAAAAATACGGAAGCGTCAGTCCATTAAGAAGCGGTCAGTCTCAGCAACGACACTGGGTGCCTTTGGCCATCTCGTGTTCAGTACCTGCATGTTCCTCACGCAAGCATTTAACAATGATGTGGGCTGTCAATTGGTGCTGTGGGGTGTTGTTTGCGGATTCTATACTTGGATCTTTGCTTTCACAGTAAGAGCTTATCGTCTGCGATACTTGTTTCGATTCAATCAGCTGAAGGTCAAGTACCTGCGGATGACGACTGCAGAGAGATTGACATGCATCAATGATGCTGATTATCAGTGGTATCTCAAGAGAACTCGAAAAAATAAGTACCTTATGGTGTGGCCCTACTGCATCTATCTGTTGTCCGTACTTGTCATCCTGATAATCACAATTCCATCTGAATTGACGGCCATGCAGGCGTACGGCGTGTGTTATGTCCGATGGGGCTCTACGTTATTGGTGACATTGTATGGTTTCTTTATCGCTATCATGGTTCCCTTCATGCTGTGGTATCTCAGAAACAACTCGGACTCGCATGGCATTCGCACAGAATTATGGGTGGATGCCTTTGTGGGGATACCCTTCTTCGTATTGTATCTCGTGTGGTTTGTACTCAACGCTTACGATTATGAAGCACTTTCCATCTATGTCAGCAAGTCATTTGGGCCAGCCAACTGGGTCATCCTTTTCACCATCACTGCCCACTTTTGCTCTGTTGTGTTCCCCATTGTTGTCTACATCCTTATGGAAAACAAGTGTTGGATTCGATGCCAGTGCAAGTACAGAAAGACAATGTGTAGGCTACAGCGGTTACTGCACTGTGAATCATTAACGAAACAAATGGACAGGGAGGAAGCCATGACAGCTGCGTCGATTATACCCGAACTCTCTATGGAATCACTGGAGCGAACGCTGGCTAATCCAGAAATGATGCATCAACTGCAAGACTTGGCTATCCGTGATTTCAGCTCTGAAAATGTGATATTTTACGAAAAGTACCTTAAATTAGAAGAGAAGTTCAAGAATGAATTTGTGCTACATATGGACAATCCAAACCACAGCAGCTCTTCCAAGAACTGGATAAACTCCTTGGCTAAAAAGTCGCCTACGATACCACTTATTGCGCACATGTCAACGCCTCTCGTTCACAACGGTAATAAAGAAGACAGCGATGATGCCTCTGAAAAGGAGGACGATAACTTTGCCAACAACAAGAACCAAGTGATGTATCACAAATTCATGTCGATTCCTATTCCCTACAAACTGTACCCTGATGTCATTCGACTGTACGAAGTTTTCATCAAGGAAGACGCACCTATTCAAGTCAATATTTCGTTCAGGGCAAGACATACCATTGATGAAGCCTTCCATGTATTATACCAAAGGCACCCAGAATTGCGGCCCAAAGAGGGAAACATCACCACTTATGCAAATACTAACTCTTTCTACCTGAATGATGAGGAAGATGTTGACGACGAAGAAGGGCTGGGTATCACAGTCGAAAAACCAAGTGGAGACCGTATTCAGGTGTCCCATCATATCCACATGGATCCACCCGTTGAACTGAATTTCTACATGTTTGAACCAGCGCGTATTGAAGTATGCTGGAACATATTTAACAGCGTATATCCAAAGCTTGTAGAAATGTATAATAGTACCGATCTTTCTCTGACAACCTAATGCTTATCACTGTCTTTTGTATATACAGTAGAATAACAACAACAGTAATAATAGGTATAAAAAATTATAACATAATAAATTTATCATCCCTAGACCCTTTCGACGCCTCAAAAAAGAAATTGTGCTTATATTTCGGTAGGCTGGCGTTGTCAGTTGCAAGGCTTCAAGAGAAAATAGTATAGCTAGGCATCGTACTATGCAATTTGCCACCTACTCTCTATTAGCTTCAAAAAGCATCTATTAGTATTGCGTTCATGATTAGAGGGACATTGAGTTTGTCAGGCTACACCACCAGCCGCCAAAATTAATTCTAGCTCAGACTCATAGACTGTTCCAGATTGGCCAAATCTGGATGACTTTCGACTCGATTGAACTATTCTGTCAGATTCGACTATATAAGTACAATGATCATCCCATGCTTCTTTAATCTTTCTTGGAGTGCTTTTCAAGGCGCATCCAATGGTACCAAGTAAGTTATATGTTTTGAATAAAATTCTTGAATAAATTATGAAAATACAAAAAGAGGTTTCTAGCCAAAAAGTCGAGATTTTACATATCAAGATCCCACAAAGATGATTTCAGTGGTTACGTTAGATAGACAGAAACATTTGATTTAATACATACCATAGTAAAAGTCTTTGTTATCGCGATGAAAAATGCGATCGTTTGATTTTCGATGAAAACCATGAGGGGTACCTCGTGCTTTTTGGTCGATTTTTGGCCATGTTTTTTTTTGGTCCCCAAAAAGTTGAGCAAAGATGTCAGCAAGTAACTCCTAAATGAGTTCAGTTGTTTGGTGCTATTCTGACTATGTAAAACGACCTTGAACGCGAGAAATCACTGCTCAAATGCACTCAGATTTTGCTGTATTCAGCACACTTTTGACTAGAAAGGGGTAATACCAGTATACTACCTGCCCGTATATGAACTATCTACTTGTATACGAATGTGGAGCATCGCATAAGAGTTAGTTTCACAGATAATACAAAGTGTTCTGTGATAGCAAAGGAAAAATATGAGTGACAATTTTGTGGTGAGCATCAAATTGTCAATATCTCATGATAGAATCATGCCAAAGCTTCGACCAAAAACTCGTTCGATAGTATTTTGTTTGCTCTATACTATAAAAGGTATTACAAGTAGAGTTCTGATGACAAAAGCTTCGTAATCTGTCAAAAGCAACCAAAAAATAGAAACTATTCCATCGGAAATCAATTTAATAGATTAGACCAACACACTTGAAACTGGTATCATTAGATTCTCCTTCAAATTCTTCCCCAAGTTTGATTTAGCCGGAAAGCAGCGTTACCATCAGAATTGCTGGACTTTGAGATTGCACGAGTTCAGATAATTATGGATTCTCATCCAGAGCAGTATGAAAACTGGGCTATTCGAACTTTAAATACCGTTGCTTTAGTGGGAGGCTCAATTGGAACGCAAAATTTGCTACTTTTGTTAAGTACAACTTCTTAATGGCAAGTGACAGATCAATAAGGAAGATGTTGGTGAACCTTGTAGTGAAAATTGCTAACTCTCATCATGCCTTTGCTGCCTTGTAGCAAGCGGTCAAATTTCTAGCACTTAGTTTTCAAGCGTTTTGATTGGGTCAGGGGTCGAAACAGCAAAGGGTTACAACAACTAGTTGATTTCCTATTGATCTGTCATTTATAATGATTGTGTGTTTGTAATAAAAAGGTATTCAAGTAGATACAATTCAAGCCCTTCTTTATTCAAAAGTATAAGATAAGGTGCGATTATTTGATTTAGCATCAATTAAACAAATTCATGTGAGAATGTCTTTTATATCCATCATGTAAGAAAACTTGTATAATAGTACAGCAGTAAATTAAGTACCAGGTTGTCCCAGCACCCATTGCCCTGCCAAAAATGCGTTATTTATCATTGATTTTCAACATGTTTCAATTTTATGGGTTGCTATCTTTTAACACATGTCAAACCCTGGATGTACAAAAGTATTGCCGATTACAAAGCTTTGGCCATCATCCAACATCAAGTTTTGAAATATAAATGCTAGAGCTTTGAAAGTAGCAAGCTAGTATAACGAATTTTTACGAGGGAAACGATAGTGTAGTTGTATTTTAGATTGGAAGGCGTGATATTGATTAGAAGCGATGGATAATTTTGGAAATAAGACAATTTCGAGCAGAAGACCTTTTTTTTTTTTTTTTTTTTTTTTTTTTTTTTTCAGGATTCATACATGCCTACTTTAGAGACTTGATAGATTTTCAGTTGCCATGTAGATTGTTAAATAATTAAGCGAGTAAGGTGTAAAGAAATCAATATCATAACATGATAAATTTATTATGGTTTAAATGGGTGTAAAAATAATTAAAAAGAGAAAGAAAGAGAGTATTCACAGATAAAAGAAAGAAAAGAGAATGAAATATAATGCGTATAATAGTGTAGTTTAGAAACCTTGTCGAAGAACCATTTTGCCTTGAGCTCTAAGAGCCAACATGTCTCTACGGGCAAGAATGGTCATTGCTCTGGAGAATGCAGCTTCAGAGAAGCCATCACGCAGATAATGATCCTTGAGTTTAGCATAGGGCACTTGAGAACCCACAGGCAAACGTTTTTGAATATCCTTTTCAATGAGCTGCACTTCAGACATGATGTCGCTACGCGTCATACCGTCAGCACCACCGTTGGAGATGGCATCCAAAGTAGAGTACTTGAAAAGACGAATGGCTTCATCGACGTGCTGTTCATTGGCGTAGGGAGACAGGGTCATCTTTGCTAATGATTCGGAAATACGGATAATGGCTTCCAACTGTCTGATGGTGATGGGAATAGTGGATCTCACTTCTGTGTCTCTTTCTGTGTCCTTCATTTCCTTGCGAATAGAGACAAAATGACTACTTAATTTAGTGGCTGCTGCTGCTGTCAAACGAGGTGCACATTTACTATGGAAAACATTGAGTATTTGTGGTTGCTAATGATCCAACACGGGCTACTCACGCTTTACAATAGTTGATGTATGCCTTCATCTTTTCCAAATCGATTTCTCCCATCACAGCGTCCTGTGTTTGTCTGTTCATGTGGACATTCAGAACATGTCTGGCGATGGACTAATGGATCATTGAATACTCACATTCTTAGTGCATCCCTCGTTCCCAACGACTTACCATATCACGGCTCTCATTATGGTCATCCTTGACGATGAAAATCATATCGAAACGAGACAAAATAGTGGTTTGGAAATCGATATTCTCACCAGCACTCTTCATGTCATCATAACGACCAAACACTGGATTGGCAGCAGCAAGCACAGAAGTACGAGAATTGAGAATAGTGGTGATTCCTGCTTTGGCAATAGAAATGGTCTGCTGTTCCATAGCTTCGTGAATAGCAACACGATCCTCATCACGCATCTTGTCAAACTCATCAATACATACGACACCGCCATCTGCCAAAACCATGGCACCACCTTCCAAGTAAAAATCACGCTAATCCAATGCTATGAGTCTACAGCCATACTGGGGCTAATGTCTACTTACAGAGGCAGGATCACGAATAACCGAAGCAGTTAAACCGGCAGCACTACTACCCTTACCAGACGTATAGACAGCAATGGGTGCCACTTTTTCTGTGAATTTAAGCAGTTGTGATTTGGCGGTACCTGGATCACCCAACAACAGCACACTGATGTCACCTCTCAATCGCATGCCATCGGGTAAAATCTTTTTGGATCCACTGAACAGCAAACAAGTAATGGCCTTTTTGATATCTATCGTATGTATTGCACGGTGAGTGGCTGAATCATTCTATGTGTCCTTTCTCCTCTACTTTACCCATGTTGCCAAAGATAGACGGTGCCAAACTACGAGCAAATGTTTCGTATAAATCAGGCTGACGAGACATTCTGATATATTCCTCCTCCTCTGCGTCTGTGAAATGAGGTTTACCACGTCCGTTGTTGTGCTGATCTACTTGAAGACCGACAATTCTGATATAAGGTGTTCTGACAGCAGCAGCGCCGGTTGATTTCTAGTACAATGTTAGGACCATTTTGACATGTAGCAATGCAAGCGATCACCAAACTTACAGCAGATTTGCTCTGGAAGATGGAATAGATACCCATGACCACAGCTCTCATACCAGGCACAACACGGTTTGTCAACCAACGATCCGCATTCAAGATGGTGTGGCGAGGAAGGTCACCAACAGGCACCATATCAGGGGCTTCTTGCAACTTGATGACTTGAGAATCCACAAACTTACACTTGTCATGCATAATCACAAAAGGATCCATAGGGCAATCATTGCGTTCGCCATTGACGCCCATACTGTCACATGTTCTAGGCAGAACAATGGATGAAAAACCACCAGTTACGGGGATGATTTTGATGCTGCGACAAGATCTACACATGGCAGTGACTTGAGTGGCTCTTGAACTGAGGGTAGAGGCACCAATGACGATACCGGGGATACGAACCAGTTTTCCAATGTAATCAGACTATGAGGAAGCGTCAATACAAGATGTAGTCCAAGAGACGCAACGCACTTTCTTACATTTAAATCACGGATTTGGATGACATTGGCTGTGGATTTGAGAGTTACTTGGCAATCAGGCACATCCAGGTTGCTGACAGTATTGGGATTGGAAAACAGGATTCTCTTTGCACTGTCTTTGACAGCAGTTTCAAACTAACACAACCCTTGTTAATTGACAACGTGGCATGCCATACAATGGAAAGGAGGCTATCTTACTCTTGGCAGGTAATCTGCTGGTGTGGTGGTGAGCTTGTTGGCGAGATCGGCATTAAAACTGATGAGATGGTTGATATCGACTTCAATGTAGTATTGCTTTGTCAACAGGTTCTGCGACAATTGTTCTCTACAGGTTGGATTCAATAAGATGGCACTGCCAAATTTCAGGCACACACATAACGCACCTGTAAATGTAATTGTTGCCGAGACGGAATGTCTGAATAAAGTCAAAAAACAGAGCAGTGGTCTCAGAGAAGGAATCAACCTGTTCTTCTCCGGGAAGCACTGATGTAGAGTACACTTGTCCTTGATCCCAACCTAAACTGGCCATTTTCTAATATCTAGAGGTGAAAGAAGAAAAAAAACTGTAACGCGTTTGCACATTTGACCGAGAAAAAAATTGAATCAAACGCATCCACAAGGTCACAATAGGCAGTCGCGCGCGTTGGCGAAAGATGTCTATGAAGAGTGGGCTTTATTCTACATGTGTTCTATAGGCTGGATGCCTAGCAAATGCAATCCGTTCTTTAATGTAGCTCTAGCAGACCAGAACAGCAGCATGCGCGCCTTAGAGACATCTGTATCCATGTCCTTCACTCTCAAAGAAGCACTGGCAGCACTGGTTGCATGCGATAATTTGAACAGGTAGTTGACAATGGTGCATGGCTCCAAAGTGGCAAACGCTGATTCCACTATGTCAGGAAATTGTGCAATGGATTGCGCCAGTTGAACAGCTTCCTTTTCTTTCAAGATGCTAAAATCGCAGTGTGGATCGATTGCAATGCCTGATTTCCGTTCAATGCCACACGCTCTAGCATGTGCATACTGCAAAAACACACCCGTATCACCTCTGGCATCCGTCATGCGATCCCATGAAAACTCGTAATCCTTGCTTCGCTTGGACTTCATGTCTTGAATGAGAATGGCAGACATGGCCAGCTGATCTGCCACTGTATCTATATCGCTCAATTGGCTCTTTTCTTTGCTTTGCTTCATGTAATCCATGATCTTTTCCTTGGCCGTGTCCAAGATATCCTGCAGAAACACGACGGTACCCTTTCGTGTGGACATGCCCTTGATCCTTCCAAAGCCCACATGCTGCAAATCTTGATGTGTGTGTATCATGAGATTGGAGATTTGGAACAGCTGCTTAAAGTAGCCTGCTTGCTCACTCCCCACCACGTAGATTGCTTTCTGGAAGGGGTATTTCTCTCGTCTCATCAGAATGCTAGCCAGGTCTCGCGTCATGTACAGTGAGGTGCCGTCTGCTCTCTGCACCACGGCCGTCCCCAAGTCGTATTTTTCCAGGTCCACAGCCAATGCGCCGTCCTCTGTGCGCATCAATAGGTGCGAGCTGCTCAATTGATTGTGTGCTTTAGCAATATACGGATTCACCTGTGACTCCCCTGAATAGACTTCGAATTGCACGTTGAGTCTCTTGTATATCGATGCGTATGACTGAATGCTCAAATCTCGAAATTGCTTCCACTGCTTCAATGCGTCTGCATCCCCTTGCTCCATCCTTCTAAAGTATTCGTTTGCCTGCCTGTCAATCTCTTTGTCTAACTTTGCTTCTGCATTGATCTTGACATAGACTTGGTATAAATGATGAATGGGATCTGATCTCAATTTGGCTTGATCTCCATATTTCTCAAACCCCACTGCCAGCAGCCCTAACGATTTTTGTGTACGTTAGCAAAATAGCGTAAACAAGCAGCACTGCTGCTTACCATATTGTTTGCCCCAGTCGCCCAAATAATTGATGCCAATAACATGATATCCTAATGCCTCGTGTATCCTTTTCGTAAAGTTGCCAATGATGGTGCTTCGTAAATGGCCTGCATGAAATGGCTTTGCAATGTTTGGCGAACTGTAGTCAATCAACACTGTCTTGTCTGCAGGCTTTACTATGTGAGACCATCCATACGTCTCCTTCTCCTGGTACACTTGCTGCAGTACGTGCTTGATAAAGTTGGTTTCATCAAATTTAAAATAGAGGCTCGATCCTTTCTGGCTGGCTTGTTGAATGTATTCGTTAGGTACAAACTGAAATTCCCAGTTAGTATCTGAATACAGCAGTTGTTGCCAGCACGGATTGGGTTTGCTTACCTTGTCTGCTATCACTTTTGACCATGCGTCTAACTGTTCGGTGGCAACGGGTGTGGCAAGCGATGTGTTCAGCTTGGGGAGAGATATGGATATATGGCCATCTCTCCTGGATTTTGTAGGTCGCATGAATGTCAACAGCTTTTGTGGGCTACATGCAGTTTGCTTTGAAAGCTGCTTTGCTATCGATTGTTTGAATCGAAGCAGTGCTGTCATTGAGTGTGAATGTGGAGACGAGGAAAAGGAATGTTTCCATGTGCGAGGGTGATGCCTCTTTCTTCTTTGATTTGGAACTCAGGATGTGGATCTTTCAAATGCGACACTGCTAGGAATTTAGGTGTGTGATGCGCATTGTATTCTACATACTGTGTGCCCTTTATCTTCTACACTTGAAGAATGTCCCGTTGCCAACGTAACGATATGGTTTGTTTATATTCATCAAGAGAAGCTTAAAAAGACTTTTCTGTTGGAAGGAGATGCTGTTCATCAGCAGCATCTCATCAAGTCGCAGTGTTTGTAACACACACACACACACACACACCAGCATAACACATCTTGCTCTGAATGATCAGTCAATGACAATAACGATTATATTTAGTTTAATTGATGTTTCGTTTAGATAGAAGAGTGCTGCTGTATACCATGAAGTGATATGAAAGTAGCTTCAGCGTAAAAAGACATATCCTCCAGCCTTTCATATCTGATATTGACATCAACGTACATGAACATCCTTAAACTGATGGTGCAAATTAAGGGCTCTGGTTCGTTTGGATCTTTGTTTACTTGTACAGTAAACCCCACGTGAGATGAGCAGTTATTTAAAAAGGTGCTGATATCATGGCAATCATGTCTCTTTCTTTTGTCTTTTCGTCTACTTTTTCTGCTGCTGTTTCGTCAGCAACACACCCAATGTCATCAACACGTCTACAACACATTGACCTCTTAATAGACCTACAACCAATAATACATTCTATTGCAGTGCTTCTGAGGGTTCTGCAATGGAAAGGCAACGAGAAAACATACTCTTTCGTATGCTTGATATCACTCATCCTGGTCAGATCAATACAACACTACTTACTCTACAGCTTGCCATGCATACTCTTCATGCTTGAAATATACCTGCAGCGACGACTAGTAGACAACCAGCACTCACAGCAACACAATAAAGACGAATTGGCACTGGTGTATGATCTGATGGAGATCCGTGATACAATCTGCTTTCTGACAACTATGAAAAATCGGATGCAACAAAGTGATGCTCTATGCAGTGTATATCATTTCTACTACTCTATGGCTTCCGAAAAGACACGCTCGTTTATTTGTGTCGGTGTGTCATGTTTATTTACGATAGTGTATGCGGGATGGATCATTCTTTTGCAGCAACAACAAATCCATTTGAGTTCATTGATATGGTTTGCTTTGGTGATGATCATGTGTGCTCATAGTCCGTGGGTACAGCCAATTCAAATGGCCTGTGTCCGTGCTATTTTACCCCTGATTTCGTACGCCATGGCCAAGAACACCACTACCACCGATGCCAACCATTGCATGAAAGAGGAGCCAGCAGAAAACCAAAGGCGATATCGGTTTGAACTATATCACCATCAACGTTGGTGGTTTCCTACTGGCTGGAGCAACCTTTTACTACCACAAGACCGTGCAGTTTGGTATGTGTTTATGTATTTACACAGATGATGTGCTTATGTTTTTTTTTTGTTTATATTCTTATTGTATCTTTTTTTTTTATCAGGACGGATGCTCATTTAGAAGCAGCACCTTCTATCAACAATTTTTGTTTGCCACCAAAGACAACAAGCACATTACCAGACACCAATCAACAAAAGATTGTATCATGGACTTGGGTAGATCCCGAATGGTCGAGATATCAAGATGCGACCACAGACAAGGGTGGTTGGGAATATGGAAATTGGCACTGGAAACAATGGGCTGTTCAATCCATCGGATTAGGCATTTGTACTAGAAGACAGAAATGGTATCGAGATGCTCAACGCACGGAATGCTTGGTTCAGCTGCCTACAAATCATCATCATCATCAGCAACAAGAAGAGGTCATTCATTGGGATAATCAGAGCATCACAACCAACAACAGCAGCAGCGGTAATGGCAGTAGCCTCAGTGGCATCATGACACCAGTCGACCCCATTATTGTTTCATTCGACAACAAAGGAGAAAGAATGCTTCGTCGTCGTTCATCTAATCTATCCAACAAAAGTGTTATATTCAACAATACACTAGAAGTATGTTCCAATTCTCCATCAGCGGATGACTTGTACAACAAATACTGCAAATCACCTAAACCTCAAGTCCTTAAACGATTCAGCATATAAATCATGAATCACCCTTTATATACCCTTACTCTTAAAGTGTCATCATTTACAAACACCACAATTCCCCCCCCCTCCTCCTCCTCCTTATTTTTGATAACGTGTAGATCACAGTAATGATTTAATGTAGCTCTTATAAGAGTGTGCGAATTTAATAAAATTAATAGATGAAAGCAGCTATATTCGAGTTACTACCCTGTTCTGTAAGAACCAAATTGTGCTCATTATTAGGATGAAAATACAAATTATGCTAGCGTGAAAAAAAACAAAGAAGCATTCATATGTGAAATACGAGCACTTCTACGCTTTGTGCACTTTTCTACCTTTGCATTGCTTTGATGAGAGATATACTACACGACGACAGTTCTTGCAATCAATTGCCTTTATCTATCACATTAAATCACAGTTAGCCTCATTGAACATTATTCTAATTTAGACTTTTAAACTTATCAGTATTACCTACGTGCCTAGTTGGCTCTTCTTGAATGCTCCACGTCTATGTCAATGGAAATAATGCCTATGAAGTCAGATAGCACGCTTGCACTACTTGTTGCCACTCGGCATTATGCAAAACACAGCAAAAATTGGGTATGTTCCAGTGGCAGTTTCTTGCGTTGGAAGCTGTTTTAGAACGCTAAAACGGCACCAAACGATTGCTTTCACCCAGTACTTGTTGACTGATGCCTTTTCTCAATTTTCCCTGGGACAAAAAATATGGTCAAAATTTCGAGATTTTGGATGAGGTCTAGCAAGGATAAATCCATCAATTTTAATTGATCGCATTTTTCGCATCAAAAACAGCATTTTTGTATATGGTATTACTAATATCAAAATTCTTCTACAGGTCTTGTCCAGTGTGCCAACTAGGTTTCACATGAAGTTGGTATGTAAAAACTCGACATGCTCTCGAAAAACGCCATTTCAGTCTATCCAAAATTACGCATTACTTTTGGTGAAAAAGTGAAGAAGAAGTAGCACCATTCGATTCGTCTCGAAAAGCTCAACATCAAAGCATAAAGGGGGTTAGGTCATTAACTTTGGCAAATTGTGTGTAATTTACCCAAATAGGTGAAACGATGTCGATTTAAGTCGATTCTGATCAGAACTGCCGCAGCCGCTTTAAGCTCAGAGCGGATATTTAATCGCTGTAAAGTAGCTCAACGGTGGATCAGCCATAGCCTGCATGATAATTTAAATTGCCAGCTTTACGATTCAAAATGATGAACCATTGAATTACCAAATCACAAAAACATTCAAACAAAAGGTTGCAGTGACAATTATGCCGCTTCTCTAGCGATGGGGATTATGAATGATTCATGCAGAATACTAATAATAGGGATCTAGATCAAAAATAGCATCTCTAATAATTTCCTCTTGACGCATTCCATCTTACTCGGGTTTACCTCCTTCTTCTTCTCTTGTAAAGACTGTTTTTTATGGAACAGATCAGACATTTGAAAGCAAAATTTAGATGCTGGATCATGTCAACTGTAAATACAGGGCAGGTTGATCTACTCACTATCCGGTTTATATTTAGTATTATTTATCGCGTATTTGAGTACTAGCCAATCTATCTCCCTATGCTCGATGACGGCATCGCCCTGCGGGCTCTCGCCAAAGACATTTTAAATTAAAGATAATAAAAATCTGGTATGTCAAGTAGATTTAGAACAAACAATTAATAGTAAAAGAAAGGTTATATCCGAGTCAGGAGAGGGAGATATCAGCTCCTCCTCCCCTAGCACCTCTCTTTGCTTATACACTGATATCAAAAGAAGGCTACTATTGAAATGATTTGAAAGAGAGTTCAAGTTTTATGCAACATTTATACAACACATTCTCTGTTCGTACCATATTTTTTTGGTAGTAGAATTATCAAGATGGCAACATAAGCTGGCTATGTGTAAATACAGGTCTTCTATCAGATCTACAGCGACTTTTTTGAGAGATTGTCATTGCAAAAGACACCTTTATAGGGAAAATCTCCCAACAAACGCAAATAAAAAAAAAAGTACTCAATCTAAGCGGTTGTCATTTCGAATCCATAATCCCCATTTAATCAGCATCGCAATCATTATTGGCATCATCAGAAAGGTATTTCGGCCAGTCAGCAGCAGCGCCGCCCGCCGCCGCCGCCAAAGCTCATTCAAAATCAGCTTGTTTTTTTCTGTTCAAGATTGGCCAAATTTCGTCTTTCGTAGACTTCTTTAATCTGTTCTAAGTTATTCGACTATATGAACTGTGGTAATCATCCGATGCTTCCTAATGCATCCTTGAAATATTTTTCAAGGCGCTTCTAATGGTGCTAAGTAAAATAGATGTTTTGACTGAACTTATTGAGCAATTTGGTAAAATATGAAATAAGGTCTTTGGCCAAAATGTTGAAATTCTGCATATAAAGACCTCATAAAAATGGTTTCAGAAGTTGCTTTGGGTTGAGAGAAACATTCTGATTTGATATATACCATAACAAAAGTCTTCATTTTCAAGGTGAAAAACGCGATCGTTTGATTTTCGATGAAAACCATGAGGGGAACCTCATGCTTTTAGGTCGATTTTTGGCCATATTTTTTTTTGGCCCAAAAAGTTGAGCAAAGGTGTCAGGAAGTTACTACTACTCAAGTACAATTGCTTGACGTTATTCCAGTGGCTCAGAAAGGTCTATATGTCAAGATATGAAGGCTCGAAAACTGTCCAATTTGGTTATGTATTGCTTTATAGAGTTTATTTACACGGCATAAATCACATCTTTGGTAGCTGTAATTTACTGGAAGGGCAGTTGTGCAGCCTGTGCAACTTCTGATTCGAACAGGAGGCATATTGATTTCGGTAGAGCTGATTCATGCAAATTTTGAAGGCGATATGTTGCTGGTAAGCTTATTTACAATGGAAATAAAAAACCTAATTTGCTGCTGAATGCTATCGTTTTGAACCTTCGCTTCGCTGCGATCAAGCCCTCATATAGATCAATATTACCAGATATTGGATTAGACGCCTGATTACCATGGCTTTGCACTTTTGATTTGCTACGGTAACCCCCCCCCCCCATAACTCAATGTTACCCAATGTTGGATTAGATGCTTAATTGTCATAGGCTTTAAACCTTTGCTTGGGTAAGGTAAACCTCCCCTATAAATCAATGTTATCAAGTGTGTTGAATTAGATGCATTATTATGTTCTTGGTGGAGGGGCTGAGTCCCTCCCCCATTGCCGGCTTCGCCGGTGGTTTTATTCACCTTTGTTCTGACTCTCAATACTATTAAATTTTGAAAGGATATGGCTAGTATATATTTAAAATAAACAAATTCACCTCATATAGGCTTTTAAATTCACGGGATATATATTAAAAAGGCAAATTTAATCCTGTGTACCTGAGAAACTATAAATTTAAGCTGACTCTATTGATGAAGAGGCTAAAAAAGCTTAATCAATTTAAGCAACAGCCAATCAATGTGTGCATTATTTGACGCAAATGACTTCATAGGGCACAGCTAAAACGCCAAGATGGATGGCAAATAGCATAAACGGGCCTTACCCCGACTGGATTCTCATCTACTGTACCATGTTCTTTATTTATCAGGTACTCGGAACAAACGGCTAGCGTAACGAACGAAAAAGTATAAATACATGCTACTCAAACTGGTCCTCTTTTCTCTCTTTACAATTAGTAAATAATTTAAATCAGTCAACATGTAAGTCTCGAGTAGGAAGGTGGACATTTGATGCCGAGTACGCGTTACTCATTGTAAATGTCATGTCAACTAGGGGTCTTTTCGATAAGTTTCAAGATGATAACAACAAGCTCGAACAAACTCCTCATGAGCACAAGGGTCATTTGAGCCACGAGCTCATTGCTGGTGCTGGTAAGTGGATTTATTCTCGTGATAGGTGATAAGCTCACTCAACATCATCTAGCTTCCTACGAGGCTGTCAAGGCTTACAACGAACATTGCGAAAGAAATGGCAAGCCTAATGACCACGCTACCGCCATGCAATTGTTTGCTGCCTTTGCCGCTGCTGGTGTATGTACTGAAGCAATATAAGCACATGCTAGCATAATGGTCTAATGAGTTTTTTTTTTTTTTTTTTTTTTTAATGATAGGTTGACAAGTTGGTTGAAACCAAGGGTCTCGACTTCATTGACAAGCAAAAGGCCAAGCGCCATGCTGAAGAGCAAGTCAAGGAGTACTACAACAACGAACATTAATTTAACGCTTCCATTTATCCTACTATTCAGATATAAGTGTATTTGTGTACAGTATATCCACCTCATCTATTTTTTGTGCTATATTGCTAGCGTTTGAAATAAATTGCTTAATTTTAACCTTTTGTAAACTGTCATGTTCCTTTTATCCTATGCAATGAACCATTTTTAGCTTTGATTTCTGCGCTAGCATAAGAAATGGTGTTTGTAAAGAGAGTATTGATCTTGCAGTCATTTAAAAGTGATGTACACAGGCTGCTGTTGGTCAGTAAAAAAGTAGCTTGGTAAGCAATAATGCTACATGAATGAATGGCGCTGACCCATTAATAGTATGTGCTTAAAAATTCTCAACGTTTCCTATGTGCATTTGGTTTATTTGGCTCTCAAACTAATCAACTACGCGTCAAAAGCAATATTCCCTCATAGTAGACCCAATGTCAAGGTCTATATACCCAAGACTTACTCTCAAGTCATGCCTCAGATAAGAGCAGAGTATGAGGTTACACAGGTGAGTGATGGTTGCTTTTTGTTTATCCACTGTTTGTAGCGGTGAAAAGGAGCAGGCTGCATAATCTATTTGTTTTTTTTTCTCTCTCTCTCTCTCTCTCTCTCTTTTGTATTTCACAAGAAACATGACTATAGAAAATGAACAGTATGAGCCCATGTTAAGGCAAGATGATCTAACAGAACAAATTGAACATATGGAACCGCTAGCTGTTGGTGGTATGTATTCTACCAGGAGAGCCTGGTTCATTTTATCACGACAATAAACAGTTGGACTTTAGACCAACGTCTTGAGCGTAAGATTGGCTGGATACAAGGTGCAATGGTCAATGTGAGCTACATCATCGGTGCTGGTATCTTTGTTGGACCAGCACTTACTTTACAACTCGTTGGATCAGGTGGGATGAACCTGATTCTATGGTTCATAGGTGCACTTGTTGCTCTCTCGGGTACATTTACCTTTATGGAGTTAGGAACAATGGTAAGCCAACGTTACAAAGCAATGGCATAAACCCGCACAATTAACATCAACATCAGCTTCCTCGTAGGTATACATACTTGAAGAGCGAAATCGTTTAGAATCGATCACTTGATAGATAATGCAAAATTTCTGTAGTGGTGGTGAAGTGGGCTATCTGGAATACTGTTACAGACGGCCAAAATACCTGCTGGCCTATTTATTTACCTATTGGAGTTTGATGAACAGGTCGAGTGGGGTTGCATCTCAAGGTAGATCGTGTAGTAGCGTGGCGTTGCAAAATTACAAGACACTGACATGCAATTTCCAGGCATTGTTTTTGGTGGATATGTGAATTATGCCATTTTTGGACCAACATACAAATCTGTGTGGGTGGACAGAGGCTGGGCATGTAAGATCCGTCCTGTTTTCAGAAGGTCAAGTGGATTGACAGCTTGCTTTTAGTGTTGAGTGCGACTCTACTGGCAGCAGTGAACATGCTGTCCACAAGAATGACCATGAAGATGATTTCGTTCTTTACAGTCGTAAAGATCTCTGTGCTTTTATTGATCGCTTGCATTGGTATTTTGGTTCTGGCAAAAGCCATTCCTTCTGACGTGGATGCCAGCTTGAATTTGTCGTTTGTTGGCACATCCAATACAGTGGGGCCTTATGCATCTGCCTTGTACTATGTCATGAATAGCTATAGTGGCTGGCATAATCTTAATTTTGTGGTGGACGAGGTGAAGGTAAGAGCTCTCCATACGCACGAGATGATGATGGTCTTTGATCCATATCTGCAGGATCCAATCAGGAATCTACCAAAAGCATCAGCAGCAGCCGTTATCACCACTGCAACATTATATATTTTGACGAATATTGCCTATTTAGTAGTATTGCCATTAGAGACCATGAAGAGCTCCGAGTTCATTGTAGCAGCAGCGTTGTAAGTTTTTGAAGGGTTACGTAGGCCACCACAAACATCTCATGGTGCAAATAGCTTTACTCGGTCTTTGGGCGAAAACTTTGCAACCAAAATACTCCCTGTCTTTATCGGCCTCAGTGCATTTGGATGTGCCGCATCAATGAACTTTACAGGTGGAAGGTATATCTTTTATATCACAATAGCACTGCAAAAGCTTGACATTGCATACCTGCGTTTCTAGAGTCATTATGGAGGTGGCTAGACAAGGGCTATTGCCTTATGGACATGTATTTGGCAAGGTTGACTCACGTATCAAAAGCCCTGTCAATGCATACTTGCTGCAATATGTACTATCGATTGTATTCATTGTGGGCCCGCCTCCAGGTGCTGTTTACCAATTCATTGTTGCTTTTGCTGCCTATCCAGTCTATGTGAGTGTGCTTCTATGCATGTTGGACGCGTTTGATCTGACATCTTGCCAGGTATTTTACTTTTTAATAGCACTAGGTGTACTGATTCTGCGAAGACGAGAGCCAAACAGCAACAGACCTATCCGAGCACCCTTGGTATGCGTATACGTGTTTCTGGCTTTTACAGCGTATGCACTTGTGTTTGTGTTTATACCTGTAAAAAATCAATACTATCCTTATTGGCGTATGTGTTACGAGCGTATGATATCCACACTGTATACTCACACACACTCTCTTTAGTGCCATATGTTTCTGCTATTATATCCATGGTGGCATGCACTGGATTCTGGGTAACGAAAGACAGAGATCACTGTGATAGCAATGATTTAACCAATGTGTATTTCAGTATTATCAAATTGTCATCAAGAACACGCCAAGCAGATCTTACAACGAATCAATCCGACATCAAGGTCATGCAGCCATAGAGAGCGACGTATTTGGGGAATACTCTGCAGTTCCCACTCAAGAATTAGAGCCATCTCATGATAGATCAGAAGGGAGTGATTGATTCTTGCTCTAATAAAAACCTCTCCTTTACAAGCCCACTTGAAACTTTGTTATCAACAGCAGGATTGCAGTAAACACACCACTCCCAAAGCGGCAATAATCCGATTATTCATACTTAATTGATCAAAACGAGCGAAAATGTACGTTAAGATGTTTGGGGGAGGAAATTAGCATATCACATATGCACACACACACACACACACACACACACACACATGTCAATCGGATAGATGTTCGGCAACACACATAAAAAGAGAGAATGCTGTGCGTGTTCTCTCTCTCTTTCTACCGCCTGTTCTCAAGATTAGCAATATGGAAAGCATTCGTCACTTGATCAAAACCAACGTCCCCACCTCCATCATGGTGCCCATCATTCAGGGCATTCTATCTCTGCCACCGACAATGGCTCGCTTCTTGATTGCTGACTTCACTGCACCCAAGAAATCGCAGATGAGTTGGATCAGAATGATTGAAAAGCCAGAATGGAAAGGAGCCTGGATAGGGCCTGATATGGCTCAATGCCAAGATGACGATCAACTGCTGCAGAGAATAAAAGACGCCGATATGATCATTTATAAAGCGCATGGTAACAGTTCTGTCATGAGACGCAGTAAAAAATGCAAATTAACGCTTAGCATGGTAGGCGGGGCTTTTCGAGTGGGACATTGCACCATGTATATGGATGTATTTCAAAACTGGATCCATTTGTTAAAGGAGCACCATAACATCAATGCGTTGATTTTATCGGTTGATTACAGTATGAATGCCACCCCCCCCCCCTCCCCACTCGTTGACAACAGATTTAAACTGACATACAAACAATTAGGTTTGGCACCCGAGCATATGTATCCTGTGCCAGTGTTGGAGTGTGTAGCTGCGTACGAGTACCTTGTCAATACACTGCACGTAAGCAAGATACCAACATACTGCTTGGATTGCTCTGTTAATATACCCAAAATAGATACCTGGGTCAAGAATTATTCTTTCTGGCGATAGTGCTGGAGGCGCTCTCTGCCTGGAAACACTGATTCGAGTCTATGCACCCAACATCTTGAAAGACCTTGGTGCCCCTCGGTCCAATTACAATGCTGAACTTCCTGCCGGTCTTTTACTTGTATCGCCATTGGTATCCGCAAACACCTCTTCTTGGCTGTGGGAGTTCAAGCAGGACATTGTCACTCCCATGCTGGCATCTCGCGTTTTGAAAGAGTATCTCAATTTACCAGAGGCCACCAACACGGACGAACTGCATCTTTTGAAGCTGGCTCACATCAGATCTGATTTTGATCGGTTTGCTCCCAAGAATGTCATGGTGTATGTAGGCGAAAGAGAGGTGATGCGAGACGATATTCTGGCATTGGCACAGACCGTCAAGCAAGACAAAAAGTTCAACGTGCGTATCAGAAAAGAAAGCCTGGAGCACGACTGGTACTTTATCCGAGAACTCGTCAGACCTCAAGACAAGCACATCTTGCAATCATCCGATCAAGAGTTCGCTGCGTTTTGTGCCCGCTCATTGAATGAGGCCACTGAAAACGCAGAGAAGAGGTCTTCTCCCAGCAATGTTCGCCAGCTGGACGCTGTGGCAAAGGCTCTCTTGGCCGGTCAGCAGGCACACACCCATCCTGTGCACCTTGTGCCCAAGGTTGACAGTGCCGAAGTTGAAAGTGAAGCTATTGCAGTACCACCAATTACAGCCTAGTTTTTAGCTTGATGCCAATGTCCAACGCATTTCACAATAAACACCTTTTTAATACTAGGAAGTTACACTTGTCACTGTGGATCCTGAATGAAACCCAAGTCTGAAATGAGACGAAACATCTAGTAATTTACACACTGTTTAAAGGGGGAGTTTGCATTTAATGCAAATGAAACAAATTAAAAAGTCGATCAGTAACCAGGCCATTCACCATCATGGCATAATTTGGGGGCAAATTCATTGTGATACGTCTTGTAAATAAGCGACGCATGAATGTAACACAATGGCATTGCGACGCTGGGAGAGCACTAGCGAATACATAGAGAACTACTCGTTTTTATTACAGGTATAAATGAATAAATGGCGATAATGAATGCATTTGTACAGAGAATAAATAGGGCGAAAGCTAATTTAAGCCTCCTTCATGAATTTTTCGACACGTTGGCGATAATCAGGATCGGCACGCTCAAAGTGAGGAAGTTGACGCTCAACAATCTCCTTTCTGACCTTGACCAAATCGCCGGCAATATTCTTGCAGAGATAGTCCTTGTTCTCCTCGTCCATGAGACGATACAGATTACCAGCTTGAGTAAAGTCATCGTCAGTAACATCGTAGCTGAATCGACCAATCAATCCTTCAATTTCCTCGGCAGCAAACGTGGAGCCAACAATGTTGTTTTGCGCAGGACCACCGACAGAATTGGGGCCGTAGTTGGCAGCACTGCCATAGTTGCCATTGACCACCATGGAGCCATCGCGTTGATAAGTGTTGACCTCACATTTAGGAGCATTGACAGGGATTTGCTTGTAGTTGACACCGAGACGATGACGATGGGTGTCAGGGTAGGAAAAGAGACGACCTTGTAACAAGCGATCAGCTGAGGTATCAACACCAGGCACCAAATGAGAGGGTGAGAAAGCAGCTTGTTCGACTTCGGCAAAATAGTTCTCGGGATTCCTGTTCAATGTGAATTTACCAACAGGATGAAGAGGATAGTCCTATGACCATATGAGTTGTGGGGTTCAGCAAGCCTATTTTGTATATGTAGTTACCTTGTGAGGCCAGACTTTGGTTACATCGAATGGGTTCCAACGATAAGTCTTTGCGTCCTTGGGCTCCATGACTTGAATAAAGACATCCCAAGCAGGGAAATCGCCGCGCTCGATGGCCTCAAACAGATCTTGAGTGGCATAGTCAGGGTTGGTGCCTTCCAACTTGGCAGCCTCATCAGGCTTCAAGTTCTTGACGCCTTGCTTGGTCTTGAAGTGCCATTTGATGTACTTGAACTTGCCTTCCTTGTCCACCAACTTGAATGTATGGGAGCCAAAGCCGTGCATGTGGCGGAAACCGTCAGGAGTACCGTGGTTGGAGTAGAGGATGGTTTGCTGATGAATGGTCTCGGGAGAAAGAGAGAAGAAATCCCAAGCGGCATTGGGGTCCTTGAGATTGGTGCGAGGATTACGCTTTTGAGTGTGAATGAAATCAGGAAACTTGGAGGGATCACGGATGAAAAAGACAGGCGTATTGTTACCAACAATGTCGAGATTGCCTTCCTCGGTGTAGAACTTGAGGGCAAAACCACGAGGATCACGAGCAGTATCAGCACTACCTCTCTCACCACCTACAGTGGAGAAACGAGCAAACATGAGAGTCTTCTTACCGACCTCACTGAGGAACTTGGCCTTGGTGAGATGTGTGATATCATGAGTGACCTCTGCAATCGAAATAGACATTAGTCCTTGCTACTGTTGCCATGCCAATCAATCTTACCAAATTCACCATGAGCACCAGCACCCTTGGCATGGACAACACGCTCAGGAATACGCTCTCTGTCAAAGTGAGCGAGCTTGTCGATCAAGTGAAAGTCTTGAAGGAGGACAGGGCCCCAAGGACCGGCAGTAATGCTAGTTTGATCGTTGTCGACAGGGTTACCATTGGAAGTAGTTAAGATGGCCATTTTTAGTGTAGATTAATACAAGATGTTGCAGAACACAGGAAAAGGTACCTACTGTGTGATATCTCGGCTTTTATACTTTTTTCTTCTTTTTTTTCTCCTGCTGCCCTTGCTGTTTCAATAGTAGCACATGGCGATTTTCGCAGAACAAGGTTTTATGCAACATTTTGGGCCATTGGCCAATCAATCTAGCATTACAAAGCAAAGCGAGGCCGCTTGAAATGGAAAGGGTCCCTCTTTTTGTGTTCTCACTGACGTACGGCAAATTAGGATCCAGATGTGGATATAACGTAATGCATCTTTACTAGTGGCATTTTCTGGTAACTGTTCAAATGCCATCGTATATATAGATGGAATGTCAAAGGTGGGGTGGTAGCTGATCAGAGAGAATTTGCATTGGGTGGCACTATTGGCTTTTCGCGTATACACACACACACGCAGAGAGGCATCAAGACAATGGCGATCTTGATAAAGATCAAAGTTGCTATGCAATGGTGCGATGGCATCGGCAGTAATTGCGATTTATTCCCAGATGTAAGATGACTACAAAGTCGAATGTATTATTCAGCAATGCCAGCACTAAAACTTGGCATTGTTTCATGTATTCAACATGTATCAAGATACGCTTCATGATTGACGGCTTGAAGTCTACATCCAAGGGTTCATGTGTATATAAATTCCGTCGTTGTATAATGTGCAAGATCAAAGCAAATGTCAGTTTCAGCTGCTACACTGGCTATTTCATCTCTGATTGAGAGCACATTTCTCTTGCTCTACAATCTGTTGAATCACGAATGCAATGGCCAAGGGGGGAGGGGTTGCCAAACTCGTTGCTCATATAGTATCACATACATACAGACACACTGAGGGGTCCTTTTCTACTCAACCCCTTTTTTTTTTTTTTAAAAAAAAAAAAAGCTTCATGCTTTTTCTTTGAGTATGAACATCCTTTCTTTCCCTTCCTCCTTAATCATTCATAACAAAGGCCCGTTGGAAATGAATCAAGAGCCAGCTTTATCGCCTATAGCATCGCCTCTCCCAGACACATCTCCAGATGTTGTATCCAACATTATACAACTGACTCTTGAACCATCCATGTCCATTCTCAACAACGATCGTACCACGACAAACGCAAAGAACAATAGTCCAAAAGAGGTAACAGAAACACAAACACAAGGCAAATAGGGAATTTGACACAGAGGACTTTCTGTAGCAGATGGATGCTGTTGATGATTCACCTTGCTCTCAACACACTCGAAAGAGATCAGTGACATGTGATGCCACCAATGCAGTTGCAGAACACAAGCGAGCACGCACCGTCAAGATGGATGATTTTCTGCTATCCAGCATAGACGAATCCAGTACGCTGAGTGCAATATGGCAATTACCGTCCATGATCCATACGTTTGATTCGCTCTCTCCTAATCTGAAATCGTATCTACTATTCCAACTGCTGAAGCGATCATCCACCAACACCTTGCAGTTTATAAACTCCGTCATCATGCCAGTTCTCAAACATGACTTTCTGTCCACCTTGCCATTGGAGATAGCCAGACAAATCACACGATATTTGGATGCATACTCACTCTGCCAAGCGTCTGGCGTGTGTAGGAAATGGAGGTCGATTGTAGATGCCGATCATCGATCCTGGAAGCGGCTCATTATTCAGGACGGCTATACACTCCATGACCCCTTAGACGCTTCTCTCCACATCACAAGCTTCAAAAAGCTGTATGCAAGACATCATACGCTCAAACAGAACTGGCGCAAAGGAAGGGCCGTGGAGCAATCGTTTCGTGGACATGACAAATTCGTAGTGACATGCCTGCAGTTTGATGATGACAAGATTGTGTCTGGTGCAGATGATTCGCATGTCAATATCTACAGCACGACTACAGGCAAGAAGCGGATGACATTGGAGGGTCATGAAGGAGGTGTCTGGGCTCTGCAGTACGTTGGAAATACGCTGGTGACAGGCTCTACGGACAGGAGAGTCCGTGTGTGGGATATGGAGACGGGGAAATGCACTCACATCTTTACGGGCCATACATCGACTATTCGCTGTTTGCTCATCACAAAGCCAATCCACCAAGAAGAGCAGCCCATGATCATCTCTGGCTCTCGCGATGCAACTTTGCGCGTATGGAGGCTACCAGACCCCAAAGACCCACAAGGCTATTTCCATGGCAACAACAATGGCGATGCCACGAACCCGTATTTTGTACATTCTCTCGTAGGACATCGACAGTCTGTACGAGCCATTGCAGCACATGGCCATACGCTTGTCAGTGGTAGTTACGACAACACAGTGCGAGTATGGAACAGTCAGTCTGGCCGATTGATGCACTTGCTGGAGGGACACACACAAAAAGTATATTCCGTGGTGATTGACGCTGAAAGAAACCGATGCATGAGTGGAAGCATGGACACATCTGTTCGTATCTGGGACTTGGAAACGGGTGAATGCATCAAGAGACTGGAGGGACATTCAGTGCTGGTGGGTTTGCTAGGTCTCAGTAATCAGTACCTCGTTTCTGCTGCAGCTGACTCGATTTTGAGAGTGTGGTCACCAGAGACTGGAGTTTGTCACCATGCATTATCTGGCCATGGTAATTCGATAACATGCTTTCAGCATGACAATGACAAGGTGATCTCTGGGTCTGAAGGTGGACTCAAGATGTGGGATATCCAGACAGGTCGATTTATCAGAGACTTAATCACCAAAGTCGATGGTGTTTGGCGTGTGGCATTTGATGGGCGTCGCTGTGTTGCTGCAGTGCAAAAGTAAGGGCTAATACTTTTGATTACACTCTCTTACTAATCACTGATTTTCCAATAGGAAGAATGAAACTTCATTTCGCATCTTGGATTTCGGCGTGCACAGTATGGAGTAGAGGCAGCACATCTCACCATCATGTAGATTGTAAGCATCTAATAAACCACTTGAATACCAGAAGCTACTCCACGGCTGCTAATATACGTGCAGGCAATCATTAAAGTTCTATCAGCGACTGCCCTCTTTTCAGTGAACCTTTTATTATCCAGACTAAATCATGGTCCCTTACTACATTCATGAGCGACGCTCAACTAGAGACGGCTATAGTTTTATGAAATCAAGTCGCAATATCATGGTGTTACATTGTTTTTTTAATTGATCTTATATTCAAGCGGCATTGCTTGTTGAAAGCTGTTGTTGCTTGACATTTGGGATGTACAGCATGAAGGAAAAGATCCATGGAGTTTGTTTCACATGACATCTTGTCATTATTGGCTAAAGTATGCCATGGATTAGTCAAACACTAGTTCATGGGTAACATACATGCTCCCAATGGCTGCCTCGTGGATCTTAGTATCTAGACTGAAAGCTAGGATACAAGATCAAGAGAAGAGAGGCAAATAGCACACTTCAACGGAGTACCAATCAAGCAATTCCTGAATACATGTTCATTGGAGAGAGAGACAGCGAGGGGCAATTCCTTTTTATATTCTTCTCTAACCACTTCCACTTGCTCTCATTTTGCCCTTTCTCTTCTTTGCTTTATTTAGCCTTTAGAACAGAGAACCCCATACAAATATGCTCTCCAAAGTACCATTGAGAAAGAAACGCAATTTCAAGAATCTAACGCTTCAAAATTCACCAGTCGTTGTTGGCTCGTCTCCACCATCTGAACCGACAACTGCAAATGATCTCACTAAACCAGAAAACGAAAAGGCAAATGTCACTGCAACATCTACTACAACGAAACAAACGATTGGAGGGTACAATGGTCCACCAGATTACACACAACTATGTGAACAATTGAGTGAGCTGGAGATTGGCTTGGAGTTGAGACTAGATTTGCGCCCAGAGGACTTTACATCAATAGATGAACTTGGTAGAGGAAACGGCGGGACCGTATGCAAAGTATTACACGTAAGAACGAGCACAGTGATGGCTAGAAAGGTGAGCTTTGTATAGTGTGTAGAATAGGTTGATGCCATGGTCTCAACGTGTCTTTTTTTTTTTTCTTTTTTTTTTTTTTTTTTTTTTTTTTACAACCTCTTTCTCCACCTAAAAGATAGTCCATGTCGATGCCAATATGAATGTTCGAAAGCAAATCATGCGTGAATTACAGTTTATGCATGACTGTAATTCGAAACATATCGTCAGTTTCTATGGTGCTTTTATGAATGGAGGCGATATCTCGATTTGTATGGAGTACATGGATGCTGGGTACGTTCAAACTCCTTTAATTCATATTACATACAACAAGCAATGTAGGCTAAATTAATTACAATCACAGCTCACTCGATCAGATATACAAGAAAAACGGACCATTTCCTTTGGACGTATTAAAGAAAGTTGGCTATGCAGTAAGTTGAATGGGTGTGGCAGCGCTCCTTGGGCAGCATCTGATTTGGGCTCCTAGATTGTGGATGGTTTAATATATCTTTATGATGAGCATCGTATCATTCACAGAGATTTGAAACCTTCCAATGTCCTGGTCAATTCGCAAGGTCAAATCAAGCTGTGTGATTTCGGTGTTTCAGGGCAGCTCATCAATTCAGTTGCTGATACATTTGTTGGCACAAGCTCCTATATGAGTGTAAGTGAAGCGTACGAGAGGTTGGCTTTTAGAGCAACAAGATGTTGATGTTTCATTTTGTGTAGCCTGAAAGGATTATGGGATCGCCTTATTCTGTAAAATCGGATGTATGGTCGTTGGGTATAACTTTAATGGAACTGGCGTTAGGAAGATTTCCATTTCCACCTGAAGGCACGCCGCTGTCCATCTTTGAGCTGTTGCAACATATCGTCCACGAACCTGTCCCTGTATTCCCCGCCAACAAGAAATATCCTTCCGATTTAACTGACTTTGTAGCAAAATGGTAAAATAATCAAGTGTAGGATAATGAAGGGGATCGCTAATGTGTGTGTCATAGTTTAACAAAGGATGTCAAGTTGAGAGCTACACCCAATGATTTAATGGTAAGTGAATGAGACTATGAGATCAAGAATGGAGGGCTCATCTTCTGCTTAGAATCATCAATATCTCGTGTCTGCTGCTACAGAAAAAGTGGATCTAGTCAAATGGGCTTCTAGCATAGTATAACCAAAGAGAGTGTAAATTATTGAATTAAAAAAATGTAATATGGTAAAATATTCCTATACATTCGGTTCATTTCAATATCACAAAATGGATATTACTTCCGATGTCCAAAATTCTTCCTACATGCGACGCTTTAGACAGTAATGAAATCACACACCCACAGCTAGCAGCTGTGTATTTGTGTACTCTATCAACAAAAAAAACACCGCATAGTTCATCTCCCACTGTGTGTTTGTTTCCTAGTATTCGCTTAGACCGTTGCAGTATGTTTCCAGGCGAATGAGCGATGTAAAGAAAAGAAAAACAAAGCATATTTTAAATCGATCCTAGTTGACATACAATCAAATAAAGATGTACATATTCTGTATAAATACTCGCTGAAATAACCATCAAATTCAGTTTTTTTCACTCTACATCTTATTTAAACAATCCATCTCTTCTCATTAACAACAGCACACCATTAATTCAAAAATGCGTTTCACTCTCGGTATGATCTCTGCTGCTTTGCTGGCTACTGCTGTCTCTGCGGCTCCCGCTTCAGTTTCTGGCTCTGGTTTGGTTGATGCCTCCATGTTTGAGGAACTCAACCTCATGTCTGCCTCTGATGTTTCTTATGCTGAAAATACCGTCTCTGCCTCTGCCTCTGCTCAAAATGACGCTTACTCGGTTGCCATGGCTGATTTCAATCTTCTCGTAGCTTCCGCTTCCGTTGCTGATGCTGCCTCTGCTTCTGTCGTTGCCGATAGCTTCTTGCAAAAGCGTTATGCTGATCACGATGATGACGATAAGGATGATGATGACAAGCACGACGATGATGACAAGGACAAGGACGATGATGATGAGGACGAGGACGAGGATGACGAGGATGATGATGATGAGGACTACGATGATGACAAGGACGATGATGACAAGGACGATGACAAGGACGACGATGAACATGATGATGATGATGATGATGAGGACTACGATGATGACAAGGATGATGATGAACATGATGACAAGGATGATGATGACAAGGATGATGAGGATGAGGATGATGAATATGATGATGATGAATATGAGTACAAGGACTACCACAAGGACTACCGCAAGGACTACCGCAAAGACTACCGCAAGGACTACCACAAGGACTACCACAAGGATGGCCGCAAGGATGACCGCAAGGGAGACCGCAAGGATGACCGCAGCGAAAATGTCCGTAATGGTGAATCGAATCTGAACAACCGTAATGGTAACTTGAATCTGAATAGCCCCAATGGTAATTTGAATCAGAATAACCCCAATGTCTTTGTCTACCACACTGTCATTGCTAGACCTCTTGAAGTCGCAACTTTAACCGCAGCCACTGGCACTGTCACCAACTTTGCTACTCAAGTAGTAGAGGCTACTGTTACTACTACCGTTAGTGGAACCAGACTCCTTGACCTCCCCTTCTTGACAGTTGCTTAAATTGCTCTATTCACACAAACACACATATATACAGAAAAAAAATCATTATTATAACTAGATTAATTTAAATTTTTATTACTATATAATCATATATATATATCATTAAAAAACTATATAACATATACATTTTTGTTTACGGCTCTTTTAAAACACATATGGAATGAAGATATATGGAACTCGGCGACAGTATTCAACCCAGTCTTGGCCATATTTGTTTGCGCATCGCTCCATATCTCGCGACACGCGATGTACCAGCACAAACAAAAAGAAGCAAAAGTAAAAGTAGGGCAGGAAAGACGAGAATCCAGTGATAAGGCCCCAAGAAATAGCCATCATGAGATCCGCAGTGTAATGTGGTTTTCTTGCAATGCCCCACCAGCCAGAAGTCAGCAATAAATTTCCGTGCTTTGTGCGAATAAAAGAGGGATTCTTGATATGGCCCCAAGGTAGTTGAGGAAAGGCATTGCGCGTAATGAATGAGCCGTTTTGCTCCATGCGGAAGCGGTTCTTTTGAGAGTTGCCAGTGTCGAAAATGTAGTAACCTACCAACAACAAAGTGAAAATAGCAGTAGTAAAGGCCCAGCTATGCGTAATGGCATGTCCAGTAGTCAATTGATACTTCATCAGATAGATGGAGGAATAGCAGTAGGTGAATGGCACACCTGCCATGTTCCAGAAAATAAGCATGAATCCATCCTTTTCGTAAAAGATGTCCCAGGAGGTTGGAATACACTCTTCTCCCTTTTGACAGGCATTGACGTACAAGAAATGAGCCAGCACCATAAAGAAGGCAGGCGCTGTGATTTTACCATAGGTCTCGTATTGCTTCAGCAAACAAGACAGGGACAAGTAAAAGAGCACAGGCCAAGGCAGTCTAATTTCGGCCCACATCTTGAGATCCACCTTACCAATTCTTGGATTCAAGCATGCGCCCATAAAGTAATCGTAAAAGAAATTACCCGACATGCGATGCGTCTTGTTCATAGCTACACTGATGACATACACCCATGTGGACATAGTGAATCCCCAAATAATAGCTACTGTCATGAGCTCTCCAAAATGGTCAATTAATCCGCTCAGACGAAATACACCTGTAACATGGCACACGAAAGAAACAGCCAACGTCAGATACCAAGAGGAAAGACCATTGCAGAGGTATTTTAACTATTGTAGTCATGTTAAATGTGTATACCACTCTCATGTCGCTGTACTTGCCCTCTTTCCATTCAGTGATGGGATTGGCAATCCTTCCACCACAGGGCCGGGCATAATGTAGGCCAACACAAATGAAAACAAGATATAGCCCATGTACATTTGAACCGCCCACTTGGAGGGATAGGCTCCCATCTTGATCTTGGCCCAGAGTTCATGCGCCACCCAGGATTTGCATTGGGATAGATCGGATGGGTATATGAGCCTACCTTGGTGAAATTCAAGACACACCCAAAAGTAATACATCAAACAAGGAAAGCCCAGCATCATGGCTGTAACACCCACAGGACCACCAAACTCGTACTTGACCTGATTGTCTATTTTGACATCCAACTTGGTTACGTTTTGCCTGAATTCAGGCACGCCATTCTTGTTTGTTCTGCCTTGATGCTGGCTTTTGGAGGAAGGAGGGTCTAGTAAGGAATCCTTTGACATGGCTCTAATGAAAGAAGAAGAAGAAAAGAGAGAGAGAGAGAGAGAGAGAGAGAGAAATGGCATTGCACTTGATCATGAATTAAATAGCACGATTGAAAAGGCGTTTTATTTTACCATCATCATGAATACATGTCGTGGATAAACCTTTTGACTTTATTCAAGCATCTCTGCGCACATGCTCAGATGAATGATAAAAGAACAAGAAGATGCAACATGATTGCATGAGGCACATTTGGCTATAGGATACGCATCATGCATTTTTCCTACACACACTTGCTTTTTGAGAGGGCATTCAGCGTCATGTCGATTTAATGATGACAACTGTTAAACAAGCTGTCAGGAACGCCGTATCAATGCCCTTCGTTTGGGTGAAACTGCTGTTTGTGTGTATGTAGAGACCAAACAAAACTAGCGTAACATGGCATGATGAGGCTGTACACATTTCTTTTATTACACTGCGTGGAACAGGTACTCAAAGAACGATTTGTCTGGCATGTCCCAGTCTTGGATCGAAGCATAGTCTATTTCATCACCACTGCTGTGCTTGGTAATATAGCTTAAATATGCGGGATGACAGATGTAGGTCACTCGTTGGTTCTGGTCATTGGTTTTACCTACAACATGAACAGGCATGAATAAGCAATGCGTGTGATTTGAGCGTTTTTTTTTATCGCAACTCACTAAAGGATGCAAATCCATAGTATCGACTCATTGTGTGCACAACGTATCGCTCAAATTGGTTATTCGAGACAACCTGAATCTCTAAACATGCATTGTCGAGGCATTGCGTATCGTTCAACCACAGGTCGATAAACTGAATCAGTTGAGATTCGTAGTTGGTTACAAGGCCTTTTGAAATGTGTGCCTTTTTTAAATCATGTCGAACATGTCGAGGTAGATTGTGCGGTAAAGCGTGCACTTGCACTTGTTCTTGTTCCTCTGAATCATCGCCATCTTGCTCTATAGAAATGAGCCCCACATCGTATTTTGGAGCCTTGGCTTCGTATCCAGGTGGACGTAAATCCTCGGCATACAACACTGCTGAAGGGTGATCTGAAAATGTGTCTTTGTCTGTTGGTTAGCTTTTGAAATGCTGCATCTTTTTTTTTTTTTTGCACAGAGTGTACTTTACTGTTTGTCCATCTGTTTCGTCTGCGGCTCCCCTCTTTCCCAATCAGGCGAGAAGGCTTCTTTCGAACGGATGCGGTTTCTTGATGCTTTGGCTTCTTTTGAGTGATTCTATTCTGTTGCTGCGATGATTCCATCAAAGGCGTGCTAGGTGGAGACACTCCAATCAGCTGAGCTCTTTGCTGCTGAATAGCTTCCCAGTGCGCTGTTGATTGAACAAAGATCACTGTCGGTTGAGAGGGTTGGGGACTCATTTCTCTTGTAAAGACTTTACAAAGGAGCAAGGGAAAATATTTTCCAGAACATGGTGGATAATCACTGGCTTTGAATCATGCGGAAGATGAGCAGCAACACTTTGAAATGACATGATTACAATGGTTTATTCATCAAGGCTGCATAATCAGCTTTTCTAGCAATTAAATCTACTCGTTGGGTAATAGACACTTTCCATCTTGTATTGGTCAAGAACATGGCATGCTCCAAATGATCCATGATATGAGCATCAACACCTCTTGCTAGCAGGTAGTTGTAGACAGTGGCGCTACCAACAATGCCATCCTTCTCAGACAGGAACACGCTGGCATTGGCGAGTGGCGAGTGCATGTCCAATGGTGATGGCAATGAGGCGATTTGCTGTGTGTTTGTGGGTTGAGTGAAATAAATAGTTTCAAACCATTGGAAATGACGAGAGATGTAATTGCTGATATAAAGCTCTCTAGCAGCGCCAAAATGCATGATATGCTATACGACTGAGGTCAGCTTGCCTGTTGCTAATGTAGCATGATGCAGCGAATGCACATATATAAATACCTCAAACAGTGTCTTGGGGATGCGATGTACGAAATTAAATGCGACATTATGATAATGCAGCAGGAAGCAGATGGGATCAATCATGACTACACCAGCTATTGTCTCGGGCGCCATATTGAGGATCCAGCTAGAGACGCCAGTACCCAATGAATGGGACACATACACAGCCTTGTCGTAGCCAAACGTGCTTAGCATTTCAGTCACCTCCAGAACAGTTTCCGCGGCGGTAGGGACATGATCTACCATGCGCATGGCAACGTAGGGTAGCTCGACCAAGAAGATGGGGCGGTCGAAATAAGCTAATTGATGTACGAACTCTGTATAACACATCACTCCTGCGCCAATGCCATGTATAAAGACAAGAGGTGTTCTAGTGGTGGATTCTGCAGAAGGTGCTCGATACCAATAGGACAAGTGCTTGAGGCGAGGCTGTTTTTTAGGATGGATGTTTCTGTCCCGAGTGCTGCTGTTGGTTGTCATGTTGAGAATGACTTTCTTGAGGCGATGGACGATATCATGGACAAAAGAGAGCGGGCCGCCCCATTCAATGCCAGGTGCAGTAGCCCCAGAATGAGTGAACCCCCAATGCCATTCCAGGAACAATGTGTTGAAGATCCATGTCAGGGCATATAACCCAACGTACACCATCAGCGGTCGATGCACTGCCTCTACTGGATCCAAATTGAGTCTAATGCACTGTAGTTCTGGATTCAATCCCTCTGGAAACTTGACATGGAACCATTCCTCTGCTGTAGCCAACATCCACTCAATTTCATCTGCCCATGCCTTGTTTTGCCTGACAATGTCGAGATTTTCATGCCAGAAAGCCCAAGCAAACCTGTTCTCTGTCTAGTCAATGTTTGATTTGATATACCCTGTACAGCCCAACTTACCACAGTGCTAGATTTTCTCTTTTGATCTCTTTGAATGTCGGATGCGAGTGGTCTCTTTTGTAATAGAACCAGCCCTCTGCCCAAGAAGGAAGATCTACAATGGTCTGAACACAGTTCCAAAACAGGCTGGTTCTCTCTGACAGATCCAATGGCTTTTTAGGTTTTGTTGTTTGTTGCAATCTCTGTCGTACATTTGAAAAGTAAACAAAGAACCCGATTTCCAAACAAGCCCACATAATAAGCACTGCCATAATGTATGGCTTCATCATGTCAATGTTTGATGCTATAAACTTGTACAATGCTGTCTCTTTTCCGTTGGACGTTGCTGAAATATAGGCGCAAGAGCATGGTAAAATGAGAATGGAGGGTAGCAACAGACGCTTTAGACTGGAAGAAATCATGGGGAAGAAAAGAGAATATTAATTATTAAAAAAGAAAAAAGTTTTATATGTGGTAAATAGATAGTAAGGTTATAAAGGAGAGAAAGGCATCAAATTGACATGTACGATCAGAGATATGTCTGCTTCTCTTTTGTGCAAGTTTATTAAGGAGGCAAATGCAGAGAAACATGCTCATCTTTTGGTTTTTGTCGTTTTATGAAGGGTTTCACCAAGTTTCACATGGTGATTAGTTGATATAAGTCAGTTCTTTTAAAGGGTAAAAATTAGCTTTTTTTTTTTTTTTTTCCAGTGTGATAAGGCTGAATATTTTACCTCGAAGTCGAGCTCGCAATGTGTCCAGCTCTGGTATAGGTCTGTTGAAGTGATACTGGTGGGAGGATACGATGAGATTCACGCAGTGACATTCCCCCATAGACAGAGCAAACTTACATTCAATTGAGACGACACTCTTGGTACAACATTGTCCAATATAAATGATACGTTCATGGAAGCAATGGTTCTCTATTTGAAACTAGGTGAATAAAAAAAAAAAAAATGCGTGTAACCCAAATACAGTCATTTTACCTGCTCTTTGGATAAATCTTTCTTGCGAGATTCAGCAATCATGGATCTCAAATAGTGCTCTGTGAGGTGGCAAACACTATCTATCACTGTCGAGTACATTTGCAGCTTGGACAATAGGCAAATGTCGTTGGAAAACTTGACCAGCAAATTGTAGAAGCTGACAACGCTGGAAGTTACCTTGACATCATTCCCTAAACCTTGTCCAGAGACAACGTTGAAGTTGTCATTGACCACAATCTTTCCGATCTTTTCCATGTTCCTTCTTTCGTATGATATAACAGTTTCTTTTACGTTTTCCAAAAATAAGTCTTCCAATAGAAACTTGAGATCCAGGCCTACTTTTCGAAGCTAAAAGGATAATCAGTCATCTCCATTGCTCGAGTAGGATCTACGGTACATTACCACTGAACATTGCTCCAATGTCGACTTGAAGCAGTCTGCAATCACTTGACAGCTCAATTGGCTCTGTCCAAATACCTGTCGTTTGTAGATGTCTGCGTACACTTCAGTTTGTTCACGCACCCATGTCACGAATCCAGACGCCATTTCATTCTGCTTGAACGAATCTCGGTACCATTCACAAGTGTTTCGAATCAGTGTAAATACAACAAGCGCAAGCTCGCTGATGTAAGTGGTAATATCGCCTTCAAATACCAGCTGCCTGATTCTCTTCTTGATGATCAGTGTGCGTGTACCCAGGAATACCTGTCTTGCCTATCACACACTGATTCAGTACCATCTCTAACCATTTGATCCCACTCAAGTCTACCTTTTCGCTCTTGTCCAACCTCAACAGCCAATTGACATAGCGTTGAAACTGGATCTTCGTCAGCAATGTGTTGCTCAGGTCTCTGCTGATGATCTGACTCAATGCATCCGTGTAGTGATTGATATGATCTCTTGCTTCTCTCACGATAGGCAATGAACTGGACGAAGACATGACAATATGGCGAGCTATTACACATTGAGTTCCTTAGTCTCTCTACCGTGAGCCAGCCAACTTACCCTTTTCCAAGTAGACAACGCTCTTTTCAAACTCTCGAAGCGCAATGGATACTTCTAAATGATCTGGTAAATCGACAAGCCATTTCTCTTTATCCGGATGAAGATGATTCGAATCTCGAGGCTACTCGTTTGTTTAGTCTCACCCACATTGATCTGCTGCGTTCAGGATTACCTTTCTAATATCAGCTATTTACAAGAATGTTAATCACATTGATTCCATCTCGCATTGCTCTCAGCATACCTGATTGCGGTACATCCAGTTGTTTATCATCATTGTCATCTATTAATCTTTTGTAAGCGTTCAAAAGACCCAACTTGTCTTCAGGCCTCTCTGAGCGATAGATGAATGTCTCTGGGTATACAACAATTCTCAAGGCATTGGTCAAGTCTGCAGAAAAAAAAAACGAGTACTAGTCAATATCATACCGTTAGGCACTCATTTCCATCCTACCTGATGAATCCTTTACATCAACGATGGTTAAATCTTCGATACCCCAGCAATGATCTGCGACAAGTCTATTTCCTCTTCTACGTGCCAATAGTAAACAATCGCTCAACAGGAACAAATGCACAGCTTGTCGAGGTTGGAGTGTCTTGGGGTTGATTTCGTAAAAGTTGACACATTCTCGCACAATGTGCTTATTTTGTGCATGAGGTATAAATCGCTGTGATCCCTCTACATTATCCCACAATGCCATGATTTGCGCTCTATAAATACTGGTTTGATCGTTTGCCATTAAATCGCTTTTCTTTCTCCCATTAGCGGATGATGCAAAGATGGATTCCACTGATCCTAATGGAAAAAAGAAGCTGTCAGCAGCTATTGCTCTGCTTCTTTTTCAACGAATACTTAATTACCTGGCACTTTGCTGATATCAGACGAGTTGGTCGCAGCCAAGAAGCTCTCCCAAATCGATTTGAGTTCATTCAGATACTCTTTGACACTCAACACGTCTGCATCCAAATTAGAAATCTCCTTGGAAATGGATACAAATTCTGCGTAATTTCGATACACATTTCGCTGTAAATCACCACCCACTACATGCTTGGCATCCAATAAAGACTTGTAGAATCCTCGAATCCCTTCTTCATTTGTATCGCCCAATGTTCTACGTACAACTAGATTTGCGAGTGTGTCAATAGCGCTGTTCATGTGTAAAGCAACAGTTTAGTCACTCACACTCTTCAGGCTGTAAATTGTCGTCTGCAAATCGATGTAAATCCACTGTAATCGGCGCTGAAGGAGCTACTTTGATGGAGCTGGTTGCTGGTGCTATCCCTCCTCCTGCTACTGATGATGGTGCTAAACTCTTGGGAACATGTGGAGACGCAATTGATTTTGGTGAACTGATAGACGATGCTGTAGGTGAAGACGCTGACGAGGCGTTGGAGTGTTGTTTATGCTTATCCTTCTTCATGAAATGCTCAGCTCCTCCCAAGCCCTTTTTACGAAGCGTGCCGCCTACAGATTTCATATTGAGTGTTGTATGCGTATATGTTGGTAAAACGAAGAAAAGAGTTAATCAGGAGTGTAAGCTGGATTAAAAGTCAATCGTATGTGACAATATTAAACATGCGCACACAAAGTGTCCATTAACAAATGAAATGGAAGGGTGCGCAATACGGATATTAATATCGAAGGTGGAAGGGATATAGTGAATCCGCATGATGTGCTTGCTTCTCGAGATAGTAGCTAATACATCACCATGCAATGTTGCAAATGCTATTAGGGTGGGCAATGTACATACTGTGGTGTTTATGATACTAGGCTTATGTTGTAAGTATGGCAGGAATCCACAGCATCCACTGAATAGCAGACCACAATCATATTATGTTGGTAGAGCCACCCACTTTAGTTACATATATCAGTTGCCTATTACAAGGGCCCACATTTGAAGTGTCATGTATAGATTTGCATTTCGCTTTTGGATGAGTAGTATGTAACCATCGAATACATCAAATGCAAAAAGGCGTAATAAAACAAAAAAAAAAGGCAATGAGGCTAACCTATAGTACTTTTTCAATTCGCAGTTCCCTTATTATAAGCTGCTAAATCATCGATTGCATTCATGAGGAAGACACTTGGCAGCAGCCAAATTAACTCAAATTCAGCTTAATATTTTCTTTCTTGATTTGATAGTTTTCTAATCAATTTCGACTTGTACAAACTATCTTGCCATATTCGACTCTATAATATGATATAATCACCCAATGCTTTCTTAAGCTTTCCTGGAGTACTTTTCAAGGCACACCCAATGGTACCAAGTAAGATAGATGTTTTGAATAAACTTATTGAGCAATTTATGAAAATATAAAAAGAGGTTTCTGGTCAAAATGTCGAAATTTTAAATATCAAAGTTCCAAAAAGATGATTTCAGAGGTTGCTTTGGATCGATAGAAACATTTTGATTCAAGATATACCATAGTAAAAGTCTTCATTATCAAGGTAAAAAACGCGATCGTTTGATTTTCAAAGAAAACCATGAGGGGTACCTCATGCTTTTTGGTCGATTTTCGGTCATGTTTTTTTTTGGTCCTTAAAAAGTTGAGCAAAGGTGTCAGGAAGTAAGTGCTAGATGAGAGCAATTGTTTGGTGCTATTCTGACGGCCTAAAACGGCTTTTACCACAAGAAATCGCGGCCCAAATACACCCGAGTTTCGCTCTGGTTTGCATACTTTTGAGCAGGAAGAGATAATGCAGGTATGCTGTCGACCTGTTTATGAGTGTTTCTCGTTTGTCCAGACAAAGAAATTCGTAGAAGAGTCAGACTTAGAGTTACCAATTGCTTAGAGGGCTCTGATGTAATAACAAACAGCCTTAAAGTGCATTTTAGTATGAATAGTAGGACTATACGTCTATTGTAGCGCACAGACACCGTTTGTATCTGCTCAAAGAACTGCATGAAACATCGGAAAGCAGACCAGGTAACGCATTTTGGATACTTCCTAAAAGATGCCTTGATCTTATAAAGACAACTGTCCGTGTCTGGAGCACGGCATTTTGTTCGTATTATGCATTTTTCTCTGTGTAATGTAGCACTTTTTGATGGTTCCGGTAGAAGGTATAGCTTCAAAAGCTACAGATACTTTTGTTCCATAGTTTGCGACAATATAACATCTCCAATAGAAACAAAGCCGCGTAAGGAGCTCAACAAACAAAGTTGCTATCCAAATCAGCAATGGTAAACGATGGTACTGCTGGTTAATTCGATGTGTATGAAACATGTACAGGCTGAACCAAGTATTTTGACGTTCCACACTCCCCGAACAATAGCAAATTAAACTCTGCAGTTATTCCTTTAGCCCACTATAAACATAAGTGAATGCACCATTTCCTAACCAAACAGAAAAGCACAAACAAGGCTGTAGTATCCGATTTTTTAATACTACAATTTGTATCAAAGGCGCGCGCATAGTAAACAAGAAGGTGCTTACAATATGCGCCAATATAAATAGGATGTGATACAACTAGTATCGTTCCAGGCTACATTGATCAGTAATTAAATTGAATGTGCTACTCCCACCGAAAAGACAAAATTTTAATCAAATGCTCTCAAAACAACACATCAGATGCTTCGATTGGGTATTTTTCACGTGCGTTGGCATACACAGCTCAATAGTAAAGATTTGCTGCTGGTACCTTGCATCATTTGTAATTTATGAAACGAATCAAGGTGGCGTACAAGGTTCATAACCCCCCCTTTATTTTTATCATTGACCATTACTTTTCCCTTTCTTTCTTCTCAATACCATATAAAATATGACTACTTTAGTTACACTTGTCTTGAACAATGCTGACAAGTTGCCGATTGTAGGGTCTCCCATCAATCATGCCACAAGTTGGTACCGTAAGAGGAGCCATAGTCAAGGCTCAGACCTTGAAACACCACCACCACCTTATGAAAACGAGCCTGCTGTGCATTCTCGATTGACTCAAATATCTGATTACGTCTGGAAAAGAGCAAGCTTCTCGAGTAACAGTGGCAGCAGTAGCAACCAGGTGCCTGCATCCTATACAGCAGTGCCTTCTAAAGAAGAACCATTCAACAAGGAAAAAATATCAGAAGGCATTTCATTGATACAAATGGCAACTGAAATGAACAACGCACCCAACGGAAAGAATCAACAAGTTTCTATCGATTTATACATGATGGGGTTGGACAAGATTCTCGCATCCTTGCCTAGTGAGTAGATCTGCATGTTAATCAGGCCCTGTCTTTTCTGTGTGTATGTCTAATGCTTGTATTTTCTACTAGTTGATTCTGATCCAGCAATGAAAGCATCCCTAGAAGCAAAACTCACAGAATTTAAAAGGAGAAGTGGACTTGTATTACATGACGATCAGGCAAAGAAAAACTTGTCAGACGTTGATCAGAAAGAAGCCCTCGGTGGTCTCTCTCACTTGATCATCCACGCCGCAGTTTTGAGTGCGGTCGCATTGAAAAAGAGCTCGATTCCAGGTACAAGATGTATACATGTAAATTGTGCATGGCAAATATTGACATGTGTGTTTTTTGATAGGCATGATGTCAAGATTGCTTGAAATAACAAAGATTGGCTTTTTAAAGATTGATGAGAAATGCTCTATTCGAGAAAGGACGAGCAATCTTACAAATGCTGGAATTGCAAAGGCGATCGAAATGGATGAGTATTTCGAAGTGCATCAATTTTTTGCAGAGGTATTCTATACAGGCTGCACCGCAATTCTGAAAGCAGGTATAGCTTATGCTGAATATGATCAGATACCAGAAGCAAAGGAGCAACAAGATAATACACAGATTGCTTAATGTGATTTAATAAAGATTGAAATTGTGGCTCCAAAATGTGTGTCATGATTTGTTTAAAAGATACGAGCAATCCCATTTCACGGTATTAGAGCGAAAAGATGCCATGCACAGTAGTGCAACGTAATTCAAGAGATTCATATTGATCATCCAATGCTATTATCATTCTTGCGGTAGCACAAAGACTGGTTGCTTCTGTTCCTTGCGGCTAGAAGTTGGCTTTGTAAATGCATGAATGACTATAGCACTCGAAAGCTGCCATACACAAGCTCAAAGTCTTGCTTGATGCTGGGAGAGTCTGGCTCTGATTGAGGAATACCTACAGACTTTTGTCTAGCAAGACTTGGTCTCCTGTTTCATTAATGCTGCATTGATCAATGAGGAGAGAATGTGCATGTGAGCAAATCAGAGTCACTCGTTATTACAACAGCATGCCTTTCTTAAAACTCCTCGCAACATCATCTGCTTTTCTTTCTGATAAAGTTGATTTTCATAGCCAACATGGATGACATGTATCAGTATGCTGCTTCTGCAGTAAATAGCAACAACAAAGAGCAAGCCCCAGCAGCAGTATCCGAAGAAGATGATGTTATCATCAAAGCATTTAATAACATTGGCTGGGGGAAGAAGTGGTCCAGCTTAGTTGACACTGTGAAAAAGCAGGTGAGTTGCTTAACAAGTAAGCAATGCATGCTTTTTGAACTGCATGCTTAAGCTATCAGTAGAGCGAAGCTTTTGTTGAAGGAACCAAGAAAGATTTGCAAGAGTTTTCTCAGATATTAACCGAAGATGCTGAAGAGGATGAGGTTGCAGATGACGCGGGATCTAGCAGAGAAGTAGCAACATCTGAAAACGAGCATTCTGCGCTTGACTCTATCCGTGAGAGCCTCAGCAAAATCAACACTGTGAATTTCAGCAGCTTGCGTGATGGACTCACTCAGACGTTGAATCAATCATTACCTAATCAAATCACTTCCGTAAGATTACCAGAAAACATGGATTTGACTCAACTCAAGGAGGGTTTGGCTAACGGCACACGATCAGCTGAACACTATCTTCAACAATTTGGCACAGATGTCATCTCTGCATTGAAAAACACAGTTACTGTGTTGGAACCAGAAGAGCAAGCAGCCTCTGCCTTAGCCACAACAGAAACAAGCAGATCACCTCGTATCTTGTAAAGTATATCCTTGAGTTTCAAAGCCCAATAATTAATGTTTATCTACAGTGCCACTCGTAAAGATGCTTTGATAGCCAAGATGCAGACAAACGACAATACGTATCTACAAGAACCAGAGCTTTCCAAGAAGGACTATGACCAAGAGAAGAAGATTCTGGATACATTCAACTCTAGCTTCAATAGTGAGGAATATACTGACGAAATTGCACAACTACTCAATGACTATCCCAATTTGAGAGAGACAATGGACAGATTAGTACCCGTGCAAGTGAGTTACACATTGTTCTGGCAACGCTACTTTTATCATGCTTGGAAAATTGATCAAGACGAGCAAAAGAGACAACTGATTGTCCAAGGAGCGCAAGAAGAAGAAGATGACGAAGCAGACTTCAAGTGGGATTCTGACGATGAAGACAACACAACCGTCAAGAATGAGACTACCAAGAAAGAAGCAGAGACAGATACATCAGAGATTAGAACATCCACATCAAATTCTGAAGATACCGATGACTTTAGTCATATTTCCGAGCCAGCATCTTCCACCACATCGCCTCCACTAAAATCATCACAAACTGAGGATGAGTGGGTCAAGGCAGAAAAGAAGAAATCAGACGATGAAGAGGATAGCGATAGTGATTGGGAATAAACTAAATCATGCGCATCATGAATGAATAAATTTACTTTGAATGCCAGATGTTGGCTTTTTGCTTCTTTCTCTTCTACTTTCTACAACAATGTCATCCGTCGTATCAGAAGAGCATGTACAATTCTGCTTCAGAGTATTGATTGCTCACCTCAAAACAGAGCCACTACCAAAGCCGGCATTCCCAAATGAGAGCTAGTAAGTAAGGAAACCAACATGTATAAAGCTATCTCATCCTTAGTCTTGGATAGTCCTCTATTTGTTACTTGGCACAAAAAAACTAAGGATAACGAGCTTCAATTGACAGGCTGTATTGGCAACTTCAACCCTATGCCTCTTCACACCGGCCTTACAAAGTATGCTTTAATCAGGTAAAGTAAATAAGTCCACATACCAGATGCTAGTATATTCACCATTTTATATCATCAAGTGCTCTTCAAGATCGCCGTTTCTCACCAATTACTTTATCCGCAATCCCTGTGCTAACCTGCGCAGTATCGCTCTTGATAAATTTCGAAAAAGCCAATGATTACCTTGATTGGGAAGTAGGCACCCATGGCATTTGGATTGAATTCGTTAACGCTCATGGTGAAAAAGAAACAGCTACCTATTTACCCGAAGTTATGAAGGAGCAAGGCTGGACCAAAAAAGAAGCCATCAAGTCGCTTTTGCGAAAGGGCGGCTATCGTGGTCCTGTTACTGAAACATATTGCCTTGAGTCTATCGTCTTAACAAGATATCAGTCGCAGAAGCTACAACAACCATACAAAGGTTAATCTGGAAATTAACTGAAACAGTCGTCTTCTGCTCAATAAACAAATACAAATTTTTTTTTCAAATGTATTTGCCCTTCAAAGCCAAAAGCAGTGGACCACATATTTCTTTCCAGTCTTCATGAGATTACATTAGCATTGAAGATTTCATGTAAGAGTCGAAGGCTTCTGTGGCGAGGTATATTCCGGGGCTAAAGAAAACTAGTCTTCTAGCATGCTATTAGCATAGTTTCAATAGATATTTGAAAATTGGGATACTTCTTGACCTTGTGATGCTACTTGATGCGTTCATAATGCCCTGAAAGTCGATTGCTACTAAGCAGCCCGAAACGGACGCTCGAACCGCAGCTGCTTCTCTCCGGGCCGAACGCAATTTTTCTTTTATTTAGCTCTATTTACCCAGGAAGTCTTCAGTAGACTACAGGTCGCTTTGTCCGAGTGGTTAAGGAGTTGGATTCGAAACCCAATGGTCTTTGACCGCGCAGGTTCAAATCCTGCAGGCGACGATATTTTTTACAATTTTTTTGATCCTTTATGTAACATCTGATTTGTCGCCTTGCTGCTCATTTTTTTCGAAATTTTTTTGCCATGGCTTTATTAGCATTGTAAACACCTTTGATATAGACAATCAATTTCTACCTCCATCCTCTCACTGGAACAAGAAATAAGAATATTTTCCTTTTGGGATCAAATCCTAATATTTAAACGTGGAACAATCAGGGATTTGCGCTTAGATACTATGCAAAACGGATATTTTTATAGAATACGAGTGTTTATGCTTCGGGTGGCTCTCTACCTTCGCTTCGCTTCGATGAGAGCCAACCTACACAATGGAATTTCGCGCTACCGATTGCTCTTGCGTATCTTTCCAAAATATTGCCACTTTCAACTTGACCCTCCACTTACACATTATATTATCTGTGGATCTGACTCTTATGTAATGCTCTACATCCATATACACGTAACTACTTCATATACAGGCAAGCAGCACACTGGTATTCCCCCCTTTTTAGCCCTTAGTGTCACTGATACACCAAAATTTGGGTGCATTTGAGCTATGTTTTCTCGCGTTAAAAGCCGTTTTAGATGGTCAGAATAACATCAAACAATTGCTCTCATCTAGCACTTACTTCCTGACATCTTTGCTCAACTTTTTAAAGATCAAAAAAACATGACCGAAAATCGACCAAAAAGCATGAGGTACCCCTCATGGTTTTCTTTGAAAATCAAACGATCGCGTTTTTCACCTTGATAATGAAGACTTTTACTATGGTATATCTTGAATCAAAATGTTTCTATCAATCCAAGGCAACCTCTGAAACCACGTTTATGAGGTTTTCATTTGCAAAATTTCGACATTTTGGCCAGGAACCTTTTTTCATATTATTGTAGATTGTTCAACAAGTTTAATGAAACCACCTATCTTACTTGGTACCATTGGATGCCCCTTGAAAAGCGCTCCAAGAAAGCTTAAAGCAACATGGGATGATCATCACCTTTTTATAGTCGAATCTAGTTGAATAGTTCAATCAAGTCGAAAAATTATCAAAATCTGGCCAATCTTGAATGGACAAAAATTTTGGGTTTGAATTAATTTTGGCTGGTAGGGCTGGCTGGCAAACTCAATGCCCTGTTCATTATGAAGGCAATGCAGTAATAGATACTTTTGAAGCGTATGGAAAGCAGATGGCAAATTACGTAGCACTATCTTTAGCCATGCTATTTTTTTGTGCATTCTATTTAATAACACCAGTCTATCAAAATAATTTTTAGATCAATTTCTTTCCTTTTTGAGGCTTTGAAAGTGTCTAGAGACCATAAATTTGCTACGTTACGATGAGTATTTCGACTCTTCGGTTGGTTCCCTGACCTACGCTTTGCTTTGGTGGAAACCAACCTACGTTCAGATGGCTTGCGCTGCCGTGGGCCTTTGGTTGATAAAAGAAACTTGATTGTCGATTGATAGTAATTTAATATAAAATCTCTAATTATATACGAGCCATAATGCCTGGCAAATGCCTGGCAGCTCAGTTTCCATATTAGGGCTGTAAAAGTGTCTAGGAACTATATGTTATGATTATGGACTATTCAAAGACTATAAGAGGCTGTATATGTAGGTTGACTGAATTAGGGTTGATTCGAGATGTTGGCTAAAGAAAAAAAAAAAAAAAAAAGAGGCTTTTCGCCAGCTTCATGTCCGAAAATGAATATGATTTTACTTTTTCAGGCCATCTTTTGTGATGTAGTGCAGCAGTAGTCTGGATAATCAAGATATCAGTAATGGCATCAGTGACAAGAAGGAAACAAGGTACAAAAGTTTCATTTTTCCCACGAGAACAGCTCAAAGTGGAAGGCCTAGTTAAATTTTCACACGGTTGAGAGCTCAAATATCGCATCAAAATTTTTCTTCCTCTTCTTTTCCCATTCCTTTAATCACTCTTCTTCTTCTCACCTCCCTTTATTGTCTGACATGCTTAGAGCTAGATTATTATTGAGAAAACCGGTTGTCCAACAGCAAAAGAGATTGTTTGCAGTCTCTTCCAAGGTAAGGTTACATGAGCGTCAATATGCGCGTTATCTGAAACTAAAAGGAAACCCAGTTATCCAACTTGGCTGCTTCGACTAGTGTTGTAGAACCCAAGCCTGATGGCCATGTTATCACATCCTCGAGTAATGCTAGAACTTGGTCAGCTTCAGATAACTTTACCAACACAATGCAGTTTATTCAAAAGCAACCAACACTTGAAGCGTATCGTGTGATGGATCATACAGGCACAGTTTTGAATGCAGATCATGATCCCAATCTACCCAAGGAAGAAGTGCTCAAGTGTTATAAAGACATGTTGCTGTTGCACACTATGGATGGTATTCTTTACGATGCTCAACGTCAAGGCCGCATTAGTTTTTACATGACTCATTACGGCGAAGAAGCTATGATCGGTAGTGCAGCTGCATTATCTCCCGAGGATATTGTATTCGGTCAATATCGCGAGGCATTCATGCTGGTCTACCGTGGATTTACTTTGGATGAATTTGTGAATCAATGCTTTTCAAATGAGTTGGACTATGGTAAAGGTCGTCAAATGCCAATCCATTATGGCTCCAAGAAGCTCAATTTCCAAACAATCTCATCTCCTTTGGGTACTCAGATTCCTCAAGCATCCGGAGCTGCATACGCTCTCAAGATGTCTGGTGCTAATGCTTGCAGCTTATGTTTCTTTGGTGAAGGTGCTGCATCCGAAGGTGATTTCCATGCTGGATTAAACATGGCCGCAACTCTTAAAAGTCCTGTTATCTTCTTCTGGTAAGCTTGATGACAAAAGAATGATCTGTTCGCGTGTATTGACTATTTCATCGTCCAGTCGTAACAATGGCTTTGCTATTTCCACTCCATCTACTGAGCAATACAAGGGCGATGGTATTGCTAGTCGTGGTATTGGCTATGGTATTGATACTATCCGAGTCGATGGTAATGACATCTGGGCCATTTACAATGCTACTAAAGCAGCTCGAGAAATGGCCATTAAAGAGCAAAAGCCGGTTCTAATCGAAGCCATGACCTACCGTATCGGACATCATAGTACATCTGATGATTCTACAAAATACCGTGATAGAAAAGAAGTAGAAGAAAGAGCCCAATTTGATAATCCCGTTACACGTTTGAGACGTTATTTGGAGAATAAGAATTGGTGGAGTCAAGAAGAAGAAGATGCCTATCGCAAGAAGGTCAAGAAGGATATCATGACTAGCTTTACAGCAGCTGAAAAGAGAAAGAAGCCCGCAGTGAAGCAACTCTTCACAGATGTCTATGATGAATTACCACCTAATTTGATCAAACAACAGCAGGAGTTGAATGAATTGATCAAGAAATATCCTGAATATTATGACACTAGTGATTATGCATCATCTTGATTGTAATAAACCGAATGCATCGTGACTTGTGAGCCTGTGTGTGTGTGTGTGTGTGTGTGTGTGTGTGTGTGTGTATTATCGATTGTTACATATACATTCAAAGTGAGCTTCAACAACAACGTTCATCTTGAATCTGTGTTTTCTCTTAAATATTTATATAAATCAACTATGCCTGCACTGGATATACGAGGCTGCTTAGAGGATTCTCCAACCTTCAGAAAGCGTATTCAGTCTCATGAAGAATCCATCCATAACTTCGAACATTCGTTGAAATCATTAATAAAGTTGACTCGCTCTCAGGTCGAGATATCCACTGGTAACGACACTTATTTTGCCAGCAGACGATGTATATTGACACATTTTGATGAATGTTAGCTTACAGTCAACAACAAAGCGACCTTGCTCGTGAGTTTATGTCGTTTGCTCAAGCTCAAGATGATCCTATTGTTGGTAATGTTGGTTTTGTGTTGTGGATCTATGCCGTAGATTGTTAACAACGAGATTTCTTTCACTAGCTCAAGCTTTGGATAAGTTTGGCAAATCAGTATTCGAAGTAGAAAAGAGTCGAAATATGCTTGTAAGAGGATACTCGGTACATCATATCATAAAGAGGTGCTAAAATAGAATTGTGTGGTTAGAATACGCATGTCGTCGATACATTCATCACACCATTAGATGCATTTATAAGAAACACAGTTGCACCATTAAAGGTGAGTCAGAGTGCAGAGTCAGCCCATAGTTCAGCAAACCAAAGTTTCAATCAAACAGGAACTGAGGAAAAGGTTTGAGAAATCCAGTGACGATGTGGATTCTTCATTATCGAAATACATGAGCAAGAAACCTAGAGATCCAACATTACCCGAGGTTTGATTGTGTATGAGAGTGTGGAGTTATATCACCAAGCTTATATTCTAGAATAGTCTGCAAAGGAGCTTGCTGATAATCGAAAGACATTCCACAAATTCTATATGGAGTATGTATCGAAATTGAACGATATCGAGGCGAAAAAGAAGGTGGATTACATGGAGAACGTAAGTAGTGGTTTTTGGCTGGCTGCGCTTGATCTAATACTATGCTTATAACAGGTACTTGCATACATGTACTCTGAATCTGCGTTCCACCATCAAAGCTACGAAATTTTAAAAGATCTGGAGCCCTACATGCGGGACCTGACAGGTATGTTACAGCATTACTATTTCTGATCTTGTCCTGAACTTTTTCAATAGGACTATTACATGATGTACATATAAAATATGTATATGCTATCATATGGGTGAATTAATAGTGTCTATATAGTCTAGGCAAAGATACGAAGAGGAGGTTCAAGAAGGTCTTGTGTACCAGCAAATTTGCGAGCAGGTACGATATGCCAGCAGTCTATGCAATTATGCGTTATATTTACAGTTTCAAATCAGAATGCAGCCGAGCAATACAATCCCTTACAGCCCACTACTAGTGCCAAAATCAATGTAGGAGGTGAAGCGGCATCAAACCCTCATAAATCTGGCTATTTGTTTGAGCGAAAAAACGGACGAGTATACCAAACTTGGTCCAGAAAATACTACTCTATCTTTGACGGGGAACTGATTTGCACTACTCGAAATCCCAAGGTAGTTCTGTGCAATTCACACATGTCGATTGTTTACTCAGCATCCCTCATTATAGCCGTCTACCAAAGACGACGATGGCAACAATGTGTATAATTTGCGAGTGTGTAGCGTAAAATTAACTGATAACTATGACCGAAGATTCTGCTTTGAAGTGATTTCACCCAACAGGTAATAGCTTCTACTTTAATATGAGAACGTATACTCATTCTGCAATCTTTGTAGAGTTATAGTTTTACAAGCAGAGAATGAGCAAGACATGACTGAATGGGTTTCCAGTATTCGAACCGCCAGCCAGATGGCTCTAAACTCAAACAATGCACCAAGATATACACAGCAATCACCCAATCTTCGAAAGGTATAGTCATACAGCACTGATTGCAACGGCATGATAGACTCATTCATGCTTTTAGAGTATTTTGGAGACATCAACAATGAATCGGACACAAAAAGACAACGAAAAAAGCGAAGAAACACAACGAGAAGCACTGAAAAAGATTAGAATGATACCTGGAAACGACCGCTGTGCAGATTGTGGAGTCAAGGACCCTGAATGGGCTTGCACCAATCTAGGGATCATTGTGTGCATTGAATGCTCGGGAATTCATCGCAGTCTGGGTGTTCATGTCAGCAAGGTGCGATCCATTGTACTCGATAAATGGGAGCCAGATGCCATCGAGGTGATGCTGCGTCTAGGTAACACGGTTGGAAATAGCATTTACGAAGCATCCGTGCCTGTCGACATGGAATCATTCAGAATTATACCGACGTCAGATAGAGGAGACCGCGATCTATGGATCATAGAGAAGTATGTCAAAAAATCGTTTGTCACGCCCTGTAATCTCTCTCAAGATTCCTTGGATAAGGTAAAGTATATTGCACTTGGAGTCATTCAAGTGTCTCACGATGGATGCAACAGGAATTTTGGAATGCTATTATTGAGGGAGAATTAGACAGTGCCCTGAAAAGGCTCGCACAAGGAGCCCATGTAGACTACAAAAATCCTGAAGACGAGTCAAGAACTGCTTTACACAAGATGGTAGACAAAGACGATGAAGTTACAGTGGAGTTTTTACTACAAAGATTGAGCGACATTAATCAACAAGATGCTAATGGCTGGACAGCACTCCATTATGCGGCTGCCAACAACAATGTTCGACTTGTATTAGCACTATTGAAGAGACACGCTAAATCAGATATAAAAAATGCAGACGAGATGGTAGTATTCTGTAAACGTTTATTCAAGACACACGCCAAACTCATATATATTTGCAGACTCCACTAGATTTGGCTGTGGATCGCCAGAGTGTACAAGCCGTAACAGCATTGCGTTTGTTTGCTTTTGATAAACAGCACAATTCATCGCCATCCAGTTCCCTCGATTTTGGTTTTCGAGAAGCCATGTCTTCCTTCAAGCACACTATCAACGAAAGGCCCGCCATCGGTACCTCCCATTCTGCTGTTGATCTAAGAGAAACTAAAGCCATGGTGCCCAAATCCGATGGCGTGCTTCATGATGATCAAAATAGCCAACTAATGAGTGCAGACAAGTAATCTGTAATCTATATAACCTTTTTCTATTCCTTCTTCGTTTCTCCTGATACACTAAATTTAATAAATGATGCCACTTTTTAATACATAAACAAGCACATGCTGATGATGGCCATCAGCTATACAGCCGAAATGATTTTATTTCAATAGTTTACAGTATAGGCACAGAGTTACGCTTCTTTTGTAAGCGAGGTCTCCCTCTTGGTTTATGCTTTACATCTTGACAACCCACTTTACCAGTTGCCACGCAACGACGACATGGACGCACATTATCACATCGCAAATGGGATCTTTTGCAATGATTACAAGCCTTGTCGACATTTCTACCTTTCTTGCATGTGGTTCCGGTGATTGAGGATGTGTTTGATGTACTGTTGGGCTCTTCATCACCTTCGTCTTCATATTCATCAGCATCAGATAGCTGTTGTCTGGCAAGATAATATGATAAACTATCAGATGATGATGATGATAGGCTCACTTTCTTGTGCTTCACGTTCTTTTGCTTCGATACTTGCTCTGATTTGAGATTGTTTATGCTTCCTTTTCTTTGAGCCATTGACATTCTTTTCTTTCGTTTGGCCATTCCTGGTTCTGAAATGTAACTCATAGATGCTGATTTTCTGGGCATTGTGGGTAGCTGTATATCTGCTGACAGCTCATCCTGATCTAAGGTAATTTCTTTTTGCAGTGACGCTTCTCCCTCGTTCGATGAAGCTGATGAGAATGATGAAAATGAAAATGATGCAGACAGCATAGGCGTTGAATTGCTCCGGTATGCTAAATGATGTTCGTTGGAGAAGGCTGAAATTGGAGTTGCTGTCTTGTGAATGGAAGGTACAGGGTATGGCATGAGAGATGGCATAAAGGCAGACGATGGTGGTTCATCGAAATAATGATTCGAGTCCTACGTACATGGGTGAATGAGTTTTCTTGCTATAATCAGAGCATCTTAGCGTCTTACAAAAGTATTGTTACAATTAAATTCATTCGGCATGTCTTGATCCTGAAGAGGGTAGTCGCAGGGGAACATATCTGAATGAGTGGTATTCTCTGGATATAGCGATAGCGGATGGCATTGTTGCTCAACACCTAGACCAGTGTCAAGTCCTGTTATGCTGCTGTGTGGTGGTAGACATGCCATATCAAATGCTGTTGTATCCATAAAAGAGCCAATTGGGGTATAAAAAGGAGTTGTTGCTGATTGTTGCTCCATCATTTGCAAGTAGGGCAGATCTGATTCAGCTGTTACTGAGGAATACAGTTCATCAAAGTCTAGAATTGAATCATTGCTGGCACAGTTCAAAAAGTCCTGGATACGCTGATGGTTTTTGATGTCTGTCTGAACCTGCAATGTCAACTGCAAATGATTGTAGACGAGGCCATCTGCTGGCAGTGTTGTGTAAGGTGCGGTATCATCTTCAGAGATTGCGCTTAACAGTTGGTTTTGGTAATAGTTGCTGTCCATAATAGAGTATAATGAGAAGAGAGAAAGAAATGAGCAAGAGAAAAAGAAGGATTCACCTTATATACAAAAATTGAAGTGCATTCTTAGACAAAAGATCAATCTCATTTCACATCACATAGGCCACAGTTGGTGTGCGTATTGCAACAGGCAGAAATCACTTTAAATGCTGATTCACGCTGTCATCTCAATAGGAGATTTGATCAAGTGCAAGATTTCATTGTATTTAGTTTAGTGGTATGGAGCTTTTTTTTTTCCTTCTTAATTATCAAGCAAACATACAAACAGATTCTACATGAAGTTTCTCTATCTCTTTCTACACAGCAGAGCACTGATTTATTATTATATACGTATAAAATGCCAATGCATACCTCGTTCAATAACAAATGCACCCATCTAAATAGCATTGCTGCTCGCTTGAAAAGAATTGAAGCTTAAATTCATTCTGTGGTGTATATCGATGGATCTGAATTGTCAAATGTTGACATTGGTTTGCAATGGCTGGGGCAAAACCTCCTGATGCCTTTATGTTTGCGTGTTTGTCAACCAGATTGACATTGCATAAAGTGTACTAGATGTCATCAAAACAGAGATCATACAGGAATTTGAATAACAACTGTGTAAAATGATGCTGGCGATAGTTGCCCTCTGCTGACAAGTATTGGCTTGGTGTTATGTCTATCCATGTCTCAAGATAACGTCTTCAATGGATTGTACAGAGTATACTTTGTTGCAACCCACTGTGATCCTCATATCTAGCCATATCTTTAACTGTAATATATTACAGCTGGAACCCAAACAAAGCAGGTCATGATAGTATGACTAAATATCTGCCTCTGACAAGCACCAATGATTTACATGGTGATCTCGCTGGACAGTAAAACAACACAGAAATTACCTTTTAGTCTGCAAATGTTGATGTCTTGGATGTAATTTGAACCTTCAACAATGTTAAAAGGCGTTGAAATCCCAACACTATAATATACATGGCATCTCACAGCTGAGCATCAAGTAGCAGCTGGCACACGATAGAGACCTAATGCGTGTAGAGCTCAAGTAGATCAATGACTGGGATTTACTACCTGTTGCAATCAGTCCAGCATGCTGTTTATTATGGTACAGGCTCTATATTGTACTAGTCTAGCCTCAAATACACACTCAATGATCTGTCTCGGGAGATGTCCTTTGGAGTCTTGTAGGTGTAGATCAAACATCCAGCTGGCATATCAAGCATTGCTCTTGAAAAGTGACGTAGAAGGAGTTTAGACAAAAAATATTTTCTTGAAATAGCTATTTTCCCTTTTGAATTCATTGCACCTCTTTAAAGAAACCGTTATTATGTCTGCTGTAAGTTAGAGTACCTCTATTGAAAGGACCTCATTCTAAACCTCTACTAGTTTGTTCCTGTTAACCCTAAACCTTTCCTTAATGAACTCACTGGCAAACCTGTCGCTGTCAAGTTGAAGTGGGGTGGTGAATACCAAGGTTATCTTGTTTCTGTCGATAATTATATGAATCTCCAGGTAGATACGAGCCTTTATAATACCATACGCGTTTTGTAATAACTTGTTTGCTTTGATAGTTGGCAAATACAGAAGAATTCCAAAACGGCGAGTCCGTTGGCACACTTGGTGAAGTGTTGATTAGGTACGCATATATTCTCATGATTGTAAATGTGCTGTATTAACTCGATTTGCACTAGATGTAATAACGTGCTTTATATTCGTGGAGTTGAAGTGGACGACGATGTAAAAATGGAGTAGAAAAAGCAGAAATATGGAGTGTCATCATTTCAGAAGAAAAGCAGCAGAACGAAATAAAATATCATGTGTATACTTATTGATTGATCAAAAAGGGATGGGGATTTATTATTAAAGTGTTTGATGGCCTGCAGTTTTGGATCTATTATTGCGCAGAACAACAGCATTTTTGGGTTGATTTGCAATGATGACTTTCTTGGCAGAAGAAAACGTGGAATTCTTGAACCAGGATGAGAGGAACGACAGTTTGATGCGCAATGATACAGGCAGAGTGGATGACAGTTTGAAATTTGTGCTGTTGGGTTGAATGGGCCATGATTTGAGCTCAACAAGCTGATGCTGGACGCCTACAACTTGGCTCTCCACCATCACTTCGTATACTGTCAATCGCCAGGATCCTCCAGTTTTAACCCAATCGTAAATGTCAATCGTCTCTTCTGCCTTCTCCTTCATTCTCTTTAATGCTTGTTTTGAGATGGTTTTTAATACGTTATAAGCAAGATGAATCCTATTCATGGGGCTTGGCTCCAAGACGCTGCATTTAGGTCCCATTTGACGTTCTATTTCCTTTGCCAATTGCTCATAGCCTGTGTTTAATCTGACGTTCATCACCAACGACCTTGTGGGCTTGTCTAATATCTCAAATCCAATGAATTCGGGTGGTTTCAAATGCTGTTTCTTTATCTCTGCATCGATTACTTTGATGAACTCGTCCACTGTATCCCATTTCGTTGAAAATTCAGCACCTCTTTCGATCAACACTCTTCCAATGATCGACAAGTGAGGTTGTGTATTATGAGCTTGATTAGGGCCGAACTGTACAAATGTCTTTTCTTGAAATTGTTGGAAGGACGCTTGAATAGGAGTGCCTGGATTGGGCTCTAGATAAAAAGCAAGTGATCGACGAGCCTCACGCAACTTGTGAGGTGCAGGTGTGATCTCGGGCGAGGAGTTCATTTTGAACCCTTCTAGCTTGAATTCTTGAAAACTAGGCACATCTTCTTGCTTGGACATTGATTCTCTTGCCGGTGCGCTGATGGTAGATCGAGTGTCGATGACCTCAGATAACGGCATATCTGTAGTTTCAAATGTGAGATGATTGATCAAGAGAGAAAGAGAAAGAATGAAAAAGACTAATTTTTTTTAAAAATCAACTTATTTATTGCTGTACGCTACACAAGAACGAGGAGAAACGATATTTTTTAATCAAGTTTTTGAGAAGGAACTGATGTGGTAGAAGTACCAACATTTGAGCTTGTGCTGGTTTTAGATTCAACAGCAGATTTGGTCTTGTCGACGTAGGTCTGCGTAGCTTCTTTAGCAGTAGCAATCTTGGCAGAAGCAAACTCTTGCGTGCGCTGGATTTGGCTGTTCAAAATGGCCTGACCTTGGTGCAGACGGGCATCTATCAAATCCTTGTTGCTGATGTACAGACGAGGGAAAATGAACGCGGAGATGATAAACAACAAAATCAGAATACGGCTTGGAACGTAAGCTGAAATTCTCCATGTTGTGAAGAAGATGGCCAACCACTGTAAATTGACGTTTGCACAATGTTGATATGACATCATGTCAACGTACACTTGCACTCCATTCTTACCTTCAAGCTTGTATTTCTATCCTCAATCAACACAATACGAGTAACAGCTCTGGCTACAGTCTCTGCTACATCAACAACGATGGAGCTATAGTGCACAGCAGATTCCTTGTTCAGCAAATCCGTATCCTTGTCTTCCAGTACATTGCTAGTCAAACTGATCAGAGATCTGTCAGGCAGACGCGTTTGTCTCTTACCTCCATGGATGAGAGCTTGGGCGATCAGAGACGACAGTTTGCATGAATTGGGCTCCAAATACATAGATGAGATTAGCTGTGATGGCAATAGTCAAAGAGCCTGTGATAATTTGCAATAAAGAGTGGCGCTGGGTCAAGATAATAGAAGCTATTAAACCAACAAGTAGGATGGCAGAACGACCTGGATTCTCCCATTTACAGATACGAAGGACTTCAGCTGTAATGCGCTGTGTCGTTTCGTTTCTTTGACCTTTACGAGCATGAGTATCAAACTGTTCAAAACGATGCGACTGGATGCCTACCGTGAACACCTTTATTGTACGTTCTGGTCGTAGAACTAGTGAGTGGTGTACTTTCTGTTTGACTGTTAGTGTCCATTGTATGGTTTGTAGTATAAAAAGAAGAGAAAAAAAAGAAGAGAATGGATAAAACCGGAAAAAACGGCTATTCATGCGTATTCGATTTTCAAATGTCAAACCGATGGTTTTAGTTTTTAATTGGCGGTTTCGCGAGTTTTTCAGCAGAAATCTCGTAATGCAGTGCGTCGATCGCATGCAATCCTCGGCTCTGATTGAGTAGGCCAATACCCGACAAGTTGGTCATTTCATTATGCTGTGAACAAGTAGACTTACGATGGACTCTCTTTTCAGCCGCGAACAGGTCCCCATCAGATTACATAAACACTAGATCGACTACGTAATTATCGAGATGGTTATTATGCACTGCTTCTAAAAGGACACAGTTTATTGAATACAAATGGCACTAAATTACGATATATTATAATTTATGATATGATTAGCTGCATTTGCCTTTGATGCAGCTGTTCTTGCAGTCAGCATGGGAGTAACAGCAGCGTCCAGGTGTGCCTTTGCCATTCTTCTTTCCTTGCAGACCTTTAGCGCACCCAGCAGGCAAAGTAGCGGTTGCCGTGGATAAAGGGAATGCTGGGCCATCGCATACACCTTTCACACAGCTGTTGTAGCAGTCCAGATGCGAGAGACAACAATAGCCTTTGTAGCCATTACCCTTCTTCTTGCCCTTGGAGTTACCAATACATGTTGCGGTTGCAGGCAGAGTAGTAGTAGTAGTAGTAGTAGTAGTTGGAGTAGTAGTTGGAGTAGTTGGAGTAGTTGTCGTCGTAGTACTGGTAGTTGGAGTAGTTGTCGTCGTAGTAGTTGTCGTTGTGGTAGTTGTTGTAGTAGTTGTCGTCGTAGTGCTAGTAGTAGTGGTTATAGTTCTAGCAGGCTCAACCCTTTCGCAGATGAAAATATCAATTTGTTGTGAGGGATTCGTTCCCCAATAAACACATGGATAATCATATTCTGCAGTGTAAACCATGCGTGGCGTCCAGTTTTCAGGATTAAAGTAGAGCTTCATATGAGGGTACTCGAAGCTGGGGTTAGACCGGCTGTATCCTGGGTCATCTTCAAATGAGGTCATGCCCTCACCGTCTACGCATTTGACATGAGTTGAGCATTCATCTGCGAACGAATTGTCCAGAGCAACATAACGACAAACCAATCTTGGAGATACATTTGCATACTTGACGCCTACAAGAAATCTGAAAGCGAATGCAGAGGGAATACATGCGGCAGATGCCACTACAGCAAAAAGCTTTTGAATCTTCATGTGATATGATTAAGATTGAAAGAAAACGAAAATTTCAGGGAGGATAAATTAAGACATATTTTTATACTTTCTCGCTGCTCAAGTAACTATCAGCTTTAGTTAATTACAAGTCAAATCAACACGTTCTAGCAGTATGTTATACAATGAGAACTTTTTACATTGATGTAGCTATCCGTGTATGGCTCTAGGTAGATGACAGAGATCCAGATGCCAATATACTTCGGATTTCCATATTAGTATAATATATCGGCCTACTTTTCCTGCATCAAATACCAAAATATACGTTGAGCATGAAGTTTCTGTGTTCTAATTGCTTTGTGAGATCTACGGTTTTGAGCAAAATAAGGAATCTTTTACGACAGATGCTGTGTACGGCTTGAATCATATATGGCAGAAACCGATAGCATCCAGACACTTATTCGTTAGAAATGGCAGCAGAAGCTATTGATTTGGTCGTTTTATATCTTATACCATAGCGATTCCAACTATCTCAAGCAGCTTACACCTTGCTTATAGTTTGCTTCGCTATGTAAATATACAAGTGCATGTTGAAAGTTGCTCAGTTACACACTGATTTGAGTGTAACTTTGACAGAGATGACCGTACCAATCCAACCTAAGGCAAGCTGATATTTACTATTTTCAGATAACATCCTTCAGACTGGCGTTACCAGACATTGAACCAGGAAACAAAAGCAATAAATCAGTAAACAACTTGAATTATAGTGCTTTCCAACTCGCATTTCCCTTTTTATCAACCTCAAAGCATTGACTGCCTTTATCAAAGAGGCAGCGGGCAACCACTGCCACCACCACCACCAAATTTAATTCAAGCTCCGTTGTTTTTATTCATCAAAGATTGGACAAATTTTGAGCAAAATCGATCTATTTAATCTATTTTGCAGAAATTGACTAGTAAATAGTGATAATCATCCCGTGTTCCCTTATGCTTTTCTGGAGCACTTTTCAAGGCGCATCCAATGATGCTAATTATAAGAGATGTTTTGAACAAACTTGCTGAGCAATTTTGAAGAATTCAAAATGTGGTTTTGGGCCAAAATGTCGAGATTTCACATACCAAAGTCGCGCAAAAGTGATATCAGTGATTGCTTTGGATTAAGAGAAACATTTTGATTCAATACATGCCATAGTAAAAGTCTTCATTTTTGCTGTCAAAAACGTGATTGTTTGATTTTCGACGAAAAACCATGAGGGGTACCTCATGCTTTTTGGTCGATTTTTGGTCATGTTTTTTTGATCCTTAAAAAGTTGAGCAAAGATGTCAGGAAGTAAGTGCTAGATGAGAGCAATTGTTTGATGTTATTCTGACCATCTAAAACGGCTTCTAACACGAGAAATCACGGCTTAAATTTAACCGAATTATGCTGTGATGTGCGTATTTTTAAGCAGTAAAAGGTAATGCAAGCCTATTGTGAACCTGTTCAAGAGCTTTCCTCGTTCATACAGCCGTAGGGCTTTGTAGAAGAGGCAGAAGACTCACGGTTATAGAGGTCTTTTAGGCGATAGTCGAGTGCTAAGAAGCCCATACTAGTTGGCTATTCGACAAGACTCACACTTTTGTAATGAGATGGACGAATCCGATAGTCAATGCCAGTCGTCGTCGCATACAATAGCTCTCATTAAAGCTCAAGGGCTTTCGAATGAATATAGTATGCTTACTGGAACCTGAAAAACTCGAATTTCCCTATGATCTGCATTATTAGAGACATGATGACAGCCCTACTGATCTGACAAAACCTGCATGAAATTTTGGACGACAAACCCCGAATTGCCATGCCCTGACCATCTTGTACATGGTCTTGGATGAAGCATCCTTCAAACATTCAGCAACAGTAGAAAGATCATTACGAATGTGTCTTTTTTTAATGTTTATTCAACTGTATATAACAACTGTCATTTTATATAGCATTAAATCAATATAAATGTGTCTCGTTTTATATTTATGGTTGTGCGTCTGCGCAGAATGTCGCATTGTGGTTGTATTATTAGGTGCATTATTATTGCTATTATTAGTATTGCTATTGATTTTTTTTTTTAGTCAATTCATCGCTTCAGTGCGTTCAATTCATTGATTAAGTCAGCCTTCTCCTTCTCCATGATACTCTCTCTTTGATGCAGTATACGAATGTATTCCAAAGCTAATTCAGGATGCAATAAGTTAGTCATTCACAGATAAAGAGAAAGCCGCTAAAACTTACTTTTGCTCAGAATCTCCCATTTACTCGTCTTTAGGTTTTTATCCACTGGTAGTAAGTCTCTTAAATCATCAAACAAATCCTTCATCTCCTTTCTTCTCTTTCTTTCCGCTAGCTTGTGACTTATTCGAAGTTCTGGAGATCGACTGTAAGGTGTTTCACTACCTCTCCTTGAGACGACGGGTCTTTCATCCTCTCCCCCTGCTGCTGTGATAATCATGTCTTCCTCCATGCCCGAGCTAGATATAGAGTTATGTCTGCTGTTGACTCCATTGAAAGCAGAAGAAGATCCCATAGCAATCGAATGGCGACGGTGATCATCCACCATCATGTGCATCTGTTTGAACTGATAATCAGCAGTAGAAGGTCTGTAGGATGTAGTAGTGCTTGTTAAATGTGTAATTGAAGGCAGTGATTCTCTTCGCCAGGGAGAGGTCGTTGTAGATGTAGGCGGGGTTGGAAGCTGCGGCAATGAAGGAAGATGCTCAGGTGTAGTTACCATCGATGATCTTCTAGATGAAGGAGAAGATGGAGGAGAAGAAGAGTTGAACGATAAGAGTGAATGATTAGGACGGAAAGAAGATGAATGCAACGCTGGGTCAGTCAGTGAGCCTCGGCGTGAGTTTGAAGGGCTTGAATGTGCACTATCTGAATAACCAGCAGTGTGATGATGCGGATGACGGAATGAAGACAGAGGATACAATGTTCTGTTGGATGTTGGGTCAATAAGTGAGGGTCTTCTTTCCTGATGTTGTTGTTGAGGTTGATATGGAGAATTGGGTTGAGAGTTGCTACTAAAGTGATCGGTCATATTCATATTTGAATAATTAGTGTAGAAGAGAAGGGGGGGGGATGTAAAGATGAAGGAAAAAGAGAGAGAGAGAGAGAGAGACCAGTAAATGCTTTAAACAAATAGAAACAAGGAGGGGGGGGGTTGATTAGAGGCAACTCCGCCTATTAACAGTGCTGTAAATGTACAAGCAGGACTACCGCGTGCTCTCAACAGATTTGCCACACCATTTACATTTCATTTACCGGTTGAGTGATGTTGCCACATGGCTTTTTGCTTTTTGCATATGTTTATCTGAGGATACGCTAAAACATAATTTTGGGTATTTATAATATAAATAGGCTCATTTGTTTTTTTTCATATTCTCTTTTTCTTGATTTGCCTGCTGTTTGTCTGTGCAACTAGAGACATGCGTTGAGTATTGTGTGTGAGTAATTTTAGACATCTATGAAAACGTTGTCCAATCATATATCTACAAATGCGATTTAAAATTGGTGCCTGAAAATCCTGAAATCAGACACGGAATGGATACCAGAGTAGTGATAGATGAAATGCACAGTACGCTCTACATGCTTCTTAATCTCGCTCTTGCTTGTCAGCGTTCTGTATACATGAAAATCCAACCAAGGTTTCACGGTAAAAGTATTAATCGTGAAATTCATGCTGCTATCCAGGGAAAACCTTAAATTATCACGTTATTGCGCACCAAACGTTCCGCGCAGCCACCATCTACAAAGCAAATTCATGCGTGCATACATGACACGTATACCCATCGCCGTTGCTATTTGAGCTGATTTCGTTCCTGAATTGCAATCATAGATGATTCGTCATACAGATACAACCACAGCTCAAACCAAGGATGAAATGCAATTTTATTAAAAGACACGATACAGATTAGCATCTGATAATCAAGCTGCTTTTATTATACATCGCTACATGGACTAAATCGAGAAAGGCCTTGTCTGCAATGGAACATTTTCGACAGTATATTTCATCATCAGCTAATAACAATCCAGCATATTGATATCATCGTCAGGATTTGTTGGGATGATGGATTGAGTCATCATGTCTGCATTGATATCAAATGCTTCTTGATAGAGATGTTCCGGATCTAATGTTTGTTTTTGCTGAGCTAGATTTACTGTTTGTAACGTTCGTATGAAATCATCGTCTTTTTGATCCTTGTCATCAAAGGACCTCTTTTGCGCTGTGCTCGACGGGGAAGAAGAGTACTGAGACAAGATGCGTTCAATGACTCGGACAGCTTCTATGCGAACCACTCTATTGGTGTCCACAGCCTATGCCCAGGTGTTAGCAGAAAGTTGTGTTTAATATATAAAGACTCACAGCTTCTGCTAGTAATTCGCCTGCCCCTAAATGTGTGAATAGGTGATCGTGCTCTCGAGTCTTCTTATTTTGCTGCTTCTCATGGATATAAAGTAGCCATAGGCTTTCAATCAGTTTACATGCCCTGATACGCACATCCGTATCTTCATCCTTCACCAGGTCGCGTATAATGTCGGGACTATCGCAACTGTCAGTATCCAGACAGGTAGACAACCATGGTACTTACTTGAGTGAATTTTGGTTTTTTGAATCCTCCACTTCCATCAGCATCCCCTGACAGGATCTGTTCTCAGCCAAGCAACTGATGGCATCCAGTGCAGCTCTTCTCACAAATGCTTCTGTATCATACAGCAAACAAGGCAGTTTTGTAGCCAAATCCCTGGATACTTTGTGCTGCTGAATGTAATCCCATCCCTCTCTGCAAGTCATCATCGTCTGTTAGGAGGAAACAAACGCTTCAATATACATAATCCAACAACAAAAGCGCTGCCTATTACCTGCAAGACTTGTACAGCTGAAGCTCTCACATATGGTTCCGCATCATGGATACGAGCAAATACGAGTAAGGGTAAATCATATGTCAATGCAAATTGAACCTTTGTCAGCCTAATTGGGTTATCGGTGAACAGCTGTCCAATGAAATTGACAGTGGCATCCCGAATGTCCCATTCTGTATCAAGAAACTTGAACTCGAGTGCCTCTGCTAAACCGTTGCCCTGAAAAATCACTATTTTATGAGTGTTTTGTTTGTTTGGGCTGTTTGAATTACTCACTGATTCTGTCACAAGAGCACCAATGTCTTTGTGACCTAAAAGGTTGTCAAATGATGCCAATACAATAGAGAGGCTTTTGCAATCCAATGCAGTATCATCATTCATCATAATTTTGACTAATGCGTGAGTGCACTGCGCTAATATTGCTGGCTGCTGATCTTTGTACATGGCACTCGTGAGTAACTCTAAACAGGCCTTCAAAACGCGAGAATCCGAATACAGCATGTCGTGTTTCAAGACGTCAAAAAAATCAGTGAAGCCGGGATTCTGTCATGGCGATGAATAAGCATTGGCGGTTATGCATTAAACGTGATGGTCACTTACATTCATAGTAGTCGCATCCATCTCCAAGAGCTTGTTTACGGTGCGGACCACAAGTTGCAGTAGGTTGTTCTTCATACGAACCGATTTCAATGACTTCTTTACATTTGCTAGTTGGTTGTGAGTGTCGCTATCCATGCAGACATGCAAAAGCTGATGTAGTGTAGTGTACGCTGCGTCAGATGAACAAGTTTCAGTGTCTGAGCTATGCTGAAGCAAGGTAAATGATGCGTCCAGTAACGAAACTGCTGTCATCGTGTCGTTTAATGCAGTCGACTCTTTGATCATGCTCAATGCCAATTCAGATATGGCCAGATAAGCTACTCCTCATTTTAGTCTTCATTGCAAAGCCAACACACATGACGCTCACCTTGGTGCACATTGCTTCCACTGCTGGATAGGTTCAACGTGAGAAGTGGATCTGGATCCCACGTAAACAGCTCGTTTGTAATCTCCAGTGTTCTTGCTCTGATCATCCGATCGCATGATAATAGGGAAGGCATGAAGGAATGTAACTATCAATACAGTCAGTTTATGTGGAAGAATTTGCTTAAAATCTGGTTTACCAGCTGCTTTGATCGAAGGTAAGGAAGCGTTCTTTGATCTCTAACGGCCACAACAGCCCAGCAAAAATCCAGGGCAGAGAGCATTTGTTTCTGATCTCCTGCTCCCTGAGCAGACTGAAGCAAAATAGAGCGGATCAACTCTGAAGGATCCATTGATTGAAGCAATTCATTTGATTCAAGTGTCAGCAAGGCGGCAAATAAGTGGCACGCTTCAGCTACCACATAGCTACTCTGATCCAATAGCGCAAATGGGATGAAGGATGTTGCCTTGTCATTGCTGAGCAGCCACGTGTACCCACTATCGCACCGTAAGAACAGGCGACATGTTTCAATGCAAGCACAGCGTAGAGCAGCTTCGTTCGATTTGATGCCAGCAGTGATCATGGCCAACACATCTGTATAATCAGACTCTAATTCTTGAAACAATTCGTCTTTTCCATAGTGTATCAATTGGCCCAAAAAGCGAAGACAAAGCGTAGTGACACGATAATCTTGCTCATCTACCAGCAAACACGCTTCTTTGATTTGTTGAAATATTTGACATTGTTTATTCAACTCGACTATGGCCTGAATGGAATGCGTCGACAAGACCGATATGAGAAACGAAAGCACTTTTTCGTATAGCGTATCATCTACAATCGTTTTGGACATGTAGGGCAGAGCCCTTATCATACTAGCAGCTCTTTGGAGGTCCATTTTCTGTTGGGTGTGGGAGTATAAAAGGAGGGCGGGAAGAAGGGGTCATGGCTATAGCTTAGTGTGACCCTCTTAAGTAGACACTATATTGCTTTACCCCGCCGACTGTGGATGAAACGGACTAAATGGGGCGCATAGATTTGCAAGTGTGATCCATCATCTGATAAATGGGGTTTATTGTTTTGATATAGAATGCCTTTTATAGGAGATATATATTTATTTATAATTAATTTACAAGAAAGAACACGAAAGAGGTATATGTAATTGAGTATGTTTGGGGGGGGGGATATATAGAAACAAATTTGAAAGAAAAAGTTATTCATACTTAGTTGTAGAAAGGGTAGATGGCATATTGAAATAGCAGTTATTGGCATCCGTAGGCCAGTAGGTATTCATAGTGGCTGGATCATCCTCCATGAGCAAGTCTGTGGTTGTGCCTTCGAAATCAACGTATTGATCCAAGTTGTAAGTGGCCAAGTCAGGCACATACCAATTGCTGTTGGGGTCAGAGAAGGACTCGGCGTTGAATGTGTTGGACGAAAAGTGGAGGTTCTTTTCCAAGCTGAAGGACTGGAGATCAATGGTCTTCATATCAGGATGTTGAGTCACCACTTGCTGAGGAACTTGTAATCCATCAAGGATGTTCTGCGCCTCCACATCAAACAGCATTGGATATTCAGCAGTGAGTAGCATCTGGTTGGGGTCTTTATCGCACATCCAAAAGTCATTGCCTTCTTGTTGTTGCTGTTGCAGTGGCTGTTGCAGAGGTTGCTGAGGAAGAGCAGGCATAGTACCGATCAAATCCGATGGTCTAGTCAAATTGTTGTACGACTCTGTAGGGTAACTCAATACATACGGTGACGCAGCGATGGTGTCAATTGAGTTTGTTGTTGTTGATTTTCTCTTTTTGGAAGTGTGTGTATCGTCAGCATACGATCCCACATCAACAGCACTATCATCGTCATCTTCAGCTGTAGATGATCCAGGTTCAACAGGATTGCGGCGTTTACCCGCCTTGGGAGGAGGTCTTTGAGGATCAGTAGACTTGCGACGCTTGTTGACAGGGTCAAGAGGATTGAATCGAATGATGAAGTTCTTGGGATCAGTCTTGGGCACTTGCTTTGGCGCAATCTTGCTCTTCTTTTCCTGAGCTGTCATGTTTCTGATGCGGGGAGCAGCCACAGAGGGTGAGGTAGTAGAAGCAGTAGAGGCAGCAGCAGTAGCAGCAGCAGCAGCAGCAGCAGCAGTAGCCTTGTTCTTCTTGGCTTCGTAATCTTCAGGGCGAGTAATGTGAATGTTGGGACACATGTTATCCATTGACAAGTCATCCAAATTCATCATGTCTTCACCACTAATGGCGCCAGTTTCAGAACTGGTATTGCGGTAATGACGAGTGGAGAGAGAAGTGTACATGCCCATGTCGTGGTGTCTTCTGCTGTGGCCGCCGGTTTGAGACAAGTTGTCTACAAAGATCTTTTCAGTGTTGAGACGGAGAGTCCAGTAACCGCCTTTGCCAGGATGCGCTTGAGTAGGACGACGGTCTTCCTTGACAAACCACTTTCTGTTCAATGAGAGATTGTGGCGGATAGAGTTCTAATGAGCGAGATGGATGGTCAACACAATGCTTGTTGTGATGGTTTGTGCTTGTTATTTACCTGCCAGCCCTTTTGGCCTCTTTTGTAGTACGGATATGCTTCCGAGATCCATTTGTAAATGTCACTCAAAGTTAAACGGCCGTTTTTGCTAGTCAAGATGGCATGAGCAATCAGTGTTGCATAAGAATAAGGTGGTTTTTCATAGCGATCCGTGGGCTTCCACCAAGGAACAATCTTATGGGGCCAAGAGGCTCTTGTTCTAGCAGGGCAGGTCTCGAGATCATCGTCATCTTCAGGCCTGATACCGATAGGCTCTTCATACTTAAACTTGATTTCTCTCGTGTGGTTGTTGTAGTTTGACTTTTTGTTGTTGTTATTGATCAGATGCTTGTCTCCAGGTGATTCACGAATAATTGAGAATTGCGACATTTGTTGTAGCTGTTTCTTATTTGACATGTTGTGATATATAAGACAAGAAAAAAAAAAAGGGTATATTTATTAAGCTGTTATATATATATATATATAGTAGAATGGGATTACAATGAAATGAAGGAAACAAAAGAGAAAAGAAAGGAAATAAACAGAGTACCTATAAATACTTTTTTTTTTCTGTCGCTTGGCTACCGATAAGTTCACGCACACTATGATTATAGAGTGTGTGTGTGTACACAGTATGATGACAGAGTGAAGGAAACAAGTGCAGTTGTGTGTTACGTTACAGTGGAACAGATAGCATCATACACTTGTATTTTCAGCATCCCCTGGCTGCTCCTTTATTGAAAGAGAGAGAGAGAGGGAGAGAGAGGAAGAGAGAGAGAGAGAGAGAGAAAAGGCCAAGCATATGATCATCTACTTGTTACTGTATGGATCAGACATAGGCTAGATGTGATCATATCCATGGACAATATAGTTATATTAAATCTATACGCGTACGAGAGGGTGATCCTGGGAAGTAGTAAGATGGAATCATCTGTTTGTTTCATGTATACCTCATAATAACATACTACCAAAATTGTTCATGCTTATTGTACCACATGGAACGCCCATTTTCCACAGTGATTTGTATGATAAAGTATATACTTCTCCCTACTATTTGAATAGAACGAGGATGGGCCCATTGTTATTCTGTTGATAAATCATTAATCTCATTTATGTGCCTTGAGACCAAAACAAGGGCTGGATGTATATATAGCTATATACAAACAATGGCAAAAAGTGTACGTGCGTTTATTATGATACATCATTAATAATTACAGATCTGCAAATATTGCTTTTATTTATTATCAAACCCCTGAATCCTATATTTCCTACAATGAATGATAAATCTACACCAAGACGTCGCTTCTCAACACCCATTTACTGCCTTCAATGACTTCCATTGCTTCATGTAGCAAACAGTGTGTACCATGTCGATGGAGCAAAGCCATCCCTTTTTTCGGCTGTACCACTATCGGATCGGATTTCCGATTATCATTCTTATAGAACACTGTTTCGCCACCTTTCATGTCTTCATTCAGATAGATCAGTAGCGTCCAATCAGTCCATAAACCAGTTGTTTCATCTTGTACGCTTTCATCGTAGTGAGCACCAAATGAATGACCCTTCCTATAACGGTATATCCGGATGTTAGAATTCAATCCTTTGGGTATCTTTGCTTGGCTGATAGGCGACTCTTGGACCACTTGTTGCATTCCTTTCCACAATGTGTTTGCGACGCTTGAATCTTGAATTGATTGTCGATCATTGTTGCGAAACGCATACCCACGTTTAGGTTTTCCACCGGCACTAGCAATAGGCGGCAAATGAGTCTCGAAATACTGAACTAATTGATCGCACTCTTTGGCATTCAAGAATTTGGGAATCACGTAGATTTGATCAGGCTCGAGTTCGTCCACACGAAGAAAGTTCTTTTGTGCCAAGGTTGGAAATTTGGTGCTACTACTTTTAGCACTGCCACCGGCCTTATTGTCTTCTTTTTTCGCTGCTTTTTTGATTGCTTTGGGCATTTAATAGTATATCCGGAGAGAGAAATCAAGGGGTACTAGTAAAAAGGAAAAACGCGAAAGAGAGCGAAATGCTGCGGATGTACAACACCCGTCTTTTGCTCAAAAAGATACGAATGTTTTGATTGCCTTAATAAGCCTGAAAATGTAACCTCAAATCTCGGCTTGTACATTAAAATGGGTACAAGCTCTTGTATATGGTCAACATGAATACAGCACAAAGTTAATCATGTAAGCACATAATATAGCTTAGTTGATGTCTCCATAAAGAAACAACAAACAAGGAGGAGCAAAGAAACAACAACAGAAAACTAGGCACCATGCCGTTTGGCAATCGTTAAATCAAATTCACAAGTGCCACAAATGACATGTATCCAACTCTGTCATCATGCAGTCAGTTACAAATGTCGATTTCATAACGTCAATACCAAGTTGTGGCCATCATCAATTGTAAAAAAAAAAAAAAAAAAAAAAAAAAAAAAGTTAATTAGTTCGATGGTGTGTGCAACCTCAAGCTTTTTATTCCCTCGCTCGGTTGTATCATCTCTTTTAGAGATTTCACGGCCCATCTTCCGTAGCATCGAAACTGATATCATCGTTTCCTTACATCATTTCATTCATTCTTGTTGCGTATATATAAACTTCCGAGAGTAAATTCTTCTTTAGCATTCTTGAAGCACTTCTCAGGGATCATCTGATGGATTATTTTCGTTTTCAATAATGCTTTGGCAAAGAAACAAGAACAAGGTTTCTAGAATATATTTCACTGCGGTTAAAGGTGTTTCCAATGATTACTATATTTATAAATGTGGTTGAGCATGTATACCTTTTGATTATTAGTCATACATAAACAAGCCTCGTTCATCATGGCCATTGCTTCTCATAGCTCTAAAAGTCTAATCTTTCATGCTGCCAAACTTTCTTATTTTTGGGTTTCATGCAGCCTTGTTTACTCCTGAATACGAGGTTCATGCCGTTGCACAATCCAACCTTCGTGTCCCTTGCTGTGAACACACAGCAAGTTGCAATTTATGTGAACCAACAAGCGATCAGGAATGTGGATAGCATAGTGCTATGCTACTGGTAGTACGCTATTTGCACTGATACACAATGTACAATGCCCCCACTCAAAACGTAGCAGATTGTTGAAAATCACACTTGCCCCTTTGGATCATTCTGGGATCTGTGTAAAGCGACATTGCTGAAAAAAATCAGATCAAGTCCATCAGTCTTTATTATTACTTTTAATTGCTTCATCACTCTACTGTATAGTAGCTATAGCCACAGTAGCCGCTTTAAATAATACATAATATTCCATAAATTTCACCCGAGCTCTCAAGTAGCTACTTTCTGATACATGTAGCCTTGGAACTGACTTTTCTATGACGCTCTATGTCTGTATCAACGAGAAAAGGTTACATACAGGAAGATAGCGTACGCGCAGGGCTTCTTAATAGTCAAACGTATGCAAAACACAGCGAAATCTGAATGTATTTGAGCTATGTTTTCTCGCGTTAAAAGCCGTTTTAGATGGTCAGAATAGCACCAAACAATTGCTCTCATCTAACACTTACTTCCTGACACCTTTGCTCAACTTTTTAAGGACCAAAAAAACATGACCGAAAATCGACCAAAAAGCATGAGGTACCCCCCCATGGTTTTCTTCGAAAATCAAACGATCGCATTTTTCACCTTGATAATGAAGACTTTTACTATGGTATATCTTGAATCAAAATGTTTCTATCGATCCAAGGCAACCTCTGAAATCGTCTTTTTGGGACTTTGATATTTAAAATTTGGACATTTTGGCCAGAAACCTCTTTTCTTATTTTCATAAATTGCTCAATAAGTTTATTCAAAACACCTATCCTATTTGGTACCATTGGATGCCCCTTGAAAAGCACTCCAAGAAAGCATAGAAAAGTATAGGATGATTATCCCAATTTACATAGTCGAATCTAGCAAATAAATGATATTGGAGTTGAATCAGATCAAATCTGGCCAATCTTGAGCAGATGTAAACCAAAGTTTTAATCAACAGTTCATCTGACCTGCATGAAGGCAATCGATATTTTAATAACTATAATTGGAAGGGAATCACAAACTGAAGAATACCATAGCTTATTCTGAGCGCTCTATATAGTATCTATTGTGTATATCTATGTCTGGTAGGCTCAGTTGCTGTCATATGCTCAACGCTATTAGAATCATCGATGATAGAACTACAGAATTGAGCGAGGAGACTCCACTAAGTGTTAACGAGATCAAATATCTAGTTATAACATAATAAATTTATAGTCCCTAGACATTTTGACAATTTTAATATGGAAAATGAGTTGCCAGGCATTTGTCAGGCGTGGTTCGTATATAATTAGAGATTTTATATTAAATTACTATCAATCGACAATCAAGTTTCTTTTATCAACCAAAGGCCCACGGCAGCGCAAGCCATCTGAACGTAGGTTGGTTTCCACCAAAGCAAAGCGTAGGTCAGGGAACCAACCGAAGAGTCGAAATACTCATCGTAACGTAGCAAATTTATGGTTTCTAGACACTTTCAAAGCCTCAAAAAGGAAAGAAATTGATCTAAAAATTATTTTGATAGACTGGTGTTGTTAAATAGAATGCACAAAAAAATAGCATGGCTAAAGATAGTGCTACGTAATTTGCCATCTGCTTTCCATACGCTTCAAAAGCATCTATTACTGCATTGCCTTCATAATGAACAGGGCATTGAGTTTGCCAGCCAGCCCTAACAGCCAAAATTAATTCAAACCCAAAATTTTTGTCCATTCAAGATTGGCCAGATTTTGATGATTCTCGACTTGATTGAACTATTCAACTAGATTCGACTATAAAAAGGTGATGATCATCCCATGTTGCTTTAAGCTTTCTTGGAGCGCTTTTCAAGGGGCATCCAATGGTACCAAGTAAGATAGGTGGTTTCATTAAACTTGTTGAGCAATCTACAATAATATGAAAAGAGGTTCCTGGCCAAAATGTCGAAATTTTGCAAATGAAAACCTCATAAACGTGGTTTCAGAGGTTGCCTTGGATTGATAGAAACATTTTGATTCAAGATATACCATAGTAAAAGTCTTCATTATCAAGGTGAAAAACGCGATCATTTGATTTTCGAAGAAAACCATGAGGGGTACCTCATGCTTTTTGGTCGATTTTCGGTCATGTTTTTTTGGTCCTTAAAAAGTTGAGCAAAGGTGTCAGGAAGTAAGTGTTAGATGAGAGCAATTGTTTGGTGCTATTCTGACCATCTAAAACGGCTTTTAACGCGAGAAAACATAGCTCAAATGCACTCAAATTTTGGTGTATCAGTGACACTAAGGGCTAAAAAGGGGGAATACCAGTGTGCTGCTTGCCTGTATATGAAGTAGCTACGTGTATATGGATGTAGAGCATTATATAAGAGTCAGATCCACAGGTAATATAATGTGTAAGTGGAGGGTCAAGTTGAAAGTGGCAATATTTTGGAAAGATACGCAAGAGCAATCGGTAACGCGAAATTCCACTGTGTAGGTTGGCTCTCATCGAAGCGAAGCGAAGGTAGAGAGCCATCCGAAGCATAAACGCTCGTTTAAGTACACTATGATGTAGACCAATCTCGTCAATTATACATCAACTGGCCGGTAAAAACCAAGAACTCTTCAAGGTTCTTGTCATGACGACTGGTTAAAGGCGGATCATGAACAGCTAAATAACTTTTATCACAGGCTATGGCTTATAAACCTCTCAATCAAGCCTGAATCAAGGATATATTCATACAGTTTTCTTCATGAACAATGGTATCAAGGAGGGTTTATTTATTTCACGATTTGCCTATACTGGATTTGCATCATAACAATCTAATTATTGTTTTTATGCAAATTCAGCACTATCTCCATCTCTGACATTTTGATAACCACCACTTGGGAAAGCGCCAGGAGCATCTGACCAATCTAAATCATGAGGATCAGTACAAGTTTCACGCATGAGTTCTTTCTGTCTACTAACTTCCAGCGTTTAATGTATCCCCTCTTTCCTTGAGGTTGTTTATTCCGGAATAAACGGATAAAGGCTACATAACCACATCAGAATCCACCACTGATTGCATCATTATGCATTTACCTTGACAAGCAAACTGATGATTGTGAAGCTATAGAAACGCTGTTAATTCCCAATGTCGCGGTCTCCTATGTATGCCACCTAATCTTACAACTTTGCAAAACCAAATCCGCTTTCTTCTTGTGGGTTGCCTCCATGTAGATAGAGCCAACTCAAATCCAAAAAGATACTGAAACCTAATATGCCTGTAAACTTTTTTGCGTTTTACAAAAATGTTAACTAAAGTTTGAATACGTTCCATGAGCACATACAGTTTTAAGAGGTGAAGTAGATTCTCGGTAGTTGTAAGCCCAAATGCCGAAAAAGAAGATGGGGATATTATATGTTGGATTGGTAGCAACTGCACCAAGAAGTGAAAGACCCTGAAATATTGGTTACATTATGCCGTTGATATAGACAGCGATGGCGCTCTTGTTCACTTACCAAATGTAAGCCTAAAAGGCTGGCCAAATTAGCTTGCTGAACAGTGTTTTGTAAAGCGTCCATTAATGATTTTATTAAATGTAGATTCGAAAGAAATGGAACGCGAATGAAGAGTAAAGCAGTGGAGAGAATAAACAGGAAGCGGAAGCTGTAAAACACTCGGAGGACTTGAGATGTGGAACAAGAGTCAGATGTATCAAAACCGTCGAGGCTTTGATGTAAATCGCTTGGGGTTTTCGAGAAGTACGATTCTCAAAAATCATCCTTAAAGAGGCTCTTTGCTTATTGGTATTTTTGAGCCATGTTCGAAGTTTGCGCCAATTTTCAATTGCAAATATGAATGTATCATAACGATTGTGTTTATTCTACCAAGCATAAGATTATTAAATTATGACTATTGGCTGTTAACTACATATAGCCGAACTAGTCTGTTCAATAAAGCAATCAATGCTTCACTAGGCTCATCGCTATCCTCATTTATGCATTTAACATTAGATGCTCCAATTCATCGCTCAGGAACAACAATGTACAGAAACCAAGTATATACGGTCACATTAAGGAAGATGTTGCAAAAAAAAAAATCTGACAGACCTCAACGTTTATCTAGACCATCTATCAAATATACGAAATGAAATTTGAAAATAAAGTGTATGTACTATAAGCATTGATATTTTTGAAGCCATACAACAATTAATACTTGTTTCTTTGTATAGATCCAGCCGAGCCAAAGAAGAAGTGCCGACTGGAGTTCAGTCGAGTATTCGAAATGAAATCTTTGAGCAAGAGACTATGGATGAAGACGTGGTGAAGGAAGAGGCTGAGAGAATGGATATGCTCATGCGTAATTTGATTGGAAATGCTGACGATGAAGAAGAAGACGAATCCAAGCAAGAAGAGAGCAATGGTACAGATAAATCGAGGCCTCGTTCAATGGATCTAGTTGACAATTCTATTAGATATGGAAACAGAGCAAGAAGAGGAGTTCTCCTTTCGATTATTCGCCAGTGAGCCAGTTGCCAACGTTACCATTGCTGAAGGAACAGACAACACAGACGACTTATCAAAAGCTATTGCTGATCAACAAGTCTATGAGTTTGACGAAACAGATCCAGATTTTGTAGCTAAAGTTGAACAGGCCGCAATTGATTACGATACTATCTTGACACAATCCAAAATTCCTTGTCCTACAGCAGCCTTTCCACACCGTATTTTGCATTTATTATCACCAGAAGAACAAGCAAAGAAGGACGCTGCTGATAAAAAGAAGATGTCGAAGAAAAGAAAGAGTAAAAAATGCCGAGATTTTGAAAAGGCTGTTAAGGCAGGCAAGATCAAAGTAGATCCCAAGATGAGAAATCCAGCTACACCTGATGGATGGCCAGGATGGCCAGGTAACTTGACAAGAATCGCCATTATCAATTACCAACCCTCAAACAAAAAGAGAGATAGTGGAGCGAGAGGTGGATTTAGAGGAAGAGGCGGAGGCAGAGGAGGTAGCCGTGGTGGTATGATAGCAGGACGAGGAAGAGGCCGTGCATTTTAAATTTTGTGTAATAAAGACCTCTCGATACTGTATATGACCATGGTATTGCCTGATACAGGTATTAGGCCCTACTGCCATTTCATGTCACTGTAATATACCAACGCTTTGTGTGCAAATGTCAAAATAACGTCCCTGACGGACATCAAGGTTGATAGCCGGCTTCAAAAGTGATTTAATACTATGCTAGCATTACGGACTTCTTGTAAGGAACCATTATTAAGGCAATACTCCACTCAAGACAGCTCCCAAATGTCCAGTATTGTCCTGCAAAATTCCATTGAAATCTGAACATTAGAGAGCATCTCTTAAAGCAATTTCCAAAGCATAAGCCTAGGTGCTTCTTCATGAGGTTTACGCTAGCACCAGATTGAATAGATTGTAACGGCCAGCTTACATCCTCCTTCATCTGATTCTCGATGCATACTGCCAATAACACATACCTTCCAGTGTCCTGAATCTTGAAGAGTGGGTATACATCAAGAGTATAAAAGGTCACAGCTTTCATGCTACATTCTTTTCATTGGAGCAAAATTTAGTTTACTCGGGGAAAATCCAGAGAAAAAAATAATGTATAAATTTATTTTTCAAAGATGAAACGAGAAAATCTTTCCCTTTTAACACATCCAATTTTAAAAAGGTAAATTTTGGATCCATCCATGCCACACAACAGCAAATTGCTATCCATCCATCCATCAAATATACTTACATGTATTATCTTTCATTATAGTCGCAATGGGTAAGGAGAAGACTCACGTTAACGTCGTCGTCATTGGTCACGTCGATTCCGTAAGTGCTCTATATTACATGGTAAAAGCGATATGATTGATTAACCATATTTCATTACCATAGGGTAAATCTACTACTACTGGTCACTTGATTTACAAGTGTGGTGGTATTGATAAGCGTACCATCGAGAAGTTCGAGAAGGAAGCTGCCGAACTCGGTAAGGGCTCTTTCAAGTACGCTTGGGTTCTTGATAAACTCAAGGCTGAGCGTGAGCGTGGTATCACCATTGATATCGCTCTCTGGAAGTTCGAAACCCCCAAGTACAACGTCACCGTTATTGATGCTCCCGGTCATCGTGATTTCATCAAGAACATGATTACTGGTACTTCTCAAGCCGATTGTGCCATTCTTATTATTGCTGGTGGTACTGGTGAATTCGAAGCTGGTATCTCCAAGGATGGTCAAACCCGTGAACACGCCCTTCTTGCTTTCACCTTGGGTGTCCGTCAATTGATTGTTGCTATCAACAAGATGGATACCACCAAGTGGTCTCAAGATCGTTACAACGAAATTGTCAAGGAAGTTTCCGGTTTCATCAAGAAGATCGGTTTCAACCCTAAGTCTGTTCCCTTCGTCCCCATCTCTGGCTGGCACGGTGATAACATGTTGGATGAATCCACCAACATGCCCTGGTTCAAGGGATGGAACAAGGAGACCAAGGCCGGTTCCAAGACTGGTAAGACTCTCCTCGAAGCCATCGATGCCATTGAGCCCCCTGTCCGTCCTTCCGACAAGCCTCTCCGTCTTCCCCTCCAAGATGTCTACAAGATCGGTGGTATCGGTACAGTTCCCGTTGGTCGTGTTGAGACTGGTACTATTAAGGCTGGTATGGTTGTCAACTTTGCTCCCGCTGCTGTCACCACTGAAGTCAAGTCCGTCGAAATGCACCACGAAACCCTCTCTGAAGGTCTTCCCGGTGACAACGTCGGTTTCAACGTCAAGAACGTCTCCGTCAAGGATATCCGTCGTGGTAACGTCTGTTCCGACTCCAAGAACGATCCCGCTAAGGAATCTGCCTCTTTCACCGCTCAAGTTATTATCTTGAACCATCCCGGTCAAATCTCTGCTGGTTACGCACCAGTTCTCGATTGTCACACTGCTCACATCGCCTGTAAGTTCTCTGAACTCATTGAGAAGATTGATCGTCGTTCCGGTAAGTACTTGTAATCGTCAAAATTGAAAGTCCGGTCATTATATTTGGAATCTGGGTTTAAATTGCTTGATTTTTGTCCCTGGATCGAAAAATGTTGATTTTTCTTTCAATTTCTGGCGTCTCTTGATTGTTTAAAATGATTTACTAACGTCGCAATTGTCTCTTTTGTATAATAGGTAAGAAGATGGAAGATGCTCCTAAGGTTGGTTTTAAGAAAAGGAAACAACTGAAACACAAAACTAATTATCTTTGTAAATAGTTCGTCAAGTCTGGTGATTCCGCTATCGTCAAGATGGTTCCCTCCAAGCCCATGTGTGTTGAAGCTTATACTGACTATCCTCCTCTCGGTCGTTTCGCTGTCCGTGATATGCGTCAAACTGTCGCTGTCGGTGTCATCAAGTCCGTTGAGAAGGTTGACAAGGCTGGTAAGGTCACCAAGGCCGCCGCCAAGGCTTCCAAGAAATAAATTACTTGATTTATGCTCAAGTACTGTATAAAAGTTTGTAAGACTTTTGTAAATAAATAAAAATTACTATTTTTAAATTTATTACCATGCTTTCTTCATTTGTTTATGATATGTTGGATGTTGAATAAGATGGTATGTCAGCGCCTGTGGATTTCAAGTAATTGTTTTGTCAAAAGGTAATTGGACTGATGTGACGAGATGATATCAGATAACATTAGTGAATTCCATTACACTAGCAGATCTATCTCGCTACGCTCGATGTCAGCATCGTCCTATGGGCTCTCTCCAAAGACATTTTAAATCAGATATAATTTTTTTTTGGTATATCAAGTAGATTTTAAACAATTTATTATTAGCTGGCAAAAGAAAGAAGGTTATATTAGAGCCACCAGAAGGAGGAGAGGAGGTATCTCCCTCAGCACCCTTTTTGCTTACACTGATATCAAACGAAACCTATTATGGAAACGATATGAAAGAAAATTCAAGTTTTATGCAGCATTTGTACATTACAATTGTCATTTTCTGATAATAGAACTGGCATATCATTCGCTGTTGCTGATGCTCTTAATAAGGTGGCGACATAAAGTTGGCCTTAAGTAAATACAGGACTTGTGTAAAATCTACAGCGATTTTTTTCAGGTAGTTTCATTGCAAAATATGCCTTCATGAGGCAAAACTCCCCCCCCCCCAAAAAAAATATTTGCGCTAAGCAATTGTCCTTTCAATTCCATGATTCCCATTTAATCAGTGCCGCAATCATCATTGCCATCAACAGAAAGGCATTTAGGTCAGCCAACAGCAATGCCGCTGCCAAAATTAGTTCAAACTCAGTATTTTTTTTCTGTTCAAGATTGGACCGATATTGTCTTTCTTCGACCTCTTTAATCTATTTTGTGATATTTGACTATATAAGCTGTGATGATCATCCGATGCTTCCTAATACATTCTTGGAGTACTTTTCAAGGCGCTTCTAATGGTGCTAATTGTAATACGTGTTTCAACTGAAGTTATTGAGCAATTTAATAAAATTTAAAATGAGGTTTTTGACGAAAATAGCCATATTTCACATATGAAAACCTCAGAAAAGTAGTTTCAGAAGTTGCTTTGGATCAACAGAAACGTTTTGAATTAATATATACCATAGTAAAGGTCTCTATTTTCAAGGTGAAAAAGCGATCGTTTGATTTTCGATGAAAACCATAAGGTACTCCTCATGCTTTTTGGTCGAATTTTGGCCATGGTTTTTTGATCCCCAAAAATTTGAGCAAAGGTGTCAGGAAGTTACTACCACTCAACTACAAATGTTTGGCGTCATCCCAGTGGCTCATAAAGGTCTGCGTGTCAAGATATGAAGGTTTGAAAGCTGTCAAATTTGGTTATGTATTGCTTTGTAGAGTTTATTTACACGACATGAATTACATCTTTGGTAGCTGAAGTCTTCTGGAAGGGCAGCTCTGCAGCCTGTACAACTTCTAATTAACAATGTAAATGAATACCCGAATTTGCTGCTTGAACTCTATGGCTTTACACCTTTGCTTGGCTACGGTAAAACCCATTAAGACTAATATTACCAAATGCGGAATTAGATGCAGTATACATATGATATAAATCAACCGCTAAAAACGTCCAAAGAGAATGCCAATGCTTCCTTACTAGACCATTTAACTTTTAAGATTTAGCATTTAGCATTCATACACACCATCAACTCTTTATTTATAGCAAATTTATGGAGAAATCAAAATTCGAAGTGTATTGGTATTGCCTAAACCACCTCTCCAGCCTTGGATTGCAATGATTGACTCGTTATGCCCCAACAAACTAATAATCAAGTTAGTAATTTGAGTGGCATACAGTATATAGCGATAACTTACCCATACTTGAGACCCTGTTCAATTCCTACAATGCATGCATGAAATCAGATTAGTGGAGCCAAATCTTGATAAAAACTAGATGCTTACCCCATTTAATTCTCGTATCAACATCACCTTGCCATGGTGAAAGATCAAGAGGACTAAGATAATCTGTGCTATTTGAGGCACTCAAACGGCTGGCTTCTTTGGATGATGCCTTGGGGTAATAAAAAGGAAAACAACCGCGATGAAGGTGGACCTGGCGAGCAGTTTGTGGATTGCGAGTGATCACAATAATGGGTACAGAGGGTCTGTATTTGGAGATGAGACGTGCTGATATTCCTGAACTTGTCAACACAATGATAGCTTTTGCGTTTTGTTCATGAGCAGCGTTCACAGCCGCACAAGCAATCGTTTCTGTTGTTGTCGTTGGCAAGGGAGTCAAGCTGCGAAGTTCATTAAAGAGTTTGGGGTAGCAGAGAACAGATTCGGCTAGTAAACAGGTTTGATGCATTGTTTGTACCGCTTCGATAGGATAGTTGCCCTTTGCGGTCTCTCCAGAAAGCATGACACAATCAGCACCGTCCAAAACAGCATTGGCAACATCAGAGACTTCCGCACGCGTAGGGCGAGGGTTATACTAGATATTAAGCATAGCTGATTAAGTAAAATCATTATGTTGCCCATAGTCTTACTTACAGTCATTGATTCCAGCATCTGCGTAGCACTAAAATATACTGCTAGTTAACCAAATATCAATGCCTTAAATGCCATCAGCAGAAACCTTACCAGATTACTGGTTTGCCAGACAAATTACATTTCGCAATCATCATCTTTTGTGCGATAAACACTCTTTCCAAGGGGATTTCAATGCCCATATCCTTTGCTTGACGCATTAGATCTACATGGAACAAACTACGAACCCATTCTACTTACTCCACGTGCAACCATGATACCGTCTGTTTGTTCCAAAATTTCATCAAAGTTGTCTACTCCTTGGTGATTCTCAATCTTGGATATGATTTTGATGGATTTGCCTTCTTCGCCCAAGGCTTTCCGGATATCCTTGACATCTTGAGCACGACGAATGAATGACGCAAAAATAATGTCCACTCTGTTCTCAACGCCGAACTGTAAATCTTGCTTGTCCTTGCCTGACAGGGCTGGTAAATCCACTGGAGTTCCAGGCAAATTGACACCTTTACGAGAGCAAAGTTTACCATTGTTCAAAGCCTTGACTCGAACACCGTCAGGTAAAATTTCCAAAACTTGAAGCGATAAGATGCCGTCATCGACATAGATCAGCTTGCCGACCTCAATCACATTGGGTAGGTTCTTATAGTCAATGTACATGACCTTGTCGTCACATGCCTCTTTATAAGAGTCATCTACGCTCATTACAAATACATGGCCTGCTTTGATAGGTATCTGCTGACAAGAAAATAAGCACTTTGCTCAAAAGTCATCATATCACATCATACCTCGACATTATCCTTCATAATGCCTGTTCTAATCTCAGGGCCCTTCGTGTCCAATGCTATGGCAGTCGGTCTGCCAGGATACACTACATTTCAGATTGGTTGTCTGTTGTTTATCCTGTCAATTCACTTACTCTTTGCACTCTGACGTGTATTATCAATGACAGATTGATGGTACTATGGATGCATTGTCAAAAGTTAAAATCTCCGCAATTATGCCTGCATTATCTGAGTACCTCACCTCATAAGAACCATGCGAAAAGTTCATACGAACAATATTTAAACCTGCATTACGAAGTTGAGTGATCATTTCGATGCTGTTTGTGTTTGGCCCTAGTTTTTTTTTTTTTTTTTTTTTTTTTTTTTTTTTTTAGCTTAGTTTATTTGTTTATATCAAGATGTATTTGGTAATATTCTTTACCAATGGTGCCAATGATGCTTGTCTTTCTTGAGGCTGCTGTGGTGACATCTACATTCATGTCAGCCAGCCATTGCAACTCACACGCAGTTTGTCCGTTTAGAACCATTAGAGATGTTGCTTTTTGTTGATGATATTCAAAAAAAAAGAAAAAGATAAGAGAAGGAAAAGAAGCTTTAGTGAAGGCGGGAAAATTTTATATGCTTTAACCAGCTCTGCGGAACCCATGTTCTCTGACCAAATTAGCTGTCATTTTGACAGCATCTGACTTGACTGCAAAAGTGTCATATAACTGATTACCTGGAGAATAATCACACGTACTCTGCAATGATATCACAGCGTCTACCTCTACATTTAGCACATGTGCTTTGTGTTAGTCGCTTGAGAGTTCTTGGAAGAAGATGTAATGCCACCAACATTTCCCGAGTGCATTGCAGATGCTCCGTAGAGGCTAAACGGTGGTACCTATGAACAGGCTTTATGTATTTCGGATTTCTTTTGAATACCATTATGCAATGTGATAATGAATCCTCCTTCAGTTGGGTCTTTTGTTTCACCTACATAAATATAACACCCATCGAACAAAGTCCACTCTCAATCTGCCCTGAGATTTACACTATACATACCGAACTTGACTCAAAAGCAATTGTTAGCAATGAGCCTAATCTATGATAAGGGTGAGATGAAATTCAATGCTATCAAAGTACTTCATTTGCATTGCATCAACAGCATTGAGCACTCAACTGAACAGGGCAACCTCTAAGGATACTATTGGCTGTTTAAACACCAGTCAGTTTAAACTCGATTTCCAAGCTTCGAAAAAATTTACAAAGCACACTCTTCACAAAGCACTTATACACATTATGACAGGTGAATACGAGAGAGCATCACTAAGAAGATCGAGAACTTATTTGAGCTTTTATTGACCAGATTACGCCGAGGAACAAGCAAATGAGATCGAAGCCCTCGAGTCCATCTACCCTGATGAATTTCAAGGTAATTACAGAGTAAAAATTTTCAATATATCGTGCTCACTGTATAGCAATGTTTACCTAGCAATCAGTGAAAAGGAATTCAAGATTGCTGTATATCCCGAAGAACAAGACGAGGAGAATCCCCGTAAGCAGAGACAAACGGTATCATTCAATCCAAAATGCTAAAAGTATCTGAATAGGTGGTCTTTCATTACACGTAATTTATACACCCAACTACCCTGAAGAACTACCAGAATATGAAATCGAAACAATTGAAGGACAAATCCCATCAAGCTACTACAATAAAATCAGAGAATCAGTGAAGCAAGTGGTAAGTTGAACCAAAAGAACGCGTATAGCAACTATCATAACACTGAAAGACTAGGCCGAGGATTCAATTGGTATGGCCATGATCTTCACCATGGTGATGACAATGAAGGATGAGCTCGATAATATCATGTTGGATGCTCAACGAGCAGAGGAAGAGATTATCAATGAAAAGAGACGCAAGGAAGAGGAAGCTGAACAAGCTAAATTTGTCGGCACAAAGGTTACAGTTGAAAATTTCATGGAGTGGAAAAAGAAATTCGATGCCGAGATGTTGGAAAAGGACGCAGTATTGAAAGCACAAAGAGCAAAGGAGTTGAAGGGCAAGTTAACAGGTCGCCAGCTGTTTGAACAAGATAAATCACTTGCCCTGTCTGATGCTAAATACATGGATGAAGGCGATGTGTCTGTGGACGCTTCTCAGTTTGATAAAGAAGAGCGTGGTGGTGCTTTTGACGATGACAGGGATAATGATGAGAACGCTGTTTGGAAATCATTCGATAAAGAAGAGTAATAGATCAATAAACATACATCATTTCGAATAGACACACAAATTACACAAAAATACTCCTTGAAATGGTTGAACCAGTTTCTTTAGGTCATACAGAAGCATGGATCGACAGCATTGCAACTTGTATGGAGAGAATTCGGGTGGGGGGGAGGGGCTGGGTCATTTTTTTAGTTTTTGTGATAGTTATCTGATCTAGCAGGCTCGTTGCCTCCTCTAAAGGTAGTACGCACAATTAGAATGATGATGATTACGCCATTATTGCCTAAATATCTGATACCACGTTGCGTGAACTAGTTTATTCAATCAAACTTAATATAGTTATCTATATTGGCTTTCAAGTTGTATCATCCGAGAAGAAATGATGGGAAGATTTAGAAGTAGCCTGATTGATATAGGGATCTGCATTTACAATCAACACGTATTTTGTGGTTTTCAATAATGCATTGAAATTATATTGCTGGCCATACTGACCCTTCATATATGCAAAATGCCAGATTTGATCTCTTTTGCAGCATTTTTACGAGGCTCTATTATGAAACTCTTAGAATTGAAATTGCACGGACTGTCGTCGCTCTGTGTAGATAAAACCTCTGGTTTATAGTCAGGCGTCTTTTTCGATTTCTGTAGCGATAATGCAGAATAAACTTTACAGTTTTGGCTTCAACGCCTTTGGACAAACAAAAGAATCTGACGAAGCTATTATAAGATTTCCTTACTGTCATACACACACGAGCAGAGTCTTGTTCACTAGTTGGGAAACCACCATTGTCATTGATGGTAAAGAGATGACATCTGTCGCGCTTGGCAAAGTTAACACGACTGTATAGATGAAGGTGTGCTCCAATTTTGGGGGTTTCAACCGCCATGGTTATCTGCATTCAAGAAATTATGTCAGCAAAAGCGCAACATCATCAGTGTGTTTGGTGATCCTAACAGTATGATGGGGTTGATCGACGAACAGCACACTTTATCATATGTAACCGAGACATCAGAGCATATGGACTGCATGACACACATTGAACAAGCTGCCTATTGTCAAGGTCAGCGCGCCATCTTTGTGCTAAAGCAGGAGTCTGGGCAAGTGGAGCAACACAACATAAACACATTGAATTCTGAAAAACTTGATCTTCCTCCTGGCTGTAAGATAACAAAGATGAGCGCTGCCCACACGCACATCTTGCTTTTGACAGACTCTTTAGATGCACCTGTGCTCGCCTTTGGATCCAATCGCTTATCACAATGCGGCATAGATTACCAGCAGCAGGAGCTGAAAACACCCACAGCGATTGACTATTTCTGTGGACTAAGAGATGCAACCGACGTTGCTTGTGGTCCGTTCCATTCTGCTGTCATACTAGGAGGTGATGTATATACATTTGGTTGGTCCAAAGACGGAAGGTTAGGATGGGGATCCACAAAACAAGACGACGATATCATATCTTTGGCTGTGTTTTTGGACGTCAATGATCAACCTATAGAGATCAATGCAACCAAAATAGCGTGCGGATCAGCGCATACATTGGTATTAGATGGTAATTACAATGCAAGCATACGAAAAGCAACTGTATCTAAGAAATCTGTAGATCATGGCCATGTGTGGTCTTGCGGTAGTAATGCGTATGGACAGTTGGGACGCACACCACCAGCAAATCAACAATCCGACACTCATTTTCGCCGTTGTTCCACTGATACAGCCATGGATTGCTTTGCAGGACGATGGGCCTCTTTTATTTTGATATAATACATTTTCTTCTATTTAGTGTTGCTGATTAAACCAGTGATTCTACTCATTAATTCATCGTGGTTGGGATTGGCCTTTGCTTGATCTTGGTCATCTCTCACTCTGCCTATTGATTGCTTTCTTGTCAGGAACATTTCTGAAGTAGTCATTGTTTGGTGCTGATCATCCACGACGTCGTCAAATGCCAACATGAATGGCAAGCTTGCTGTTCCAGGTGGTGTCATGGTGAGGACCACCTTTGGCTTGCCCTCATCGTCAATGTGAGCACTCTCCACATAGAATGTACGCACTCTTCTATCGCCCAATTGACGCAATCCCAATGAATGACGCTTGGGCAAGTGAGCCACTACACCACCAACACCAACTGCATGGCCATGACGTCCTGCATTCAGAATACGGCCTTCGACAGAATAGGGCTCATCAGATGTGTAATCAGAATAAGTAGGACCCACGAGGCTATCTGTTTCAGCAAATGAAATATCCAAATATTCGTACACTTGATCAGGCACCAGATCCTTCTGCTTGAGCAACTGCTGGAATTCAGGCGCACGTTTGGCACATTGTTGTAGGAATCGTCTAAAGTCAACAGGGGTCATTTTGGCAATGTTGTAGGTTTGTTTATCAGAACGAGGTGCTGGTCTCTTGGACTCGGGGAAGTTCTCCTTCCATCGCTTTACAAACAACACTTTACCATTGCCTGATTGCCAAGGTGTTTGGTGTTCTGCTGTGTCCAAAGCTTCGATTGTAGCATAGCGAGTGCGAATAACAGTTGGTAAATTACGCTTTAATCCCCAATCACCAATTTGTTTGCGCTTCAAAGGTGTTGTGTAAACTTGGCTGATGGTGCGATCATAAGATGCGAGCCTCGAATTACGTAATAAGCTAGCAAATGTGTTGCTCATTGACTGATGGACTAAAGATATAGACGAAAACAAGGATTTTTTTCCATCGTCTCTCCCCTGCCGTGAATTTTTGTTTGTTTGAAGTCGGGGATCTCTTGCTCGTTCACCCAGTGGCTTATTGAAATTCTAGCTTTGTGTTGTCATGGCAATAGAGCACCTGTCAAATACAATTAGGCAATCAAAAGGATCTGCCATTATTTGGTTGGAATGGAAATGCATAGCATAAGGCTTATTAGGAATCCCATATTAATGGCTCAGACATTTCATGTCAAGGCGAGCAATGGCCAATTTCATCTTGACTGAGCAAAATCAGAGTAAAACGAGATTACACAAGAATTAGCTGGTGTTCATGTAGCAAGGCATTTGATTTCTATTAAAAGAAACGATAAGCTGATACATAGCATGTTGTATCTCTTTTTGCACTTTTTCCTACGCTTTCTAGCATCGCTTTTCTTTACTACTACTGCCTACTACCCCATATTAGTTTCAGTAACAGAAGGTTTTTAAGGTGGCGAATTGAATTAGAGACTTTTTTTCCCTGTATTGTTGCGATAAACAAATAAACAGAGAAGGATTCGCACCACAAACATTCTCTTTATACTCTTTTACAACAGTTTGATAGCACACTTTTTATTTATCCTTGATATCCTCCTCATTTTACCCTCCTTTCTTGCTATTTTATTTCTTCTTTCTATCACGCATCGCATTGCACTCTTTTTTCTCTCCTCAGTACCATATTCGAACGATAACAGATGGAAGAAAATCAACATAAATTGCGTATAGTACCACATCTTGATTCGAGCAGCGCACTTGTGTTTCCAATCATGGAGTTTACGCTGAACGGCTCAGCAGTTGTACATATTGGACGCTCCATTGCTGTTGAAAACAATAAAAGACCGCAACCACCATCAGCAAAGCAAATGACTTTTAGGAGTAAGGTTGTAAGCAGAACACACGCTGAGATATTTGTGCAAGGAAGCAAGGTACAGTTGGAAATGGCTTGTAGGTAGAGAGCATTGAGCTCATTGTATGTATGCATATAAAGGTCTATATCCGTGATTTGGAGTCTTCTTCAGGCACATTTCTCAATAGCAGACGACTGTGTGGCCCCAACCAAAGATCACAGCCATTTCAGCTCCATGACAATGATATAATTCAACTCGGCGTGGACTATCAAGGAGGAACCCAAGGTACTCAGAAGAACTGATGTCTTTATTTAGCGATATTGACACAATCCAACAACCATGTAGAGATTTACCGTGCTGTAAAGATGCGATTGGAACTGAACAAGAATCAACATCAGATTGAAAATATGAACCGATACAAGTAAGATTGAATGAGGGAGGGAGAGGGGAGAGGGGGTTTTCAGTGGTATTCAGACAAAAGATTCTTACGTGCACAGTTTGCAAACCTACAATTCTCTGCGCAATTTAGCCACACCACCCAACCATATTTCCACTCTTACCCAATCGATGGAACGGATCGAATTTGGCGCATTAGGCAACAGCAGCAGCAACAAGCAGGATCAAAAAGAAGAAAACGAAGAGGCAGATGAGGATATTCATGTGGATGAGTGCTGCATTTGCCTATTTGCCATTGCACCATTCCAGGCACTCTTTGTTGCACCTTGTTCTCACACATTCCATTACAAGTGTCTGCGTCCATTGTTGTTGAATCATCCCGGGTTTGTATGTCCATTGTGTAGAAATTATGCGGATTTGGATGCAAGTGTGTCTCTTGAAGTAGACGAAGTCAAATCAATGCTAAAGACAATGAAGAGAACAAACAAAGCTAGATCGCAAGACGAATGAACACATTAGTAGAGAGAGAGAGAGAGAGAGAGAGAGAGAGAGACCTTTATGTGATTGTAATGACCCGTTTCATCATTATTTATATTTTTACATAGTAAAGCTCAACATACCCTTTATTCATCCTATCATATTATCAATAGCATGTCATATTGAAACACACACCCATGATTACAAGATTGCCACTGATAACGTGAAATAAAATTGGCTACATGATAAACACACACACACACACACACACACACACACACACACACATTGGTTGCACAATCATGATGTTATACCATCATGTATATGCTTGATTGGGCATGCTACAAAAAGAAGTTATTATTCTTTTTGATCTACATATATCGGTAACAACATCATTTGTTTTATTGGTAATTACACAAAGAGCAAATATAAACGATACACTGTTGACTACCAAAGACGATAGCCAGGAGCTTTTTATTGACAGAAATAGAAATCCCTGCTTATTTCATGTTGAATTCTCTGTCTATATTCACAATTGTTGTCACTTGTCTACCTATATAACAGCAGTAATAGTGAAAAAGTGGTTTATTAAGATTAAGGAGCTTTTATATTTTTGCTTCTCCTTCATACTCCTTGAACAATATAATAGCTTAATAACAAACATCCATTATAGCGAATCACATGTAAAATAGCAATCATTGTGATAAACACGCAATGCCATATTAATACAAATTGTATGTGTATTCTGAATAATACAAACACTACAAGCTATATGGTAAATACAGGTGTTTTAGTTGGATTTTGTTAGCATGGTAGCACAGTTGCAAGAGGAGTCAGCTTCAGGAGATCGGAACAAGGAGTGAGGAGAGAAAGGGGTGGTGGTGGTGGTGGTGAAAGGTGGGGGGGGGGGGGAGGGATCAATGCTTTGGGGGGGCAAGGAGAGGATGAAAAAGATCATATAAATACATGCCATCTTTACGTTTGAGAATTTCTTTTTTCTTTCATCTTTCGATTTCACTTGTAAATACAAAACTCAACATGCCTTCATTAACATCGCGTTTATTCAACCACAACCAAAGCAACAAGCAACCACAAGAGACATCATGCTGTTCATGCGGATGTCACCATCATCACCACTCCAATAGCAACATTTCAGAAGAGACATCTACCATCATCCTGTCGCCTACAAGATGGTTCCCTCGTATACGCCGCAGATCTTCATCTACATCATCATGCACATCGTTCTTTGATGAAAACAGCACTAGCAGTGCCAACAGCAGTAGAAGAGCATCAGCAGAATACATACATGAGATTGAAGACAAACAAATTGATGAGTTTGAAGACTTGTACAGGCTGGCAGTAGATGAGGTATGTTGTACTATATCCCAATTGACAATGGTTCAATGACTAACAACATGTGCAGATGGCCTATGCTATTGAATCTCAAGGCTCCATTTACTACAGTGGCGATTTAATTACAACTACAGAGGCAGTGAACAATTGCTTAAACCGCTTCCAACAACTAATGCAGACATTACATTCAGACAGATCTTACAAATTTCAGCAAGAGTGGACTGATATTCTATTCGAGCTTCGATCGCGTCTAGATTCTCTGCCATTTGACTATTCAGAATGATGGAGTTCTCTGTATGAAATAAGCTTTTTATTTATTTATTTACACCATAAAACAAAATGATTCCCCCTATTACACAATATAAGCAAGCAAACAACAGCCTTTATCCTATGCAATACACATATTTATATATAACCGCAGCACACACACACTATACGCAGAAATATTTTCTATATCTAATTTTAACATTATTTATTTGAATATTCATTATACACATTATACCAAGTTTCTTCTCCTTATGAATACCTTTTTTTTTTTCATCTTTCTTTAATTACAAAATAAAATTACCTCTTATCGTTTCTGCTAATTCAGTAACACTGTGCCTGTTTATGTTTTTTCTTGTCTGAAACAAATGTTGTCAATCACATAAATTGATGAATTGAAACAAATCGTGTCCTGACTCATCGAAATATACTCATTTATCTCAAGATTCTCAACGCCTTGAAACATTCGGGTATTCTGTTTTAAGTAATCTGCTGTATAAAAGAACGATAGATCGGATATTCCGTATATAATGCGTCCAGTGACACAGGAGAGAAATGAGGGGGGGAGAGGAGATCATGGGAGTTGTTTCGCTCCAGATTGTGGGCTCACTTGTACATACGTCAAAAATCTGATAAATCAAAGGTCTATTTTCGCATAAATTTTAAAAATGTCTAGGCTGCTTCTCAGCATCTATATGGATAATCACTTCCTGGACGTGGCTGAAGTGATGCTTGATCGCTAATCTCACTTTTTGCTCGATATCGTGAGCTCTGGTGATGGATAAGTGAGGATTCAATTGAATAACAAGGTCCAGATGATGGAATGGACCAAATTTTCGACCGCGAATAGAGTAGAAATCCAGCAGGTCAGCTTCTTTGTTCTGTTAAAACATCCGTCAATCAATGCCCCCCCTAGAGCCAATTGCGCAATGTCATACCTTGACGGAGGCGACAATGGACTTGATTTCGTCCAGTTCAGTCTCGCTTATGCTTTTGTCGAGCAGTTCCCTTGTAGATTGTCGCATGATGTCTACCCCGCTCTTGAATATCATTCCTGAAACGACAATTCCTCCCAATGGATCAAAGATAGGCATTCCAGCATAAGATCCTCCTATTGCTACAAGGGCAACGAAACTAGAATAAGCATCTGACCGATGATGCCTATTGTTCACGTACATTTATGTTAATGTGTCAAGTTGATGCCCCTCGATTGATATTTATATACCATGCATTTGCAACTAGGACATCACTGCGCTCACTTTGACCCACTTTGAGAGCTATATAAGAAAGAGGAGAACAGAAACGTAGGGAGCAAAACAGTCAGTACAGGTAGCATACATTAAATGACTCTATTCAGCCACAATCATTTGCAGAACTTGATATATGCTTACTAATACGGTATAGCCACTCTTTAATGCCAACACTCGCTAATGCAAACCAAGCAGCATTGGGATCTAGTATATTCTGTTGTTGATTGGCATGACCGGATGCTGTTGTCACCGTTGATGCAACTGTAGCACTCATTGCTTGAGCTGCTTGGCTGTGATGATGGCTCCATATATCCAACAGCAGATCAAATGAATGCATACTAATACCGATACTCCCCGCCACTAGTATGGCCGAGACAGATAATGATCCTATCGTTTCATATTTGCCTATACCCGGATGATTGAGTCAAGTAGCGTATCACACCTTTATGCATAGCGTTACCATATCCGTATGGAAATGTGCTGTCTGGTACTTTCCTTGACATTTTGAACGTATACAATGTAACAAAATCACTCAGAAGATCTGATAAGTAATATTAGCTTACATTATTGTATTGTGCTACATGACATTTTACCACTGAACGAGTGAGATGCATCCGCCAATAGTGCTGCCGAGTTCATAAACCTATATATCATTGAATCAATCCTTCCCGTAGGAATAAAAAGTATCGCAACTTTAGCTTACCAGCCTGCAACCCCTTTTGATACTGTCAGTCCAACATTGGAGACAAATCCAATCCAAGTAACCTGCATCCCTTTTTTACCTGTACATGTATATCATTAGCGATGCATCAACTGATCTTGCCTCTACTATCTTACTGGAGTGCTTTAGCATTGAAGCAAAATCATCAGCATGTATATGGCTACTGTGAGGCTGTTCTGTGCCGATAAATCGACTTGTTTGGTGCTGAATCAAAGGGTATAGAGTTGGTCTACATACGTTGAATGCAGGTGCCATACAAGGCCGTCTTTTGGATAAGATAGCTGATCTTGCTTTGTAGCGTGCTGCTGAGCAATTGCCCTGAATACATGTTGATGACCTCCACATGAAGAACTAGCAGTAAAAGAGAGGTATATTTTTGTTTTGTTGTTTCGAATCTATTAATTATTTGAACAGTCCTTTTCTCCCCAGGTTTGCTGATTTTTTTTATCAGATCCTCCAGGTACAAATGTAGCCAATCGTGATTGATACTGTGCTTCCACTCTCAATTTACCGGATGTTTGAAAATTCCGCCCAGTTTTTTTGGCATTTGTGCCAAGTTAAATTGGAGGTGGCTAACGTACCAACAATATATTAAAGCTTATAAATGCGCATCCTGTCCAGCAGTACTGTAGCGCTTGCTTTGCCTGCTATTTTTTGTTTAGACTAACGTACCAACGGCTAATGTACCACAACAAATCGTCTCTACGTATTGGTAGACTTACAAACTTGTTGTATTGCACGTAACATATATACAAGAAGACGATGATGAATGACGACAATGCTATTTTCTGGTTCTTACTAGTAAGTATAAATTCGTCAATATAGGCTTTCAGTTTGAGCTGTAGTGTAATTTATTGATTTACATTACTGAAGAATAGTTGTAAATTTGTGCAGTCTAAAGAATGATTTTGAGCTTTACCAAAATCAATATGCCTCCTATTCAAATTAGAAGTTGCACAGGCTGCAGAACTGCCCTCCTAAAGAGTTTCAGCTATCCATCGAAGAGGTGGTTCACGCTGTGTAAATAAAAGCTGTAAAGCAAAACCATTACCAATTTTGACAGCTTTCAAGCCTTCATATCTTGACCTGTGGACCTTTCTGGGCCACTGGAATGACACCAAATTGTTGTATTTGAGTAATAGCAACTTCCTGACACAGTTGCTTAACGTTTTGAGACCAAAGAAAACATGGTCAGAAATCCACTGAAAACCATGAGGGGTACCTCATGGTTTTTCACGAGAAATAAACGATCGCTTTTTTCACCTTGAAAATAGAGACTTTTACTATGGTATACGAGCCTTTCAGCACTTCGGGTGGTTTCCTGACCTACGCTTCGCTTCGGTGGAAACCAACCTACGTTCAAACGGCTCGCGCTGCCGCGGGCCTTTGGCTAATATCCCAAAATTAATATAGCTAAAATGTTAGAAGAAGAACCCTGATTGTTGATTGATATATAATCACTAATCATATGAGTGTTTATGCTTCGGATGGTTCTCACCGAAGCGTAGCGAAGGTAGAAAACCAACCTGCGCAGCGGCAGCTCGTACTATAGATTGCTCTTGCGTATTTTATCAAAATACTGCTACTTTCATTTTGACCCTCCACTTACACATAGTAACCCTTCCTATTATCTGTGGATCTGATTCTTATGTGATGTTCTACATCCATATACACGTAGCTACTTCATATACGGGCAAGCAGCATACTGGTATTCCCACTTTTTAGTCCTTAGTGTCCCTAATACAGCAAAAAATGAGTGCATTTGAGCTGCATTTTCTTGCGTTCAAGGCCGTTTTAGATCGTCAGAATAGCCCCAAATGGTTGCTCTCATCTGGCAGTTACTTTCTGACACTTTTGCTCGACTTTTTGGGGACCAAAAAAACATGGTCAAAAATCGACCAAAAAGCATGAGGTATCCCTCATGGTTTTCATCGAAAATCAAACGATCGCATTTTTTATCTTGATAATGGAGACTTTTACTATGGTATATCTTGAATCAAAATGTTTCTATCAATCCAAAGCAACCTCTGAAATTATCTTTGTGGGACTTTGATATGTAAAATTTCGACATTTTGGCCATAAATCTCTTTTCATATTTTTACAAATCATTCAATAAGTGAATTCAAAACATCTATTTTACTTGGTACCATTGGAAGCGCCTTGAAAAGCACTCCAGGAAAGCTTAAAGAAACATAGGACGGTTATCATTTTTTTTACTTAGTCGAATCTGCAAAAATAGCTCGATCGAGTCCAAAATTATCAAAATATGTCCAATCTGGAACAGACTATGATTCTGGGTTTGAATTAATTTTGGCTGGTAGGGCCAGCTGGAAAACTCATGCCCTTTTCATAAGGCAATACAGTAGTAAATGCCCTTGAAGCGTATAGAAAGTAGGCGGCAGTTCATAGCACTATCTTTTATGATGCTATTTTATTGCCTTCTATATCGTTCATAATGATATTTTATTGCATTCTATATTTAATAACGTTAGTCTGGACATTGACGATGCATGGGTTGCATAAAATGTCTGCAGTAAGTAGTGAAATCTCTGAGGCTCCGAGCCGTCGTTCAAAGAAAACGTTGGTAGCATTGAGCAGAGGAAAGAGGGTAGAAATAATAGTGGTTTTTATTGATTGATTGTAAAATCATTATTCTCATATGAGCCAGGTCTGATAGATGCCTTGAAACTCAGGTTCCATATTAGGATTGTAAAGTGCAAAAGGACTGAACATTTATTATGTTATGATATGAGCCAGGTCTGATAGATGCCTTGAAACTCAGGTTCCATATTAGGATTGTAAAGTGCAAAAGGACTGAACATTTATTATGTTATGATATGAGCCAGGTCTGATAGATGCCTTGAAACTCAGGTTCCATATTAGGATTGTAAAGTGCAAAAGGACTGAACATTTATTATGTTATGATATGAGCCAGGTCTGATAGATGCCTTGAAACTCAGGTTCCATATTAGGATTGTAAAGTGCAAAAGGACTGAACATTTATTATGTTATGATTAATTCAAAACGTTTCTGTTGATCCAAAGCAACTTCTGAAACTACTTTTCTGAGGTTTTCATATGTGAAATATGGCTATTTTCGCCAAAAACTTCATTTCATATTTTACCAAATTGCTCAATATGTGGAATACATCCACTGTGATCTGCATTCCGACAGTTCATCCAGTTACCAGATTTAGATATAAACTGTATGTACACTGGATTAGATGTACGATATCGATTTATATTATAAGAAGATATGGACTTCAGATACGCTAGTACTATAAGATTCATACTATATAAGATATAGGCTATAGATGGCACCACGGACATAGATGGCGCTATAGACTTATACTTGTATTCCGACATTGACTACGGATGTTTACCATATCTGGATAGGCACCAAGATTAATGCAATATGAGCTTGTTGCTTCAGATGTGCACTTCATGATCCACGCTATAAGACACATGCTTATATCCGTGATACTAGCTACAGATACTTTATGTACTACAGACTTGTACTATATATGAGACATGCTATAGACGTGCATACGATATGCTATAGACATGCCATATATCCAGATACATGCTAAAGATGTATGCTCAGCGATATACACTCAGATATGTACTATTGATATAGACTAAGGAGACTGTACCTATTGGATACATGCTACTAGATCGATATTAATTATCCTTATAGAAAGGATAGATCAGGGTACTTCGGATGAGAGTCTAATTATTCATCCAGACAGAGCTAAATCATGATTAGCTTGCTGGAGTTGTCTTTTAGTATGATTAGACTTTAGATGATCTGAGTAGACTTATTTGTCAATCTAATTAATAGAACTTTTATCCATTGTTATAGTATATGAGAAGGATCATCTACCTGGCCAGTAGAGAGACTTCAGTTTACTTTACACCTGTCAGTTTGATAATAAAACATACCTTTATCAAGTTGACTTTACTGTTTTTTTTATTCTTTTTTTTTCGTGAATTTTAGTCTATCAAGCCTCAAATTCCACACACGCTACAAAGCGTTGTGGACGCTTTGAATAATCCTTTTATTTCAAATACAAAATGATTTTGAAGGAAAGATCAATAAAAGAGCAACTAGCGGCAATCCTTCGGTGCCTCAACCTCTGAGCCAATCAGATTGCGTAAAAACTCCGCTGACCCAAAAAAAATTTTGCGAGGGTTTCCCCCTGTTTTGATGTGAGGCAAAATTTTAAGCTCCGCTATATAGTAATATAGCTGTTACTATCATCAAATTTCCCTCAGGTGCTAGAGCATGCCTTACTTACATCACCTAGCTTTAAGTTCTGGCATTGAGACCCTCAATCATCACTAAAGTAAGTAGCGATAACCAAGTGGAGGCGGCCTATCTACCTCCTAGCCTCGGATAAAGTCTTGTTGAGCTTCAGGGATAGGCACATCCACACAACGTAAAAAAGGTATGCTTCAAAGAAACATAAGAATAATAAAAGAAAGAAGAAAAGAACATAATACTATAAGAGTATAGTAGTATGTAAGTAAAAAAAAAAGAAATGCTCACACGAAGCGAGTCAAAGAAAAGCATAACAAACACAACATCAAAGATGTTCTAAAAAGCTCGTTGCTGTTGCAAGAAAAATGCATGCTACACGAGCAGCGCGCATGGTAGTAATAGTCAGATGTAAAGCAACATGACACAAATACGCACAACTGCAAAAGCAACAGTGGTATTATAAGTTTACGATACAACATAATGACTAATGTTGTTTCCTGTAAAGCTACAGAGGAAACACTACCAAGAAAAGAAAAAGAAGAAAGCGCAACAAGGCAAACATCATGAATGCATTATCACGAGAAAGGAAGCAATAATACAAGCGTCCAAAGAAGTTTTATATCATTGCGACCAGAAGAAAGAAGATACTTACCACTTACCACAGCCACAGATAAACCAGAAGAGTATAGGCAATCACCGGAGGCAGACCAAAGAACGAGGAGCATGCACCAAATACAGCAGACCAGAAAAGACCAGATTAGCAGGAGCTGCAGCAGCAATACCAGCACCATAGAAAAACTATAGAACGAACGTTATCAGCAAAGAACAGACAAAGACCAAAGCAGTTATTTACTGCTTATCACCACCAGAGATAGACCAGAAAAGTATAGGTAATCACCAGAGATAGACCAGAGAACAAGCATACTACAACAAATAGAGTAGACTAGGAAAGACCGGATTAGCAGCAGCAGCGGCAGCAACACCAGCACCATAGAAGAACCAAAGAACGAACAACACCAGAGACCAGCCAAAGACCGAAGAAGCAGGCAGCAGAGATGGCAGAGAAGTAATGGCAGCAGCACTCACTCAAACAAGCAAAAAATTACTAAAACATAATAAACAAACTCAATTAATGTTAGTTTTATGTCTTTCAGTGCTCGTTATCGAATGGTACCTAATATATTCCACTTCAAAGAAGCAGTATCAAGTTCTTCCAACAGTACAAGACAGAGTTATCGGATGCTACAGTGTTATTATCAATCAAACGGTGTCCAAAACCACCATGGTTTGATACTAAAACGCGTTTTGCAAAAGGGTAAAAAAACGAGGGCATGGAAAAATGAGAGGGCACCCTATTCGACGTCACGACCAGTAGAGTTAATCTCAGTCTTGTACCGTAGCAGCCATAATTGCGGCAATTTAATTTGACATTGTGCAGTGGTATCTTCGTGTTCAAACTTGGCTTGATCTCACACCCTTTAAACGTTTTTGCTAAATTTGACTATGAAAACTGTCGTTGTCTAACCCAACTTTCTAATACATCTCTAGAGGATTAAAGAAGCAGCATCGAATGATGCTGATTACTTTTAGCTTTCAGACCTAAAACAATGAGCAATTTCCAAAAATATGAAAACAGGTTTTCTGAGAATATGTCAAAATTTAGCATATGAAAGTCTCATGGAAAGAGGTTCCAATGTTGCATTTAATTTTTACGATCAATTTGATCTAATACCTATCATAGGAAAAGTCTTCACTTTTGACGTGAAAAACGCGATCGTTTGATTTTCAAGAATTTTCCCTTGCTAATACTCATGGAAAAACGATGATATTCATAAGTTTGCAACGTCCCAAAAAAATTGAGATAAAGCATTAGGGAGTAAGACGTAGCCAAGAGGAGGCGTGTGGTTCTATTCCAAGCGCTTAAAGCGCTTTGTGGCATGAGTTATTCGTACTTGGAAATGGCTAGATTTGCACAAAATTCAGCCAAAAACGACGGCGTAGTGGGTTGCGTTACCAGAAGAGTAAGTTACAGTTCTGTCTGATGACCCAGATGCTCTGTATTGTACATTATGAAATCTCTAGTATCAGCCTAAGGCATGGAAACGCTGTCCGCCCTTCGTGGTGAGATGCACATTATGGCTTAAAACCTTTGCCAAACAACCACAATGTTAAGCACAGAGAACAAAAGGATTATTATTTGTAGCTTATAAAAAATATTCGATATTATAAAAACAAGAAAAGACTTATTTGAATAATAAGATCAGACACAAAAACTAAAGATTTATTGATGAAGACAAGAGTTATTCTATTTATACTAAGTTCTGAATGCCAAAGTAGAAATTTATCTTGTACAACGTTTTTCACATCTGGTGAACCTCAGCATTTAGATAGCTGAGATGCACTTCAATTATCATAGCTTGTCCATGTTGTTGTACAACGCAGACATATCTACCCATCAAGAATACCTTAATCTTTATAGACAGTTGTAGCCATTCTGGCACAGTAACGCTATTGCTCGTAGCCGCTCGAAGTTAACAAGCTTCTATATGAAGCTCATTACTCAAAACTTGTTGAAATACGCAGCACTCCTGTGGCATTTTGCCGAAAAATCTTAATAAAGGAAGGTATAACCAAGTTTTCACTAAGTACAGCGTTTGCCAACATGTAATCCATTAGTCTAATACTTTTAATCACTTGCAGTTATAACGGCTTTCAATAGTAGCTTTCACTGTGACTCAAAAAGATCTGAATATTGCTGAATATTTCTGAATCCATTTTTCGGAAAACTACCACTTTACGAAAAATTTGAGGAAATTTTTCTGAATGGCATTCAGAGAAATTCGGAAAAGTGCTCACTTAATTCAGAAAAATTCAGAGAAATTCATTCTGGGAAATTCAGAAAAATTCATGTAGTTTAGGGTGGTTTGCAAAATATTCGTAAAAAAATAAATCAGAAATATAATAGCATTTAGTGCTATTATAATAGAAACCATTGTTTATTTCTTGACATATAATAATTGCGCTACTACTACAGAGAAACATGATGATATTACATTACGGGCAGTAACAACAAAGCGTAGCCTGATGTGTCATTTCTAAACCGGATCTCCAAATGCGTATGAGCAATTAGTTAAAGCACAGATCACATCAGATCATAAACTTTGACATGAAACAGGATTCAGTTACGATCCGAATAATGGCATGTTCAGGATAATAGATTGGATCTATTATCCTATCACCCAAATCAACCCATCTAATACCTTATCCTCACATCAAATCCCTCAATTCGAATAGTACATAAACCCTCTTATTTCCAATGTAATAAACGATATTCTTTACCTGATTAATTTCATACTCTTTTTATAAATAATTTATTTCTGATAAATCATTTTTTAATCTGTATTCAACAAATCTCGTTTATTACAACTCTATCTACTCTGGATCTCTTATTGCTGTCAAGTCTTACTTACTATGTCACCCAAGAAATCCAACCATAAGGTCATCAATCAAGAAGCTTCTGGTGTAACTGCTACTACTGGTGAGGCTACTGTTGCCACTGCTGGTCCAACGTCCACTGATAAAGCTCTCACTGCTGGTCCAACGTCCACTGATCAAGCTCTCACTGCTGCCAATCTGGTTGTTTCTGCTGCTCCTGTTGGTACTGATGCTCAAGGCTCAGCTGCTGCCACTCTGATGGAGATTGATGATCCTATCGTCACTACTAGTCAAGATGCAATCAATGGTGATTCATCTGCTAGTTCTTCCAGCGTTGGTAATATCCATGGGGATATACCTAGAACGTCTGTTTCAACCGATGCTACCAATGGTGATGCATCTGGTAATTTTGCTGTACTTGCTGAGGTTCATGGGAGTCAAGCAAGCAGTGTCAGGGCTAGTAGTAACATTCATGGGAATACTGCTGCTTCTGTAGGTGATGCGAACGTTGACAATGCATCTGCCACCTTTTATCATATTCCAGTACCTCAAGGTAACTACAATATTGAAAATGTTAGTAGAGGGAATAATGATGTACTTACCAATCATGTGGATATAGGATTTGCCACCCCAATCTCAAGTGATGAAAGATTGACCTTGATGAATGAAATTGAACGGCTGAGGCTGATGGTATTCAAAACAACTATTCAAAGCATTGGATGCCCACAAGGATCAATCATACCTGCAAATCTTGGTGTCTTGCGCAATCAACTTGAGATGGCTGAACGCACCTATGAACTGGTATTTGGCAAGACAGAGAGTACCTTGGTACCAAATGAAACACCCTACTTCCAATGGCGTGGACACTTCTTCAACAAGCGTAGGGCTGTATTCGCAACACCAAATGATTGTCTTGATCATTTCGAACTGGTTTTGCAAGCTCATCGTCTATCAATCCATGACAATTGGGAAAGAATTGTGCCAGCCAAATTGTCAACTGGAATGGCTCGTTGGTATACAAGCATGGTTGCTAAACAAGGTCGCTTAACTTGGTCCAAATTCCGTACAGCAGTCATCAACAAGTATGGTCGATCAAGCATTGATATGAGAGATGAAGCAAGAGAGCAGCTGGAACGACTAGTGTATCAACAGGGAGAGGCGTTCAATCAATTTGTTGACAAGTTCCAACAATTGCGCAATCAGGCTGAAATCCAGGATGAGGATTGTATCGTTCGCTACTTGATCAAGGCCCTTCCAGAGGAATTGGCGAACTACACCAAGTTCTCCCTCAACACCAATTCTGACAAGGAGGAGATCACTGTGGATTTGGCGGTCAACAAGATCACGGCTATTTACAACGCACTCTTTAAGGACAAGTGGGAAAGAGAACGAGAGAAAGCAACCTCAGTAACATCCTCAGCCTCAATTTTAATTAACAATAGTGGCACCAAGGTCACCAGTCACTCAACCAAACGATGTATTTACCATCCCAATGCCCACAATCATCGTACCAAGGACTGCAAGGCATCAGACAACATGAAAAAACGTATTGATGCTGCACAAAGAAAGTTTGGTGAGGTCAACACTCGTATATGTCACGATTGCAAGGAACCAGGATGGACTCCAGCGCATAGAGCTGTTTGCAAGATGAAAAACAATCAACCAAGATTTCGAAACAAGGTTGTCAAAAAGACGATCGTCCCTGTGCCCAATCAGCAGGCTGATTACAACTCTGATGACAATATGGATACGGATACGGAATCCGACGAGCAGAACATGACCTTCGCAGCCATGAACATTAAAGATTGTGAGTATCAATACATGAATGAACCACCTCGCAATTTACTAAACAAAAACTCTGTTATTTTGCCAATTACTTTAGAGAACAACGACATCAAGGTACGAACCTACTTTCTTCTGGACACAGGCTCCTCATTTAGTTGTATCTCCCCCAAGTTAGCCAAAATATTAGAAGTGAAAATAAATAAAGACATTAAAGGCACCATTAAAACTTGTAAAAAAGACACTGTAATTGATAGAATTGGTTCTACAGAAGAGGACATTAAGATTATATATAATTCTCGCCAATGTTACTCTAAATTGGAGATTTTTGATATCTTTAGTGACATTGATGTAGTAATTGGTATGGATTTGATCATGCAAATTGGTATTACAATCTCCAACATGGCTATGGATTGGGATGATGATAATAACCCTGAGATTCCCGCAATTGATCCAAATCCCTACACTCCGAATGATTCTCCTTATGGTACAGAGGCAGAGAGAGCTCATTTCACGAAAGAAATTGAACCGTACATTAAGGCTAACAAAAACATTGATCCAAAAGCATATTGCAATATACCAGGTAGTACCCTAGAGTTGCATATATTGAAACATCATGAGAATAAAATGTATAAACCTCAATGGCCTCTGGAAGAAAAGTTTTTACCAGCTATTAAGGAACAAATGGCCACATGGATTAGGAATGGTGTCATTCAACCAGCACCACCTGGAACGCCATACAATTCACCTATATTTTGTGTACGTAAAAATACTAGCACTGGTGAGTATGCTCCTGGTGTTTATAGAGTAGTTGTGGATTGCAGAGCTGTCAATGCTGCATTAGATCCAGACAAATCAGATCGATTCCCACTACCTTTGATTAGCACATTACATAGAAAGATGTCAGAACACGCTATATTTTCGGTGTTGGATCTTTCACAATGTTTCCATAGTTTTAGGCTAGAAAGCGCATCTCGCAAATATGTTTCATTTATTGATCCAACAACTGGCCTGCAATGGAGCTTCAGGAACTGCCCCATGGGATTATTACCAATTAGCTCGTTTGTGCAAAGGCATCTGACTAATTTGTTCTCTGATCTAAGCTCTGTCACCACCAATTTCATAGACGATATCACGGTGCACACAGAAGCAGACATGGAAACATATTTAAAATACGTCAAAATAGTTATTGATCGTTTAACAAAGGCTAATCTCAAGATAAATCATGCAAAGACTCATTTTGCTCAGCGTAGCATCAATATATTAGGCTTTTGCCTATCCGAGAAGGGGTTGGCCCTTGATTCTCGTAAAGTAAGCAATGTTTTGGATTGGGATCCAAAGGTCGCTAATAGTAAAGAACTTCAATCTCGGTTAGGATTGATTAATTACTTTAGAGGCAATCTACCTCGTTTGTCTACCTTAACCGCACCATTGGATGCTATTAAAAATGCTCCAGATATTGACAAGGTATGGACAGAGGATCATACGATTGCCATGACCAACATTCAACAATTGCTTGTTAGTAGCCCTATTATTTCAGCACCTAATTTAGCCTATCCATTTTGTCTTGTCACTGATGCTAGTGCTTATGGCATTGGTGCCTGTCTATATCAAGTTATCAAGAAGCGTATTTACTATAATGGCTTCATTGCCCGTAAATTATCAGCTAGTGAGCAACGCTATGGATCATCCAAGCGCGAGCTTTTAGCAGTAGTTTATGCTTTCAATAAGTTTCGCCAATGGTTATGGGGTGAAAAGTTTCATTTATTCTTGGATAATCGTGGTCTATTGTACCTACATTCTCAAGAGAAACTTACTCGCATGATCGAGAACTTTTATGATACAATTTTTGAATTTCACTTTGATATCACATATTGTATGGGTATGGACAATATTCTAGCTGATCGACTTTCTCGCATCTTTGTACCTGGGACAAAGAAGCTGGAGGGGTGTGGTTCTCTCGCTAGAAGAGCTACTGTTATTAAACGGACATTGGATCCAATCGAGTCTACAAATAATAAAAACCTTCACGAAGCTAAGAAGCAAAAGAAGGGTAGTAAATCAAAGGACATTATTCTACATCCTATCAATCAGAGTACTCAGGGTACCGAAATCAATGACATGGAGAATAATGTTAATAAGGAAAATACAAACAGTAATACAGTAAGCAGTGCACTCACAGAAACTGCAAATTCTGACAGCAAGGACAATAGAGAATTGTTCATTTATGCATCACATTTGGATATTTATGAAGTACCTAAAAGTGAGGCACAAAAGCAAGAACTATTAGAAAAATCTCACCTATTAGGACACTATGGGATTACTGCTATGGAGCAGGTTATACATGAGGATTACCAAATGCATTGGAAGGGGCTCAGAAAAGACATTGAACGATATGTCAAGAACTGTAGCAAATGCAGGGTATTTAACATAGGAAGACATGTATATCATCCACCAAAGAATCATACTGCGGATTCTGTTGGAGATCATTGGGTTTTTGACCTAGGCACATTTGATGTTACTACTCCTAGGGGTAACAACTTTATCTTGGTAGCAATGGATTTATTCTCAAGATTCATTGTGTTACGGGCTTTACCAAACAAAACTGCAACAACAGTTGCTAAAGAAATTGTCTCTATTTTTAGTCTTTTTGGTTACCCAAAAATCCTTTCTCATGATAATGGTAAGGAGTTTAGTTCTCAATTACTGGAGAGCATTGCTGCCAATGCACAGATAGAGCAAAGGCTTTCACTTCCGTGGTGCCCTTTAGGCAACAGCGCTTGTGAAGCCGCGGTCAAAAGCTCAAAGGCGATCATCATTAAAATGCTGGATGGGTGTGCCGAAAATTGGGATTTATATCTTGATGGCACAGCCTATAGCTTAAATTTACATAAATCAAGGTTACACGGTATGAAACCTTTTGTCGTCATGTTTGCCAGACTACCTAATGAATTAAAAGACTATTCTGAGGTCGAAATAAGTCTTCCAGAACAAACATTGAATGCCAAGGCCTTGAAAGACAAGATCAAGAGAATTGACAAGATTCTTGTACCTGCAATCAAGGAGCAGATTGTCAAAACACAGAAAGCTGACAATGCTTATTTTATGAAGCGGCATAAAATCCTAAAGAACCCATTCCCCATAGGAGCTTCAGTCATGATTAAGAATGTAGAAAGCAAGAACAGCAAAACTGACCCTAAATACGAGGGCGTGTTCTATATTCATGGTTATACAAAGAATGGCAGTTACATTCTAAAAGATGAAACCGATACATTCTTATCAAGAGATGTTCCTACATCTCACATTAAATTGATCAACGAGAATCCACCTCCTCCAGAACCTGCTGATAAACGTTATGAAGTTGAAGCTATCCTCAAACATAAGGGTAAAGCGCCTAACTATCAATATCTCGTTACTTGGAAGGATTACGATTCTAGTTATGATTCATGGGAAACCCCAGAGTTGTTTGATTCAAAGAAACCTATTGAACAATATTGGGCAAGAGTAGGAGCACCTGAAAAGAGCTCTGGTAAGAAGCAAAGAGCACCTAAATCAATCAACAAAAGAAAGATTGCAACGCGTGAAGAGAGATCTACAAAGAGACATGCGCGGTTGATTGAGAACAGACGACCATCATCGTTATAGATGTTTGTAAATAGATTCTGCCCTTTTCCCTTGTAAAGTACATTGGTATTTTTCCAATTGGCATATTTGGTTTTCAATGTATAGAGGTTTTTACTGGCGAATCAATGATTCCATCATGCAGCAAATTTATATCAATGCTTCAGGAACATACACTTTATTTTTTCTTTTTTCTTTTCTTTTTTTTTCACGGTTTATCACTTACATCACAAGCACTGATCAAGAGGTGCTATCTTATGGTTTCGCTATCGACTTAGGGTCTCCAAGCTGGTGTGGGGTAATGATGTGTCATTTCTAAACCGGATCTCCAAATGCGTATGAGCAATTAGTTAAAGCACAGATCACATCAGATCATAAACTTTGACATGAAACAGGATTCAGTTACGATCCGAATAATGGCATGTTCAGGATAATAGATTGGATCTATTATCCTATCACCCAAATCAACCCATCTAATACCTTATCCTCACATCAAATCCCTCAATTCGAATAGTACATAAACCCTCTTATTTCCAATGTAATAAACGATATTCTTTACCTGATTAATTTCATACTCTTTTTATAAATAATTTATTTCTGATAAATCATAGCCTAATCAGAATAAGCATAGAGATCAGAATTCCTTACGACTTGCGCACTCTCTTATTGTTGGGTCCCTAATACACAAAGATAAGTAGCCCCATCTATGATATCAATGCCTTACGATTACCTTTATGTTTCTACAATTTAAGAGATAGAGAGAATATCAGCATAAAATGGCTAACTCCAGGTGATGATGAGAAACTTACTGTCTTTGCAAATCTTGCGTTTCTGGTGATGAATTTCTTCTATGCTTTTCATATTATTCCTTTGCCTTTGATTTGTTTGATGCAGATTCATTTTTTGATACTGAAAATGGCTGCATTGGCTATAGTGATAGTGCACATTATAAAATGGAAAAGAAACGTGAGTTACTGCGCTATATCTATGAAAACTTAATTACTTGTTCTACTAGAGGCATATGTTGCGTGCTGATTCTTCTATAATATTACGATTAGTATTGTTAAGCACAAAGAATAAAAGGATTATTATTTGTAGCTTATAAAAAATGTTCAATATTATAAAAACAAGAAAAGACTTATTTGAATAAGATCAGACACAAAAACTAATGATTTATTGATAAAGACAAGAGTTATTCTATTTATACTAAGTTCTGAATGCCAAAGTAGCAATTTATCTTGTACAACGCTTATCACATCTGGTGAACCTCAGTATTTAGATAGCTGAGATGCACTTCACTTATCATAGCTTGTCCATGTTGTTGCACAACACAGACATATCTACCCATCAAGAATACCTTAATCTTTATAGACAGTTGTAGCCCTTCTGGCACAACATTGCCCCCCCAGATTCAGGTACTTCTTGTGGACATTTCGTAATCCCAGATTACAAAACATCATGACAATATAGCACATAAAGCACTTTCCAATAAATAATTACCAAATGACACTGCATCCGAGATCAGTCAGTAAAAACCTTGTGTAAAAACCTTTCATAGGACAAAAATGTAAGGAAAAGACTTGATCCCATCATGCTAGTAGCCATTTAAGACCTGTTTGATCTACCACTCTGACCAATTTCGCGAGTAGTAGTAGTTCGCCAGTTAACTGTTTGAGGAGCTAACCTACGTTTACCAGCAGCCTTTGCACCTTCTCTTCGAGCCCAATACAACTCAATGTGTTTGGCCGAATCAAAGTTTTTCACAGGCTCCCAAGTATCTTCACTAGGATCATCGAACCCTTTCCATTTTACCTTATACTCATAGTTACCAGGAGATCCTCTATGATCAATCACAGCTTGAATTTCGTAATGCTCTGCAGAGAATTCATCAATTGTGATTGATTGAGGATTCGCAGCGACTTGGTACTTGATATGATGGGTAGGCACATCTCGACTAAGGAGTGCACCCGTCTTGTCAGCCAGCACATAGGAACCTTTATCGGTTATACTATGAATCAAATAAGGTCCTTCATACCGTTCATCTAACTTATTTTGACGATGAACATTTTTAATCATAACTTTACTACCAATAGGATAGGGTTCGGCAATGACCTTATGTTTCTTCGCAAAGTTAGCATGATCAGCATTTTGTGTATCCACAATACGCTTAGAAATAGCCGGGATAAGAACATCTTGTACAAAACGGTATCGTTTGTCAATGAGTCTGTTATCAGCTTTCTCCAAACGTTTGGAATAGTCCACCTTTGAGTAATCAGCCAGACCATTTGGTTGACGATTAAACAAAAGTGTATACGGACGAGATTTATGTAGCCGAGCATACTTGACATTGATGCAGTAATTCACCCACGGAATGAAGTGCTCCCATTGATCCCTCTTACCTTTTAACAACTTGATAGTCGTTAACTTACATATTTTGATAAATGACTCAGAAACCGAGTTACCCAATGGATTGTACCCTAATGACAGGCGATGGTCTATCCCACTGATGTCCATCATAGCACGGACCACCTCATTTATCCATTCCAGGCCTCTGTCTGAAGTCAACTTGATTGGCCATCCAAAAAGTGAGAAAACTTGAAGCATTTCCCTGGCAATTGTCGTAGCCTTCTTGTCTGGAATGCATCTTATCACAGTAAATCTCGTAAAGTAATCAGTAAGGACAAATAGAAAGTTGCTGCCGAAAGAGCTAGTAACACCCATATCACCGAGATCCATGCACCAATGATCCAAAGGTTGGGCTGCATTGACACTACGGAAAGGATGATATCCCTCTCTAGCGATATTGTACCTGTTACACTCGTCACAATCAGCTAATATTCTTTCTATGTCTTTCCGAATGTTCACCCAGTGAAACCCTTCATGATGAATTGCAGTTTCAACATGTTTGATCCCAAAATGTCCAACCAGATGCTGAGCAATGATCATATTGTCTCTTTCATTAGCAGGAGGAGTGATATAGTCAGCAAACCTAAGCGTACGCAATATGAATTCCTTTTGCTTTTGCGAGACAGCTGTGGTGGTGCCATCTTTGATAAGAGTAGCGTTTACCGCAGTGCGTGCATGGTTGCTAAAAGAATTAGATCGTAACGCCTTAGTTGTCTTGACCAAAGTACGTTTCATTGGAGGCGAAGGTGTGACAACCTTGAGTTTGTTTTTGGAACCCTTTTTCTTTCTCTTTACACTTTCACCACCATCAGCATAGTACCTGCCCCCCAGAAGATGTCGTGCTGAAGCATCAGCATCCGAATCTTCGTAAAGTCGAGATAAAGCATCAGGAATTACGTTAAGGACACCGGGCAAATGCACAATATCGAAAGTATAAGAAAAAATGGTCTCCCACCATCCAAGCATGAGTGCATTGGGGACTTCCTGTGTATTCAAGTAGATCAGACTCTTATGGTCCGTATGTAAGGTAAACTCTCGCATATACAGAAAACGATGAAACTTAACCAAGGCATAGCAAATCCCTAGCAATTCCCTTTTCGTAGTACTGTAGTTACGCTCAGAAACAGACAATTTACGAGATACGAGACCTACATATCGAATCTCATCGTTGACCACTTGATATAAAACCGCGCCAAGAGCAGTTAAACTAGCATCAGTAGCCAAGTGAAATCGAATCGAAAAATCAGGAGGTGACAGCACAAGTGCCATCGTAAGTGCATCCTTCAAGTCGGCAATCGCTTTTGTATGAGACTCATTCCAAACATCTGTTAGATCCTTGTACTGTTTCAAGCTATCAAGATCTCGAGTCAGACGAGAATAACATGGAATGGCAGCACGAAAGTACGACATTAAACCCAAGAAAGATGCCAATTGACGACCAGTGGTAATAGTCGGCCAATCTGCAATGTTGGTAAGTTTTCTACCGTCAGGCAGTAATTTACCATTAATAACACTCCATCCCAAGAGATAAATACTACGCTGAGCGAAGACGACTTTCTCAGGATTGAGCACCAAATTAGCATCGGTTAAACGACGAATTACCTCAGCAACCAACGCATAGTGATCTTGTAGGCTCCCATTACTACTGCATAAGATGTCATCTACATAGCAGGAAACCGAGTGATCACCATCAGTAGGAAACGAAGTAGAACTAGAGCTTGTATTCAAATCAGAGAGCAGTGTTTGCAATGTGCGTACAACCACCGATCCGACATGGCGAATTCCATAAGCAGCCTTTTTATGGGTGTATTGGATATTCGTGAAGGGACAAGTAAATGAAACTTTATGAGCTTGCTCTGGATCTAAACCAAAGCTAGTAAAGCAAGCATGGATATCGAGACAAGTATGAATCATTTTTGTACCAATGCTCTGATGGATATGAGAGATCAAAGGTAACTGTTGTTTGTCATCCACTTCCAAGATAGCATTCAGCTTACGAACTTCACACACCACTCTAGGCTTAGACATTGTGTAATTACCATCAGCGTCCTTTTTCTTTACAACCAACAATGGATGATTGAAACGTGTATGACTAGCAGATCTTTCAACAACACCCTCATCAAGCCATATCTGAATTTGTTTGGCAACAGCATCACGATAAGCTTCAGGCAAAGGATATTGAGCTCGCCAAGCGACAGCACCTGGTTTAGTATCAAGCTTAATAATCGAATCCGGCAGATTACACTGAGTATTCTTCATATCAATGCGCGAATTCTCTTCTAATAACCCCTTTAGTGCAAGTAGAAACGGCTGTCTCTCTTCCTCACTACCAAAAGGATGTGCGTTTGGAGTAATACCATCATCAATAGGGTCTGGTACACGAGGACCTGATTGAAAGCCATGTTGACTCACCAAGCCCGTAAGACCAATGCCAAGCTTGGACAAAATATCCATACCAAGCAACACAGGTACGTTTTCCTCAGAATAGAATGGAAATACTTCAAACAAATGGTTTTTATTTGATTTATTGTAGCTAATGTGCAAACGTACCGCACCTATTCTAGGCACAGTCGTTACTTCATGAGCCATTTGAACAAAGCTCTCATCATCATCATTAGCCTCAAATCCAGCAAGAGAGGTTCCTCATTGCTGAGCAAATATATTTTGTAGCGTATCGTCGTCCACAGACATGCTACTCATCTCTTTTTCAAGAAGAATAGACTGGGCACGATTCACCAGGTCAGTATCCTCAAAGATACCATGAGCTTCACTCATCACAGCATCTTGGTCAACATCAACATTGTCACTACCACCAGAAGAAGGAGCAAGGACAACATCATCCACCGATTGTTCAGCAGAGGAGAGAGCAGGGGAAGAAGCACCTTTCTCAGCTAACGCACGATCAACACGAGCAGAGAGAAAAGCAGCTTGGATTGCAGCATCCATCGAATGTTTGCCACCACGTTTCTTAGTCATGGCACGCAAAACTTTTTTACCACCATTGCCCTGATGGGTGTTACCACCACCAGTACGAATAGCAGTGTTGCAGTGATGCATCTGCCCCTTTGGTCGAGGACCGTTACATTTGGAGCAAGTCCCTTCAGCAACATGTTCAGCAAATGTTTTGCCAAAACGATTAGCACTAGAACGTGGAGAGTTGGACGAGGGACCATTGGATCTCGACGAAGAGCTACTTTGAAAAGCGTTTCCACTAGAAGAAGGTGCGTACCGAGACTTCTTTGCTTCGTTCGAAACAGGTATGTCAGCAGCGCGTTTTCTTCCATCAAAAACAGAGCCCAAAGATTCTTGACCCGTCTCAATAGCCATCATATCCATCTTGCGCACGAGAGAGGACACATAATCAATGTCATAAAATGACGATTCTGGTGCCTGACTCATAGCAACCATTAGCAACCTAGCGGTAACCTTGGGGAAAGCGTCAAAAAACACCATCGCAACGACACCCTTATCACTGATGTCAGCTCTATTTCTCAACGTCTTAAACCGCTCTACGAAACCATCAACGGATTCTTCGTTTCCTTTAGTACAACGAAGAAACTCCCTAATTCTTTCGAATCTGAGCTGTTCTTTTGGTGTACCAAAACGACCGATGATAGCTCCCTTCAAGGTAGCCCAAGACACAGTGGAGCCAGATGCTTTCACAAACTCATCAAGCCAATTGCGAAGATCGCCGGGAAGACAAGGAGGAAGCAAACGATACCAGTGTTCGTCAAGATCAAGCGTGCAACTGCTCAACTTATCGGAAAACCGGCGACAACACTCCTCAATGTTGGCAAAAACTTCCTTTTTTTCATCTTTGACACGTCCAAACCATTGGAACAAAGGAAGATCATCAGGTACAGTTGAACTATTAGCCGCACCTTGACTAACCACTGTTACTTGGGAAGGACTCTGGTTAGGTGTGACCATAGAGAGAGCTTTCTCTATAGCCTCCAAGTTAGAGCACTTCTTCGACAGGGCAGCCTTCAAAGCGTCGACCTCTTCGTCCGACTTGTCCCCACTGTTCGCAACTTCAGCGATCAACCCATGAACCTCCTGACGAAGTCGCTCTACAGCTCCTCCGTACGAAAGCTCGCTTCCAACAGCTTGAACATCTGAACTCTTGTTCTGTTCTGCAGGAGACACAGTAAAATCATTCATAGTCATATTTTCGGTTTAAATTAGATAGGTAGGTTAAAATCTGGAAGATTCTGATTTACACGATCTTAAAAAATGTTAAGCACAAAGAATAAAAGGATTATTATTTGTAGCTTATAAAAAATGTTCAATATTATAAAAACAAGAAAAGACTTATTTGAATAAGATCAGACACAAAAACTAATGATTTATTGATAAAGACAAGAGTTATTCTATTTATACTAAGTTCTGAATGCCAAAGTAGCAATTTATCTTGTACAACGCTTATCACATCTGGTGAACCTCAGTATTTAGATAGCTGAGATGCACTTCACTTATCATAGCTTGTCCATGTTGTTGCACAACACAGACATATCTACCCATCAAGAATACCTTAATCTTTATAGACAGTTGTAGCCCTTCTGGCACAACAAGTATCAAAGAGTACTTTTCTCTATGCAGCATTTACTTTTGTGATCCAGTATTTCGAGAAACATGAAAATTGATCTTGTCTACAATCGAATTTTCGTCATCGTCGACAGAATCTTCTTCGGATTGCGCTTGGGATCCCTCAGAAAATACCAGATCATCTTCATCGAATTGGGTTTGGTAAGTTGCGGTGTCATTGCTTGGCCTGGCATTGTATTTGTAATCGATTATGCCAGACAATGATTTGGAGACAGCAAACTGCGGCAACCAATCTTTGAAGAACCCAGAGATGTCAACGCCCTTTTTGGCTACATCGTTAATGACGGTCTTGATCAACAAGGCTTGAAACCTGTTGTCCAGCTTGCTGAAAGTGATATTTGGGAACTGTCTATCAGCTTTCTTTGCCTGGTTGTATGCTGCATCTTTGACAAGCTCCCAGACCTTCTTGCCATCAAGGTGTTCCCCACCTAATCGATGCTCCTCAAGGACGTTGATGCATAGCTCAACAGAAAGCTCCTCCAGATGTTTGTTGTCTGCTTTGCTTGGACGGCATATCACTCCATCTAGTCTCGCAACATTGGCCGTGCTCGGAGAGGTAGATTGTTGAACAATATGCTGCAGCATAGCTTTTACTTCGGTCTGGTTGTCATTACATTCCTTGACCTGTTTGCTAAGATTGGACAACTCCTGTTCAATGTTCTCCAATCTTTGTAAGAATAGTTGTTGTGCTTGATCCATTTTTGAATAAGTGATTAGTGTAAAGTGTAAAATAGAGCAGTGCTTTGAGATGGTTGTATCAATTGCGATAAATGCGTAACAATCTATGAAAGACAGAGAAAAACTGGTCTAGTAATGTTTCCAATAATTAATAGCACCCGCTATCACAGATATTGATGTTTCAATCATGCAGATTGAAACGCATGCAATGTGAACTATTAGATTTCACTATAGATATTCACATGGCTATTCAATACCAATCAAAGTGTATTCTATGTTCAATATTGCATGCGTTTCAATCATACAGATTGAAACGCATGCAATATAAGGAGCATAAAAGACAATCCAGACAGATTTGTGTTTAACCTTTATTTCTAATATTATTTACGATGCCATTTTTTTGTGCCCAGTGTTGCCGAAGAATTCGCAATAGACATGAAAAACAGCATAAACTTTGGCACTCTTCAAATGACACAACAACTGTAGACTTGCACAACCTGGAGACTAATCAGTATCAAAGAAAGCAAGAACTGAACATGATACTCAGGCTGGATCTTACACTGAAAGAAATAGTCAGCAAGAAAACAGCGATGGTGAACCTGGTAGCGATGGTGAACCTGGTAGCGATGGCGGATATGACTTTGGAGACTCTGATGGACTCGGCGCTAACTATAGTGACAATCAGATGTCTGACAGTTGCGAGGCATTACCACCACTGGATGCTAAAAATACTGAAATCCACAAGATCTTCAGGGAAGAAAACTTGACAAACTCAAGCATCCGAAGACTTGTTCAATGGCACAACCAAACGTATCCTTGTAAGTAACCATAACAAAGTTGGTTGTTTCAAAGCGCTAACATCTACTATGATAAGTTGCAACGCCTATAGTCTCAACATTCAAGGCCAGCTCTGCTAGGAAAAGGGCCACTTCTTTTGCACCTGTTGTGCCAGAAGGGCTACAACTGTCTATAAAGATTAAGGTATTCTTGATGGGTAGATATGTCTGTGTTGTGCAACAACATGGACAAGCTATGATAAGTGAAGTGCATCTCAGCTATCTAAATACTGAGGTTCACCAGATGTGATAAGCGTTGTACAAGATAAATTGCTACTTTGGCATTCAGAACTTAGTATAAATAGAATAACTCTTGTCTTCATCAATAAATCTTTTAGTTTTTGTGTCTGATCTTATTCAAATAAGTCTTTTCTTGTTTTTATAATATTGAACATTTTTTATAAGCTACAAATAATAATCCTTTTATTCTTTGTGCTTAACAGCACCTTATACAGTCGATGTGTGCATCAGGTATTGCTATGCCTTTCAACCAGAGGATGGGGACGAATGTCCAGTGTGCTTTGAAAAGAGATTCGATATTGATGGTAGCCCCAGAAGAACCATCAAGATGCTACCAATCGGTCCACAACTTGCCACATTGTTCGAAAATCCAAACTTCATCAGAGTGCTTGATGACGAGGATTCATCCATCAGAGCAAGGTTCAAGGGCGATACAATGCTAAATTTAGTGAACAACAAGCATCTATTCGACAATAGATACGACATTGGCCTGTCCCTGTACGTAGATAGATTCCAATCACACAAAAAAGGCGGTGCAAAGTTGAACTTGGTCATGCTACAAATCTTGAACCTTCCTTCTGCCTACAGATACAAAATTGAGTTCCTGATTGATTTCGACATTATCCCAAACACCAAGAGATTAGACAGTTACCTTCAATACCTTGTCAGCGAATTGGAAAAATTGGCTCATGATGGACTACAAGTGCAGAGAAACAACTCCACAAGTATCTCGCTCAAAGTCCACCTCATGGGATCCTTTGGTGATATCCCCAGCGTCAGCGAACTTAATTTCCTCGCATCCCATACGTCGCTTCAAGGCTGCCGTTTTTGTACGATCATTGGCATCAGCAAAAATGGTGTTATTTCTTTTCAATTAGCAGCTAATAATGAAGATTGACCACTACGATTGCTAACAATTGAAGAATACAAATCCAGTGCACTAGAACTTGGTATCGAGAGGCCTTCTTTGTTTCGAAACCTGCCATCATTCATTGATCCAACGTTTGTGGGCTTGGATGAATTTCATTTGTTTGGACAAAACATGGGACCAAGAATCAAGAAAATGTTTACGGACAAGGAATCGATTCTTCGCTTGAAGCCGCGACAAATAGAGAAGATCATCGTTTGCTTGAACCAACTTGCAAGCACATCACCTTTGATCATCTTCGAAGGCGATTTCATGGATGTCTTCAGCAAGGGAGGGACAGCTCGAGGAGTAGATTGGTTGGTGTTTCTAAAGTACTTTGTGCCCACTGTGGAATACATCCACTATGATCTGCATTCCGACAGTTCATCCAGTTACCAGATTTAGATATAAACTGCATGTACACTGGATTAGATGTACGATATCGATTTATACTATGATCATGAGAAGATATGGACTTCAGATACGCTAGTACTATAAGATTCATACTATATAAGATATAGGCTATAGATGGCACCACGGACATGGATGGCACTATAGACTTATACTTGTATTCCGACATTGACTACGGATGTTTACCATATCTGGATAGGCACCAAGATTAATGCAATATGAGCTTGTTGCTTCAGATGTGCACTTTATGATCCACGCTATAAGACACATGCTTATATCCGTGATACTAGCTACAGATACTTTATGTACTACAGACTTGTACTATATATGAGACATGCTATAGACATGCATACGATATGCTATAGACATGCCATATATCCAGATACATGCTAAAGATGTATGCTTAGCGATATACACTCAGATATGTACTATTAATATAGACTAAGAAGACTGTACCTATCGGATACATGCTACTAGATCGATATTAATTATCCTTATGGAAAGGATAGATCAGGGTACTTCGGATGAGAGTCTAATTATTCATCCAGACAGAGCTAAATCATGATTAGCTTGCTGGAGTTGTCTTTTGGCATGATTAGACATTAGTTGATCTGAGTTGACTTATTTGTGAATCTAATTAATAGAACTTTTATCCATTGTTATAGTATATAAGAAGGATCATCTACCTGGCCAGTAGAGAGACTTCAGTTTACTTTACACCTGTCAGTTTGATAATAAAATATACCTTTATCAAGTTGACATTACTGTTTTTTTTTTATTCTTTTTTTTCCGTGAATTTTAGTCTGTAAAGCCTCAAATTCCACATTTTTTTCAACTCAAAGGTTATCACTTTTACACTTGATCTTATACTCTACATTTTATTATTCTACTTTAAAAACTATTTTTATCATGTCTCACAACCAATACAACGCTACTGAAAACACTCAAGAGGATATTGCTCAAGACTCTATCCGTGTTTCTTCTCCTTATGACTCATCTATGCAAGTGGATGAGCACGCTCAACTTTCTGCAGTTGATCATCTTCTCAAGAAGATTGACACTGCTCAGGCTTGCTTGGATCAGATCCATCGTAACGCTGGTGATACTTACACTGAGGAAGAACGCTTGGCGGCTGATGAAGCATCTGCGTCTATCGAATGGCTCAGCAAGCAAGTCAATGCGATTACTAAGAGGGCTGATTCCAAAGCAAGACCTGTCAATCTCAATGAGATCCCCCGTTTCCAGGTGGTAGGACAAGCTAAGCATTGGCCTGACCATCCAAGATTCACCACAGTCGATCATTTCTTCAGTGCTTTTGAGAACGTCATCAGAGCATCCGGTAATGAAGTAAATTTGGTTTGGAAACGCTACGTGCCTGTTTCACTGCCATTTGACTTCGAATCATGGACCAAGAATGATCTTCTGGCATGTAATGATTGGGATCAAGCCAAGGCATTGTTCCGCAAACATTTTGGTGCTCCCATCAACTCTGAGGAATCCATGGCCAAACTCTTCAGCATGCGCATGAAGAACAATGATACTCTACAGGACTATACGAATAAGTTCATGAAGTACGTCAAGGATTGTGGCTTCCCTCCTAACAGCAACATGTTAGCCAAGTTCTATCAGTTCACGCTGTTACGCAAGAATCAGCAAATGATGGTCAACCAAATGTCCGTCAAGCATGGTTCCAACCACAAATGGACTATCAACGAGATCTATGAGTGTGTGTTGCCTTTGTTCCTTGTTGACGAGCAAAATCGTGGTAATGATGATGTTGAGGTCGACATCAGAGGTAAGCGTAAGGGTGGTTCTGGTGGTTCTGGTTCGAGAACAAAGATGGCAAGGGTATCTGCTACTGGGTATTTCTGTGCGAAGCATGGCGGGAGCAATGCCAACCACAACACCATTGACTGTAAGTCAAGATTGAAGCACTTTGGCTCTGACAACAAGCCTAACCGGGCTACTACTGCTGCTCCGTATTCTATGAATTCCTCATCCTCTGATCCCAAAACCTGCAACTTTTGTGGTAAGCCCCGTGCTTACGGTCATCGTTGTCAAGAGTTCTACGACTGGAAGAAGGAGAGAGAATCAAGGAAGAACATTGGTGTGCATACTGTACAAACAACCACTGTTCGCAAGGACAACAAGTCTGGTTCTGGTTCTGAGACCAACGATGTTACCATGGAAAGTAGCACTGATTCTGACATTGGTGATGCTATTGGAGATGTCACCATGGAGGAAATAGATGCTTGCTTGGACGAGATTGAAGCAGAGGATGCCTCGCTCAACTGTAAGTCTAATGTGAAAAATGTACCTGAAAGTTTCAATCCATTTCAGTTACTGACTCCTATTATTTTAGAGAGCAAAGAAGGAAAACCAGTCCGTTTGATCGCGAAAGTAGATACGGGATCAGATTCCACCTTCTTAAATAAAAACATTTTTCACAATAAACTACTATTCACTTCCCAAGATATTATTTCTGTCGAAGGCAATTTGAACTTTCTGAGTCATTCAGTAAAGAGATTGGGTAAAACACCAGCTATCAAGATAAGATATCTTAATGACATTGCATTTGATCACTCGTTTGAGCTATCCAATTTTATTCAGGACCTAGGCGATTTTGATGTGCTACTGGGTGTAGACACATTAAGTCGACTTAGAATTGGGCTAACTGGCGTTGCTCACAAGTTTGCTGATATTGGACATCTTACAGAGGAAGAGAAATCAGAGCTTCTTGAAAGCATCGATTTCGAAAATGTCAATTTTGATACTAAACATTCTATTGATCCAGAAACCGCATCAATCTTTGAATCCCAAGTTGAGGAGAATAAGTATATGAGCAACATCCAAGATGCTATTGATGAGAATCAGAGAATCAAGCCTGGAACATTTTGTAACGTGCCTGAATCTGAGATCACTATACCAATCAAGGAGAATGTTGATTACTACGTCAAGCAATATCCGATCGCACATCATGCAATGCCCGAAATCGAAAAGCAATTGAATGAATGGCTGGATGTAGGAATTGTAGAACAGTGTAGACCTAACGGCTTATTCAACAGCCCTCTCATTGCAGTATCAAAGAAGGACAATGATGGCAAACCCACCAAAACTCGAGTTTGTATGGATGTGCGGAGGATCAACCAGCATATGCCCAACAATACAAACCAATTTGAGATACCAAATATACAGGATATCTTCACCCGGATCAAGCAGAAGGGGACAATATTTTCGAAAATCGATCTGAAAAACGCATATTTTTCATTTAGAATTTCTGACATATCAAGAAATGTGCTTTTGTTCAATTTTAGAGGAAAATCGTATAGATGGTTAGGCTGCTGTTTCGGGTTGCGCCCAATCACATCTGTCTTTAGCTCTGTCATGAACATTTTGTTTTCTGATATGCCCAACGTGGAGGTCTATGTGGACGACCTATGCCTCGTATCTTCATCCTTATCCAGTCATTGCGAATTGATTAAGGAGGTGCTGAGACGCTTGACACATGCCAACTTAAAGATTGGTGTTGAAAAGTGCTCCTGGTTTCGATCTAGCATCTACTTGCTAGGCTTTGTAGTTGGTCCTCATGTTTCCAAGGTTGACATGCGACGTCTCTCTGACATTGATCATTGGGGTCCATGCAAATCTGCCAAACAGGTTAAACAACTAGCTGGTGTTATTTCATATTTGAGACCACACATCCCAAATCTGTCAAAACTGATGGCGCCTATTGATGCTCTACGAAATGATCCAGATGCTGGTAGCAAATGGACTGAGAAGCACACCAAACGACTTGAGATTATCAAGAAGGTCTTGTTATCTGAAGCTTTACTGACTGCACCAGACATGAATAAGAAATTTTATCTTGAATGTGATGCTAGCTTATATGCAGTTGCAGTCATTTTGACGCAGCGCGACGATCAAGGACGCACAGTCTATGTGGCGATGTTGAGCAAATCTCTGACCAAATCCCAACAGAACTGGCCTGTCCTGAGACGAGAACTGTATGCCGTGTTATTCGGTTTAGTTCGTTTGCGACCCTTATTGTACGGGCATCCTGAGATTGAGGTTATGACAGATCATCGAGCTCTGATTTATATCTACACATGTAAATGTCCTACTAGAGTCATTCAAAATTACATGGAGATTTTAAACGAGTATCCCCAACTGCAATTCACTCATATCAAGGGCTTAGACAACATCTTACCTGACAAACTTAGTCGCTTGTATGAACCTTTAGAAGATCATACAGAGCTGGCGGGAGACAGTGATAAGAAAATTGCTAAATTACAAAAGAATATCATGAGAAGCAAAGGCTCCAAGAAACGATTCATTGGCAACAATAAGCAAACAAAGCATTATCTAACCAAGAACAAAGTAGTCTATAACAAAGACAAGCACTTGAATGTACTTGCTATGAAGATCAAGGAGGGCAATTATGAAAGCGTTGCTTACATTGCACCACCTGACAATGAGAGAGACCAACTGCTTCGTGAAACTCATGAATTTGGACACTTTGGTGCCGCTAGTATTGTCAAGAAACTACATGAAGAAGGTATTCATTGGACAGGTCTATATGATGATGCAAAGGCAATTTGTCAATCATGTATGGAATGTGCAAGACACAATGTAGTTCAAAAGGGTTACCATGAACTGAGAAACGTTGTAGCGTATGGTCCATTTGATCACATAGGCATTGACTTTCTTGGTCCGTTAACTCCAACCAACAATGGCAATATATATATATTAGTTGTATACGACATTTGCACCAGATTTATTATAACTCGTGCATTGCCCAACAAACAAACCGATACTGTCGCTAGAGCTCTGACTACCATCTTTGGAGACTTTGGCGTAGTACAAATACTACAATCTGATAATGGACGTGAATTCAAGAGTGCTTTGATGAGCGAGATCGGTAAAGCACTTGGCATCAATCAAAGATACTCTACGGCTTTCCACGCTAGGGGCAATGGTGCATCCGAATCAGGTGTTAAAAATATTCTTAATGCACTTCGTAAGATGGTCAGTGAACACATCTATGACTGGGACTCGGTTCTACCTGGAACTCAACTGGCTATAAACACAAAAATTAGGTATCGCACTGAGAGTGCACCTTTTCAATTGATGTTTGCTAGACCATTGAATAGATTCGTAGACTACGATGATCCTAAGATCAAGGACAACTTACCAAAGAAGCCTATGACTCTCGGTGAGCTACGCAAGAAGGCAGAGATTATGAACCAGGTTGTCTTTCCAGCTATTAACCAAAGAACACAACGCATTATTGAAGAGCAAGCAACGCGATTCAATAAGCATCACAAGATTACACACTTCAAAGTTGGTGATTGGGTTATGGTAAGACTTCCGCATAGAGAAAGCAAACTTGAGGCCGCTTATGATGGACCTTATCAAGTTGTTCAAAAGAAAAGATCTACATATGTGTTGAAAGACGATATGAATGAACTACTACATCGCGACTATGTGCCATCTGAATTGAAGCTGGTAGCAATCGACGAGTCTATCATCGAACAAGAAGTATATGAGGTTGACGAGATCAGAGCGCATCGTGGTCCTGAACACAATAGAGAGTATTTGGTAAAATGGAAGACATTTGGAGAAGCTGCCAACTCCTGGGAAACTGCTGCATCGTTCAACAACCCTCAAACCATTCGTAAGTACTGGGCAAAGATCAAGGAATATGAGCTGCTTGAGAAGAGAAGACAGGCACTAAATAGTGACACTGCTTCCTCCAAATCAAAGCGTAAGCGTGATGATTCTGACAAGCGTTTGAGAGGCTCTAAGAGACTCAACGTTGCAGAACAGTAAAGTGATGTTTGTCATGGGATATATCAGGGCAACATGCAAATTGCAGTAGCACCTTTAGACTATCACATTGCGTTATATCTTTGTCAGCGAATGCGAAATACAGATCATTGATCGTTTACATAATTCTTTGAATTAGTCAACATGCGTTGAAACTGGTGGGGGCAAATGTGGAATACATCCACTATGATCTGCATTCCGACAGTTCATCCAGTTACCAGATTTAGATATAAACTGCATGTACACTGGATTAGATGTACGATATCGATTTATACTATGATCATGAGAAGATATGGACTTCAGATACGCTAGTACTATAAGATTCATACTATATAAGATATAGGCTATAGATGGCACCACGGACATGGATGGCACTATAGACTTATACTTGTATTCCGACATTGACTACGGATGTTTACCATATCTGGATAGGCACCAAGATTAATGCAATATGAGCTTGTTGCTTCAGATGTGCACTTTATGATCCACGCTATAAGACACATGCTTATATCCGTGATACTAGCTACAGATACTTTATGTACTACAGACTTGTACTATATATGAGACATGCTATAGACATGCATACGATATGCTATAGACATGCCATATATCCAGATACATGCTAAAGATGTATGCTTAGCGATATACACTCAGATATGTACTATTAATATAGACTAAGAAGACTGTACCTATCGGATACATGCTACTAGATCGATATTAATTATCCTTATGGAAAGGATAGATCAGGGTACTTCGGATGAGAGTCTAATTATTCATCCAGACAGAGCTAAATCATGATTAGCTTGCTGGAGTTGTCTTTTGGCATGATTAGACATTAGTTGATCTGAGTTGACTTATTTGTGAATCTAATTAATAGAACTTTTATCCATTGTTATAGTATATAAGAAGGATCATCTACCTGGCCAGTAGAGAGACTTCAGTTTACTTTACACCTGTCAGTTTGATAATAAAATATACCTTTATCAAGTTGACATTACTGTTTTTTTTTTATTCTTTTTTTTCCGTGAATTTTAGTCTGTAAAGCCTCAAATTCCACACCCACAGTTCTTATCGACCACGTTGATTTATGCCATTTGGATCCTACTGTCTCTGAAGCTGCCAAGGAAGCCCTACGTACAATATCTCTGATTTGCTCAGTATGCTTGCAGCAGAATATATCTGAGAGCGAGATACAAAAATTGGAGGAACTAGTCACCAAGTGGCACCAATTTCTTTGTCTTCACATCTCAGCAAAATTCTTTCCAATCAGCGAACATTATTTGGAGCATATCACGATGGTGATTCGAAAGATAGGCCCCATGCCTCAGTACAGTTGCCGTGTTTTGGAGAGAAAAATCCAAATGATCAAGAAGAGAATCCATGGCTGTAGTCAAGTCGCAAAACAAGCGGAAAATATCATGCTGGATATTGCATGTAACAGCTATAAAAAAAGAAGGACAATTGCATTTGACAGTTCGACGGATACTGCCATCACCTTCTCAAAATCATTGAATATGGGCGACATCAAGCTGTCACCGTCTATTGCTTCTATGTTGTGCAAATATTACAATACTGCTCGTGTCAATCCGCAGATCAAGTGCGCTACCTCACTACGACTTGGCAGCAACATCACGATCGACTCTACTTTCGATCCACCAAGTAGAAAGAAGAAGCTGTCAGACCATGCCCTGGTCAATTGTGCTCGCCGCAGTTTGCTACCATTGCTGGTAAAGGTGTTGCTCATCTTTGAGCACAACTTCTCTGGTGCAACACATGCTCTAGCCGTTTGCCAAGTCTATCAGAACGTAACGGTATCAACGTCCGGCATCCCTGAATGTTTCCTTGACAATGCCAACTCGGATACTTCCAATGGTGCATGGGATCTGGATATAATAGCTGTCGATGATATTTTGTCTTCAGTTGCAGTTCTGAAGTCTGCCATATCTGGGAAGCTCTTCTTTGTTTGGCCTGATATGAAAAGAATTGATTTGAAAGTATACAATGATGATTCTATATTTGACTTTGCATAAAATAAATATACGCCAACATCATGGTCCTCTTTCTCTCAAACTTACTAATGTTCGTACATCCTTCCAAATTACTAGCCATCCCACTGTTCTATATCTTAATGCTCATTCTTTTGCCCGGTCGCATGCAAAGCTGAAAATCCATTCCTAATAATAATAACTAGTTAATATTGTTTCCTTTCTATTGTTGCTCTGTAATAATATATCTTCTTTCTTTCCTCTTCCTATCCTATTATGACATTCAGATACCTCTAAATAAAAAATGGAGCACGACTCCCTTACAAGAAAGAATCTCAAGCAGTTGACAAATAAGAAATAAAAATGGCGTAGCGATGACTACTCGCTTTTCTGATGAAGATCGTTTCGTGGTAAAAAAATCGCTGGATAATATCTAAATTTTATCTAAATTTTCCCAAATTTCTCCAAATTTCTCTAAGCTTAATTTATTAATTTTCATCTGCATGAATTTATCTGAATATTTCTAAAGGGATTTGGACAAATTCAGAGTGATTAAGACATTTTTAGGATATTTCAGAAAAAATTGGTGAAGTTCTAATATATTCAGATAAATTTGAATCTTTTTTAGTCACAGTGTTTTATACATATGTCTTTGTTCAAAATCGTCTGATTTATCAAGGACCAAATGTGAATTAAATTAGCATAAAAAGTATCGTTTATTATGATGTATATAACGTGGGTATTTATAATAATGGATTACAGGTGATAGGAACTAGTGGGTAGGGCTCCATTAGATCTAGTTTTATGTGAGTAATAGATGTAAGTATGCTATATGTTATGTTCCAATGGTAATTTTGCTATAAGGTATGTTTCATGGCTGTCATCTTGTGTACTTAAGGTACGATTATCCGTCAATCTATTTCTAAATGCAGATATTGTAATTCTGGTAGATCATCGTCTACTTTCGAAATCATCTGTATATCATCAACAACCCACCATCCGATCTAAGACCCAATTACCCTAGTGTTTTTATTGCAATATTTTTCTATAGAGACATCATGCTATTGTAAGAGCTCTCGCATCAATAATATTTCAAAACGGGAAATACTTTTGTACGTCCAGAGTCTTGGATTTGAGATGATAAAAGATAGCAGATCATGGTGGTGATGTATATTGCATTCTTGGTGGGGCATTTGGTACTACTGAAAGAGCCCTGTATCCAGTGTACTGCTGCAGTAGTAGTGGTACAACATATTGTATAATCTTCCATACATAATAAATTTACAAAAACATTCTTCACACAAAATCGTTTAATGGATGATGAATTCAATAATCACACCTTATCTTACTTTTGAATAATGAAGGATATAAATTTGTATCATTATTTGAATACATTTTTATTACAAACACAAAATTATAATACATGACAGATCAATAGGAAATCAACTAGTTGTACCCCTTCGTTGTTTCAACCTCTGAGCCAATCAGATCGCGTAAAAACTCCGCTGACCTAAAAAAAATTTGCGAGGGTTTCCCCCTGTTTTGATGTGAGGCAAAATTTTAAGCTCCGCTATATAGTAATATAGCTGTTACTATCATCAAATTTCCCTCAGGTGCTAGAGCATGCCTTACTTACACCACCTAGCTTTAAATTCAGGCGTTGAGACCCTCAATCATCACTAAAGTAAGTAGTGATAACCAAGTGGAGGCGGCCTATCTACCTCCTAGTCTCGGATAGAGTCTTGTTGAGCTTCAGGGATAGGCACATCCACACAACGTAAAAAATTATGCCTCAAAGAAACATAATCAAAGGAACAAATGAACATAATACTATAAGAGAATAGTAGTATTCAGGCAAAAAAAAAGAGACACTCACACGAAGCGAGTCAAAGAAAAGCATAACAAACACAACATCAAAGATGTTTAAAAAAAACTCGTTGCTGTTGCAAGAAAAATGCATACTACATGAGCAGCGCGCATGGTAGTAATAGTCAGATGTAAAGCAACATGACACAAATACGCACAACTGCAAAAGCAACAGTGGTATTATAAGTTTACGATACAACATAATAACTAATGTTGTTTCCTGTAAAGCTACAGAGGAAACACTACCAAGAAAAGAAAAAGAAGAAAGCGCAACAAGGCAAACATCATGAATGCATTATCACGAGAAAGGAAGCAATAATACAAGCGTCCAAAGAAGTTTTATATCATTGCGACCAGAAGAAAGAAGATACTTACCACTTACCACAGCCACAGATAAACCAGAAGAGTATAGGCAATCACCGGAGGCAGACCAAAGAACGAGGAGCATGCACCAAATACAGCAGACCAGAAAAGACCAGATTAGCAGGAGCTGCAGCAGCAATACCAGCACCATAGAAAAACTATAGAACGAACGTTATCAGCAAAGAACAGACAAAGACCAAAGCAGTTATTTACTGCTTATCACCACCAGAGATAGACCAGAAAAGTATAGGTAATCACCAGAGATAGACCAGAGAACAAGCATACTACAACAAATAGAGTAGACTAGGAAAGACCGGATTAGCAGCAGCAGCGGCAGCAACACCAGCACCATAGAAGAACCAAAGAACGAACAACACCAGAGACCAGCCAAAGACCGAAGAAGCAGGCAGCAGAGATGGCAGAGAAGTAATGGCAGCAGCACTCACTCAAACAAGCAAAAAATTACTAAAACATAATAAACAAACTCAATTAATGTTAGTTTTATGTCTTTCAGTGCTCGTTATCGAATGGTACCTAATATATTCCACTTCAAAGAAGCAGTATCAAGTTCTTCCAACAGTACAAGACAGAGTTATCGGATGCTACAGTGTTATTATCAATCAAACGGTGTCCAAAACCACCATGGTTTGATACTAAAACGCGTTTTGCAAAAGGGTAAAAAAACGAGGGCATGGAAAAATGAGAGGGCACCCTATTCGACGTCACGACCAGTAGAGTTAATCTCAGTCTTGTACCGTAGCAGCCATAATTGCGGCAATTTAATTTGACATTGTGCAGTGGTATCTTCGTGTTCAAACTTGGCTTGATCTCACACCCTTTAAACGTTTTTGCTAAATTTGACTATAAAAACTGTCGTTGTCTAACCCAACTTTCTAATACATCTCTAGAGGATTAAAGAAGCAGCATCGAATGATGCTGATTACTTTTAGCTTTCAGACCTAAAACAATGAGCAATTTCCAAAAATATGAAAACAAGTTTTCTGAGAATATGTCAAAATTTAGCATATGAAAGTCTCATAGAAAGAGGTTCCAATGTTGCATTTAATTTTTACGATCAATTTGATCTAATACCTATCATAGGAAAAGTCTTCACTTTTGACGTGAAAAACGCGATCGTTTGATTTTCAAGAATTTTCCCTTGCTAGTACTCATGTAAAAAACGACGATTTTCATGAGTTTGCAACGTCCCAAAGAAAATTGAAATAAAGCATCAGTAAGTAAAGCGTGGTCAAGAAGAGTCGTTTGGCGCTATTCCAAGTCAGTAGACAAGTACAATTTAAGCTATTCTTTATTCGATAACATGTGTTGTGCCAGAAGGGCTGCAAGTGCCTATAAAGATTAAGGTATTCTTGATAGGTAGATATATCTGTGCTGTGCAACAACATGGACAAGCTCTGATAATTGAAGTGCATCTCAGCTATCTAAATGCTGAGGTTCACCAGATGTGATAAGCGTTGTACAAGATAAATTGCTACTTTGGCATTCAGAACTTAGTATAAATAGAATAACTCTTGTCTTCATCAATAAATCTTTAGTTTTTGCGTCTGACCTTATTCAAATAAGTCTTTTCTTGTTTTTGTGATATCAAATATTTTTTATAAGCTAAAGATTATAATCCTTTTATTCTTTGTTGTGCTTAACAACATGATAAGGTGCTGTTGCGTGATCTGGTATCTATTACGCGGTTTGAGGTGAGGAATATCTTTTAAATTTATTACGTTGTGAGAAAAGTTATAGTATAATAGATACAGCAGTACACTAGGAACCAGACTCTCCCAATAACAAACATCCTCCTGACGAACATGTATCGTTCATCATTGATTTCCAACGTGTCTCAATTCTGTGGGTTGCTATCTTTTACCTCGTAATATCAATTCCTGAACTTATAAAATAATTCCGGTTTTGAGGTTTAGGCCGTCATTTATAAAATCAAGCTTTAAAATATTGTGTTAATCAGTGTGAATATATGAAACACTCACAACATTATGGGGAGAGTAGGAGGAGACTCTGGCTGTCCTCTCCCTCCCACCCGGATTCTTTTTATTTTCATATATTTCCGAAATTGCGAACACTTTGATAAAGAACACACAATACAAGAAATTTTATTTTATATATATACTTTCGACAAATAAAGAAAAATTGGTAACACAGTCAGAGTCTCCGACTCTTGACCCATAAATGATGCTAGAGCTTTGGAGATAGCCTGTTTCTTCTATACCAACTTTAAGGGACAAAAACGATAGTGGAGCTGGGTTTTAGGTTAGATGATGTGTTGCTGATCAGGAACAGAGGATTTTGGAAATAAGACAATTTCGAGGAAAGAACTACTACGTATAAAACTTATTGAAAGCTATTAGTTACAAGGGATTGCGAGTGGTTGATTGATGGATTAGGTGTCGAGAAACGTTGTAGTGAGAACTTTTTGGTTAAACTTTTGTCCGTTGTGATTTGGCAAAGGGTCAAAGGTGTGCGGCGCATTTGATCAAAAAAGGAGAATGGCTTTTTCACGGCATATATTGGTTAATGTTAGAGATTTCGTACCACAGCAATCGTATGCTCATTTTGAAGGGTTGTTAATAAACATATAAAGGGATTTTCAGTCGCCACATTGATTGTCAAATAATTAAGCGAGTAAAGTGTAAAGTAACCAATATCTTCATAACATAATAAGTTTATGGTCTCTAGTCAACACTACTTCTTTCAAAGCCTCAAAAAGAAAAGAAGTTGATCTGACAAGTATTTTGATAGGCTGGCGTTATTAAATGTAGGATGCCAGAAAATAGCACGATGACCGATAGTGCTATGACTTGCCACCTACTTTCCATACGCTTCAAGGGCATCTATTACTGTATTGCCTTATGAAAAGGGCATTGAGTTTGCCAGCCGGCCCCGCCAGCCATAATTAATTCAAACCCAAACTCACAGTCTGTTCTAGATTGGCCAAATCTGGATGATTTTCGATTCGATTGAACTATTTTAGCAGATTCGACTATATAAAATACGATGATTATCCTATGCTTCTTTAAGCTGTCCCTGGTGGTAGGGCGAAGTGGTAGAACTCCCGTATGCCAACGGGAGGATCCCCGGTTCAAATCCTGGTGAACGCAAGTTGTCTGATTTTTTGACGTAGTACTGATGTCCTCGTTCGGTGTTTTGTATTCTTATCCATTATCTATTTTTGACGATTTCCGCAAGATTGCATTGGCTCTAGGTTTCGCACCTTATTAGTAGTAGATTTCTTTCCCAACTTAGTTCAAAAATTCTTATTCCCCTTCTTTGCAGACATTGGGTCCACCAACAGTCTTTTCTATCCCTCAGTATGACATTTAAAGGACTTTAAATAAAACCTGGAGCTCGACTCCCCTACAAAAAAAAAATGCTTCTTTAAGCTTTTCTGAAGTACTTTTCAAGGCGCATCCAATGGTACCAAGTAAGATAGATGTTTGAATAAACTTATTGAGTAATTTTCGAAAATATAAAAAGAGGTTTCTGGCCAAAAAGTCGAAATTTTACATATCAAGGCCCCACGAAGATGGCTTTAAGAGTTACGTTAGATCTATAGAAACATTTTGATTTAATACATACCATAGTAAAAGTCTTCATTTTCAAGGTAAAAAACGCGATCGTTTGATTTTCAATGAAAACCATAAGGGGTACCTCATGCTTTTTGGTCGAATTTTGTCCTTGATTTTTTGATCTCCGAAAAGTTGAGCAGAGGTGTCAGAAAGTAGCTACCAAATGAGAGTAACTGTTTGTTGCTATTCTGACAATCTAAAACGACCTTTAACGCGAAAAAACGCAGCTCAAATGTACTCAGATTTTGCTGCATCAGGGACACTAAGGAATAAAAAGGGGAAGTACTAATATGCTGCTTGCCCGTATATGAAGTAGCAACAACGTGGTGTATATAAATGTAGAGCATCGCATGAGAATCATATCCACAGAAAGTATGAAGGGTTTTCATGTGTAATAATGCATCTAATTCAACACTTGATAACATTGATTTATAGGGGGGGGGGGGTTTACCGTAGCGAAGCGAAAGTGCGAACCTATAACAACTAAGGATCTAGTCCAACATTAAATAGCATTGACCTATATGAGGGTTTGATCTTGGCGAAGAGAATGTGTAAAACCATAGTATTCAAGCAGTAAATTTATTTTCTCATATACATTATCAACAAGTTTACCGACAACATAGCGCATCAAAATATGCATGAGTTAGCTTTGCCAAAATCAATATGCCTCCTATTCGAGTCAGAAGTTGCACAGGCTGCAAAACTGCCCTTTCTTGAGAAGATTTCCGCTACCAAGTATGTGATTCACGCCGTGTAAATAAAAGCCATAAAGCAAAAATACAACCAAATTAAACAGTTTCAGTCCTTCATATCTTGACATGTAGACTTTTCTGAGCCCCCCAGAATCGCACCAAACAATTGTACCTGAGTAGTAGTGACTTCCTGACACCTTTGCTCAAATTTTTGGGGACCCAGAAAACATGGTCAAAAATCGATCAAAATGCATGAGGTACCCCTCATGCTTTTCATCGAAATTCAAACAATCACATTTTTTACCTTGAAAATGAAGACTTTTACTATGGTATATATAGAATCAAAATGTTTCTCTCGATCCAAAGCAACCTCTGAAATCACTTTTATGCGATCTTGGTATATGAAATCTTGACATTTTGGCCCAAAACCACATTTTGAATTTTTCAAAATTGCTTGATAAGATTGTTCAAAACATCTCTTATAATTAGCATCATTAGATGCGCCTTGAAACGTATTCCAGAAAGACATAACGGAACATGGGATGATCATCACAATTTACATAGTTTTTGCAAAATAAACCAAACAGGTCGATTTTGTTCAACATCTGGCCAATCTTCGATAGATAAAAAAAACAACGGCGTTTAAATACAATTTGGTGGTGATGGTGGCAGTGGTTGCCTGATGTCTCTTTGATAAAGGCAATCAATGCTTTGAGATTGATACAAAAAGGGAAATATGAATTGGAAAGCACTATAGCTTAGCTCAAACGTCTTTTATAGCATACCTGATAAATTAACTAAATTGTACCATGATGAATTCGTAATAATAAGTCGATGATAATAATCAGTTGTCAACTGTATCTAAAACGAAAGCAAAGAGCTTCTTTATTACAGGGCATCTAGCTTGCTTAAATATGGTAGATCCCTGGTCAATGACTACTACGTTGAGATGGTATATAAATAGCAGGCCACTGGGGCCTTATGGATTGTTGGTATAGCTTGTTGAGAGGCCACCTAAGTCGGTATGTTTCATGTAGTGTAGGTGGATCTCGATATTTTGACATTGGGGAGATTGAATGTATTGTAGTTCCTGAGGCACCTGTGCACACACAATTGACTGGACTTGTAAACATAGATGTGATGTGATACGATGAACATCATCTATGCTGCTACACTGTAAAAGGTGGCTTGAGGAGAAAGTGAATGTAGCCTAAGATGCATGCTTGTATGCAACATTACCCCCACCCAGCTTTCGACCAGCCACAAACTAGGATATCATACGAGCCGAATGCAATAATCGAGGATACAACACAGAACGAAGAGACAGAACCAAGAAACAAGAAGGCGATACAAACAGGTAGACAGGCAAAGCGATGGAAACCAATATGAAGTAAAAAAAACCGAGATGGTGCCAAAAAAAACAACATACATGGGGTATACGAGGAGAGGTTATCAGAAGATGATAGCAGCAAAGGGAATAGCAGATCGAAGAAAAACCTTGTAAAAAAAACCATATTCAGGCCAAAAAAAACAAATCAAGGACAAAAAGATCACGGCTATTGCTGAATGTTGTGGTTACGAGAGTTTGGAATCGACGGATAACGCAATGTGACGGACGGTCCTGCATGCTTACGACGACTATAAATCTTGCGCTTATTGACAGTGTTGGGAAGGAGTCGATTGGGATTCTTGTGATCCGGTGCAATGCGATCCCAGTAGTCGCGAATAGGTCGTTTGGAATCAAAATCGCTTTCATATTGCCAGGTATTGTCCTTCGAGGACGGATAACCTACCCAATTGACAAGAAACTTCATTCGACCAGTCTTTCTTTCAACGCGATGATTGACGATGGCTTGCACTTCATAGTGGCGAGGAAGTAAGCCTTTTGTAACATGATTGTCCGAGAAATCGACAACGCGAATGTGCTGGGTAGGCACATCACGGGGCAGCAATTCACCAGTAATGTCGGCTAAAGTATAACTACCATTGCGAGTATAGTTCTTGATGAAATATGGACCGAGCCATCTGGGGTGAAGTTTAGTTGATCTGACAGGGTCGAAGAGCATGACCTTTGAATTGATGGGATACTTCTCTTCAATGATCTTGTGATGCTTTTCGAAGCGCTCATGGTCGCGCAATTGTGTTTCTTTGATACGCTTATGGATGGCAGGGATTACCACATCCTTAATGTTCTGTAAGCGGGCATCAATGACTTCCTTGGTAGGATCCTCGGGTGTCTGGTCAGCATTAGGCAATTGAGTGTAATCCTGGAAGAGATTTGGGGCACGCCCAAACATGATAGCAAACGGCTGCGATTGATGCAATCTAGCGTATTGAATGTTCATGGCATACTGAATGACATCGAGATACTCATCCCATGCCTCAGGTTCTGCAGCATCGTGTGTCAATGATTTAATGATAGATCGTTTCGAAATGCCCACATACGCTTCGACAACACCATTAGCTTGTGCAGCGTACGGCAACGAGGTCAAGCGATCCATGCCACTAATCTGACTGAACTCTCTCATAAATGCTCCAACAAATTCAGAGCCATTGTCACTAGTGAGTCGCTTGGGAAATCCAAATAGACAACATACACTAAGCAATGCTCTTGCAACAGTGATTGGACTCTTATCAGGAAGAGCTCGTAGAATGGTGAATCGACTGAAATAATCGACAATGACTAGCAGGAAGTTATTGCCCGAGGTGGAAGTCGTAGCGAAATCACCTAAATCGATAGCTATATGATCGAACACATTGTCTGGCAACACGCTACGAGGAGGATGATATCCCACTTGGTAGATACCATGCGATTGACAAGCATGACAATCCTTGGTTACTGTGGCGATGTCATTGCGCATGTTGGTCCAATGTACCTTGTAATCATTGTGCAAAATCTTTTCCATTGAATTGATGCCCACATGACCGAGTAAATGCACTCGCATAACAAGCTCTAGACGATCCTTCTTCGGAGGAGTCATGTAATCAGCATATTTCATAGCACGTGAAATAAGAGCATTACAATCTGACTGTCCACCAGATGAACCATTGTATGAACTTTTGGCATCAGCAATCAGTTGATTCTTTAAATCTTGAGCGCTGACAGATGGCATGTTGTAGGTGCTCGCATCAAAAATATCAACATTGCTATCATTCAATTCCTTGGAATAATAGTGTGGATCCAATTCGGTTGGCATCCCAAAGGAAAGCTGCTGCAATTGCTTTCGATTGTTGAACTGCTTCTTGCGTTTGAACTGCGTACGATTGGAGTGATTGGGCTTAGCAAGAGAAAATTGAGTGACTTGGGACTCTTTGGCGTTGGTGAAGCCATGTTTGTTCTTTCGCGTAGGTTTACGCTTTTTTTCAGGTAGCATAATACTTTGATTGTTATAACGATTACCCCCACCCAGGTTATTGCCACCCTCGTCATCGTCAGAGGTGAATAACCGACTGAGTGCATCAGGTAATAGGTTACGCGTACCAGGGATATGAACCAGCTCATACTTGTAATCAAAGAACAGTTTTTCATACCACGTCAACAGCATCATGTTGGGCGTACTTTGCGTTTGAAGCCAGATTAAAGAGCGATGATCTGTGTGCAAGACAAACTCAATACCGAAAAGCCATTTGTGGTATTTGGTAAGCATGTAGACAATGGCAAGCAACTCACGTTTGGTGGTAGAATAGGCCATTTCAGAAGGGGAAAGCTTACGACTCGCCATGACAACGTAATGAACCACGCCATCCTTGATGTAGTAGATGATACCACCGATAGCAGTAGCTGAGGCATCAGTAGCGACGTGCAGCTTGTAACGAAAATCAACTGGGCTGAGAGCGACTGGAGACGACAAAGCATTCTGCAACGATTTGAATGCCTTGGTGTGCGCATCAGTCCACAAACCAGAAAGGGATTTACAATTGCGCAATGCATCGAGAGGTGCTGCCAGTTCGCTGTATCCAGGGATGACATTTCGAAAGTAATTGCAAAACCCCAAGTACTTCATCAGCTGCTTACCAGTGGTAGGTATAGGCCACAGATGAAAATTGGTCAATTTGCGAGCGTCAGGCACAAGGCGGTTCTGAATGATGCTCCAACCCAGCACATGAGTACTGCGCTGAGCAAACACAAACTTGTCCTGGTTAATTTGGAGATTAGCCTTGGTCAGACGACGGATCACCTCAGCGACTAACGCAACGTGCTCATCCAGAGAGTCAGTGTACGTAAGGCACCCTAAATCGTCGATATAAAGTGACACCTGATCAAGCATGTCGGTAAACAAATTGGATATCAAGCGCATAGCTAAATTGCCCATGAAATTTACTCCAAAGCAAACCTTCCTGTGGACCCATTGCGTTTGCGTGAATGGATCGGTAAAGGTTAACTTGTGGCGATGACGTGGATCGACCAAGAAACTCGTGAAGAAACTTTTGATGTCGATGGAACTTGTCATGACAGCGCGGCTGTGACGAGCATGGATCTCATCAATGCGAGGCATAATGTACTTGTCAGTGGAGACCAAGATTTGGTTGAGTAGGCGAACGTCAGCAACAATACGTGGCTTGTCAAACGAATATTCACCATTAGAATTCTTTTTGGCAACGACGAGCAAAGGAGAATTCCAGCCATTATGACTTGGACTGCGCTCAATGACACCATCTCGTTCCCACTCCATCAACTGCTTAGACACAGCTTCCTTATAGACAACTGGAATAGGATAGGGAGCACGATAGGCAACCTTACCAGGGATTGTCTCGAGTTGGACAATCGCACCAGGCAAGTTACAATGAGTAGTGGCAAGATCAATGGCAGCATTTTCTACCAATAACTGTTCAATAGGTTTGAAAGCCTTTGCACGCTCAGCAGGTGATCCGTATGGATCGTTATTAGGCTCGATGTCAGGATCAATGGGGTCGGGAAGTCTGGGTCCAAGCTCTTCAAACCATGTTGAAGCAAGGCCAGTGATTCCAATCTGTAGATCAGGCATGATATCCAACCCAAGCAACATGGGGCAATCATCCGAATCAGTAAAGAAATCAAATATCTCAAATGTGTGAATAAAACTGCGTTTATTATACGAGATTTTAAGTGAGCAAGTGCCAATACGAGGTTTAACACTGTCTGTATGGCCTAACTGGACCTGACCATGAACAGAGCGGTTGATTTGAACACCAAGCTGGTTGGCGAAACGAGGGGAACAAATTGAAAATGTACATCCCGTATCTAAAACACCATATACCTTGTGCGATTCTACGACAAGCGGAATAAGAAGTGAATTAGACTTATTGACAGGCAAGATGGAACGTTGATTATCCTTACATTTGTGTGCATGAACTGCAGTATGTAGATCAATGTCCATAGGCTCAACAGCCGAGTGGCAATCACTTTGATCGTGACGACTCTGTTTAGCAACAGCAGCGGGCACCAACAACGAGGAACCAGATTCACTCGAGTTGTTGTTACTTTGCTGATCTTCCTGAACAACAACAGAATTACCAGTAGTAGGTTGGGCTTGAGGAGACGAAACAGACGATGACAACAATGCGGCACTGCGGCCACCATTGGTCTCAACAGCAAGACGAGATTGAGAACGCGGAGGGTTCTTTTTGATCACTTGCAAAAGCTCAACACAGTCGTCAGTGCTATGGGTCTTGCTATTTGGATGGTATCTGCAGAACTTGGCTGCACCAGCCTCAGACAACGAGCCCACAGTAGGATCAACAGCAGGAGCAGTTGCAATAGCAGTGCTACCAGCGGTGGTAGCAGACGACACCACGCCCTCTTGAAGGCGCAGCATACCAAAACGATGTAAAGTACTAGTAGGAGCATCACCAGTACGCACAGCCGTGTTGCACTCATGGGGACCAGCAGAGTAATTGTGGGCACCACAAGTACGGCATCGATCTGATGCCTTGGCATCCGCAAGCGACATCATGTAACGACGACCCGATGCTTGGTTGCTGGTTGGCATTGAGTTGGCACCACCTTTGTTTTTCAACTCTTCCAAGAAGAGCTTACATTCCGAGGTGTCATGGTTGTGAGGCTTTCCATGGTGGAAAGTGCACGACTTGGTAGCCTTGAAGTGAGGCTTGCCCACGCGGCCAGAAGAGACACCAGCACGAGACACAGCGGCAGGACCATCAGTAGATGAGGATGATGCCTTCATGGTATGTGAGCGGCGGGGGGACGCAACTGGAGCCCATTGTGATGCAGCAGATCCAGCAGCAGTGCGAGCAAAAGCGGGTGCTGAGATGGCAGCAATCTCATTTGCGGTCATAGTTGATAGTGATTCACGAGCGATACTGACGATAATGTCAACATCGTAACTATCAATGATGCCCTTGGATTGACGGATGGTGTTGATCTTATCCTTGACTACCCAAGGAATGGCATCCAGGAACAACTTAGCCAACAAGTAATCGGATGGGGCTTGATCCAGGGATCGACGACGCAAGTCAGTAAAACGATCAAGAAAGGCCTTCACGTTTTCACCGGGCAAAAGTTGAATGCTCAACAAATCAGACGCACAACGTTGACGTTCTTCCAATACGCTAATGCCATAACGAGCCTTGATAGCCGACTTGAAATCATTCCACGATGCAGGAGCAGTGCAAGCAGAAGTGAACGAGCCGTACCAAGTACGTTGTTCTGGAGACAGCATAGGTGGTACTAAGCGAGCATATTCCTTGTCGAAATCCATCTTGTAAGCGAACATGACATCCTCAAACTTCAACAGACAAGCGTCGACTGTAGGAAATATAGGGCTTTTGGGGTCGAATTCATCCATACCAACCCACTGAAATGCAGGTAAGTTGTTGGGAAAGAAAACCGGAACAGAGGCGCTCTTGTTGGATTTGACTCCATCGACTGAGGATGGGCCAAACGAAGCAGCAGCCGAAGAAACGAGGTTATCATTTGCAGTAGCTTTGGATGCAAGCAAACAATCTCGAATCTGTATGATACTTTGAATGGACGTATTCAACTGGATCAACCGAGCTAGGGCCTGGGCTCTGGCCTCCTCACTTTGCTCGAGGAGCAAGGTCGTAGAGAGAAGCTGAACTTCGGCGAGCTGATTGTCAACAATTAGCTTCAACTGATCAGTGCGACCTTGAAGGTCCACATCACTAGAAGATGAACTAGCAGAGGAAGGGGGATCGAGGTCCATCGCATCACTAGCAGTAGTAGTGGGAGCTTCGCCAGCTTGACCACCCAATTTCTGAGACGTTTCAGCGAGAAAAAACTGAGAAGGGCCAGTAATATCTACAGCCTTGGTGGCACTGGCGTCTGAAGGACGCAGCTCAGTGTTTCCAGCAGGCTTAGATTCGGAACTGGGGGATGTGGTGGTACTTTGAGCAGACATCAGAGTATACAAAATTGAGAGGTAGTAGTAGTAAGAGTAGTAGTAATGATACAATCAAGGTTTTGATTAAAAAAAATGATGAATTCGTAATAATAAGTCGATGATAATAATCAGTTGTCAACTGTATCTAAAACGAAAGCAAAGAGCTTCTTTATTACAGGGCATCTAGCTTGCTTAAATATGGTAGATCCCTGGTCAATGACTACTACGTTGAGATGGTATATAAATAGCAGGCCACTGGGGCCTTATGGATTGTTGGTATAGCTTGTTGAGAGGCCACCTAAGTCGGTATGTTTCATGTAGTGTAGGTGGATCTCGATATTTTGACATTGGGGAGATTGAATGTATTGTAGTTCCTGAGGCACCTGTGCACACACAATTGACTGGACTTGTAAACATAGATGTGATGTGATACGATGAACATCATCTATGCTGCTACACTGTAAAAGGTGGCTTGAGGAGAAAGTGAATGTAGCCTAAGATGCATGCTTGTATGCAACATACCATATACATAAATAATCGAACTACAGGGGAGGCGTCCTTATTGAGTGTTAGGAAGGTCTGACAACTGGCACACGAAACTCTATTTAGAAAATCAGCGGACAATCAGACTACATATCTCTGCAATGAATATTGGTATGCATTTTATTCCGGGCGCTATTTTTTTGAGGAAAGAAAACGCCATAATACAATAGTCGAGTGATGTGATAACATTGCCCTTATATGGAAGCAGATTATAGAGTACTTTATAGTATTTATATGCCAAACCGTGCTTTATCATGCCAAAGTTATCGCTCATCTATTAACAGTGCGGTATTTGAAGAGTTTTAAAAACCTGCTCATGTTGGAGTGTTCCATATTCTTTGTCCTTTTCTGTTTTACTACATTCATTCATCCAATGTCGACATTGCACTTGTTACTGGATCAATTCAAAGGTAGCTGTTTGTATGAAAACTTGGCTCTGGCAACTAATCCATGGCTATTCATAGCTAATCCAATCAACTGGGCATTAGCAGCAGTAATTATAATGAAAGCGAAGGACCACAATGCAGAATTTGAAAACGACTCACTTCATTTTAACATGCTAGATCCTGACCTACATACTGCGACATTTTACAATCTCAAACAAACCACCACAGGTTCCAGCCAAGCATCCAGAAGTACTCATATTTAAAAACTATACGCCTGTCGATCTGTTACCTTACAATGGAGAAAATGATTCTCGCATCTTGATGGGCGTCAATGGCTCAGTCTATGATGTTACCCAAGGCCGAAATTTTTATGGACCTGGTTAGTTTTTTTTTTTTTTTTCATCTTCAATGTAATAGCACAATGGATGCTCATATCAATCATACATCTGCAGGAAGTCCTTATGCCAACTTTGCTGGACACGACGCGTCACGAGGGTTAGCCAAAAACTCATTTGATGAAGACATGATGGTGGATCCACATGGACCTATAGATAAACTTGAAGATTTAGAGGCGGATGATTGGCAATCTCTGAGAGAATGGGTAAATAAAGAAGACACAATAATGGGATGGACAGTAGACTGATCTCGTACAACAATTAGGAGAATCTTTTTGCGAGCAAATATCTGTTGGTTGGTAAATTAGTTGAAAATCATAGTAAATAAAAAAAGATTGTTTTATTCTATGTATAATGCTGTATATGATTAAATGGACCCTTCTTTTACTTGTATCTTAAACCAATCCACAGTTTCCTGTAAACCTTGTTTCACGGAAAATCCAGGTTCCCAACCCAAATACTTTTTAGCTCTGGTAATATCCGGCTTGCGCTTTTTGGGATCGTCCAATGCAGCTGGCAAGATCTTGATATCGACATTCTCGGGCGACAAGGGAGGAATCAAGACCATTTCTCTAATCATGTCTGCAAAGTTCTTGATGGTATATTCTTCAGGATTACCCAGATTGACAGGCTCGCTGTAGTTTTTGTTCATGAGTAAAATAAGCCCGTCAACTAAATCATGCACATATTGAAACGATCTTGTTTGTGCTCCGTCTCCATACAACGTCAAAGATTCGCCCTTGATGGCTTGCATGATAAAGTTACTCACAACACGACCGTCGGCAGGTGACATGCGAGGGCCTAGAAATCAGCGGGTTAATATCGACTATTTGCAAATGTGTGTAGTTGAATGTGATATTCTCTATTACCAAATGTACTATAAATACATGAGATTTTTCAATTAATAGGGTTAAAAATAACTTGTCTGTGATAGTCTTACTTGAAGATACGAGCAACACGAACATCCACATCGTTTTGTCTCATGTAGGCATACGTTAATGTCTCTGCAATACGTTTACCTTCATCGTAGCAGGCTCTAGGGCCAATTGGGTTCACATGACCCCAATAGGTCTCTTTCTGAGGATGCTCTTCAGGGTCGCCGTACACCTCTAATCCAGCAGCATCAATACCAACATGAACCTGATACCAACGAGATGAAACACTTGCCTGATGTAGATGTCAACAAGAAACGAGCCTTTGTACGCTTTGCAAGACCAAGCATGTTGATGGTGCCCATAACACTTGTCTTTACTGTCTTTGTTGGATTGTACTGATAGTGAGGAGGCGATGCAGGACACGCCAAATGATAGATTTGAGACACTTCAATCATAAATGGATCGACAACATCATGACGCACTAATTCAAAATGAGGATGGCCAATCCAATGCTGCACATTGCGTTTTGAACCTGTAAAGAAATTGTCCAATACAATGACTTCATGGCCCATATACATCAAACGATCGACAAGATGGGAGCCTACAAAGCCAGCGCCGCCAGTAACCAGAATGCGTTTGCGCTCAGAGGGTCTCAATTGCTTTACAGGTGGATACGATGTGATTGTCCTGTACACAACGAGACCTGCTGCTTCATCAATGTCTCGGTCATTCTGCTGCTTGGGGAGGTATAAGTCACGTAGATAGCTTAGCTGTGCATCTGAGCCAACATTGGCATGGCCAACAGAAGTGACATAGTCTTTGGTGGGTGCTGTGGCAGCAGTATCAGTGGTGCTCGATGCCATTAGGTTGATTTTAGTAGAAAAAAGTGTAAGAAACGGAAAGAAAAAGGGAAGAAATACACAAAAAAAAAAACGTAGGAGAAGAAACACAGATTTTATGTCATGAGGAGAGTGGGAGGAGAGTTTTATTTCATTAACAGCATCCACCTGAGGAATTGTTACCATTGTTTTTTGCAGGCGATTCAAGCTTAACTTCCTCTCTTTGGCGTGTTTGCTGAGCCTGTTGTGTGTCGATTAATCTCTTTTTGATGTCTCTGTGTAGAATAGGGGGTGTTTAGTGGGGCCACATCTTGCAGATAGAAACAGACAATGCTTACCTGGCCAAGTCGAAAAAGGCTTCCTCGACTCCAATGTTAGCCTTGGCACTTGTTTCCATAAATCGAATATTTAGTTCGTTTGCTAATGTTTGGCCCTGTTCGGCAGAAACAACCTTTAGAGAGAAAGAGACATAAGAATCTGATGCTATCACTGAATGGCACACAAAAGAAAAAACCCACCCTTTTATCTTCCATGTCGCACTTGTTACCAATAAGTATCTTGTTGACTCCCTCACTAGCATGCTGCTCGATATTTGAAAACCAGTTTCTTACGTCTGTATTATGTATATGCTTCTTTTAGTATCAGGCTCTTCTGTGTCCCATCGCATTTCACTTACTTCCAAAGGATTTATCATCTGTAACATCATAGACCAACAAGATACCCATAGCACCACGGTAGTAAGCTATCATGTTTCCTATTAGTATACATAGCTCTCACATAACGCCCTGCAAAATAACTCACCCGTGGTAATAGTACGGAATCTTTCTTGTCCAGCAGTATCCCAAATTTGGAGCTTTATTCTCTTTCCATCCAGCTCAATAGTACGAATCTTAAAGTCAATACCGATAGTAGTGATGAAAGATGGTGTAAAGGAATCGTCAGAGAAACGAAGCAAAAGGCAGCTTTTACCAACTCCAGAGTCGCCGATCAGCAAGAGTTTTATGAGGTAATCGTAAGAAGCACTTTTTGCAGTTGCCATAGTGAATAATAAAGAGAAGAAGAAGAAGAAGAAGAAAATTATTTACTCAACAACTTGAAATAAAAAAGGGGGGACACACATACACACACACGCACAACATCAACAAATTGGAGCTTGAATGTACGCACACAACATGCGATTGGTTTAACGTATATTCGAGTGTATATTTTTTCTGGTGCTTGCAGGAATTGTTGAGCAAGAGTAGAGGGAAGCGGGGGGGGGGGCTTCTTCATCCAGCATCGTGTAGGGTGGGCCTGGCGGTAGACATCTTATTGGCAGAGCAAAGCAGAGATTCAGATGCTCAATCAAGAAAAAGACAGGTTCATTTATTACAGTTTACGCTACTGAATGTTGCTGCCAAATGTCTGATTCCACTTGAGCAGCTCATTGATATCTTTCTCCCAGCCAGCACCATCACTGATATGTGTTACGCAGGGAATGGGGTATTTTGACATCCTCACCTAATATACATGATAAGCACAGCGATTCTTATGGAATATTCAACTCAATACCTTGACATATTCGCCTTTATGCAACATGAAAATCTCCTGGCCATCAATAGACACTTCCGTTTGACTACGGCTCTTGTCACCAATCTAATGATACATACACATCTTAGCATCTTGTGCCGAAAAGTATCCATACAGCAAGCCTACCTTTAACTCTATGTTTGAGCTTGGCGGTAGTAACACAGTTCTGAATGATAATGAACGAGGACAAATGGGTGTTAAAACCAAGCTTTGAACACTGGGATGGACGATTGGACCGCCAGCGGACAATGAGTAGGCTGTGGATCCAGTGGGTGTAGACACAATCAAACCATCTGCTACACATTCCGTCAAATACTGCTCATCCACAAAGCAATCAATGGTCGTCAGATGAGGGAATCGGCCACGGTGCAATGTCACCTCATTCATCACCTGTCTGTCATCCACCTCTACGCCGTCTACCTCGATTCTCTTTCCATTGGGTTGATGCAACGAACAGAACAATCTCATTCTCATCATAAGCCCCACCTTGCCAGCAATCATGTCATCTAATACATGTCGAAATTTTTCAAACCCTAGGAGCAATAAAAAGGTATGAGCATCTTCCCAATGGCTAATCCTCTGATTAGGCTACTTACTATAGGACATCAAAAAGCAAAGTGTGCCGAGAGAGAAGCTCACCACTGGAGGCGCTGCCTTGGGAAACAAGGACGATAAATGAAGCATGGTGCCATCTCCACCCAAAGTAACTGCGAAATCCACTGTGCGAGTATAGTCTTCTTTGTGGCTCTTTTCAATGACATGCACAAAGGGAAGCTCCTTTTGAAACTGCTCTGCTACTTCTGGCTCTACAATGATGTTCATGTCTGGTTGTGATTGATGGAGCCAGCTTTTTTTTCAATCGATTGAGTCAGAATGATCTCTTTCAACTGGAGATCCTGGTCTTACTTTGCTACTTCCACAAACGCCTTTTCCGTTTTGATATCATTTGGCTTCTTGACAATCAATACATTATTGGGTTTCTGGGTCCACTTGAGAGCGTACTGTCCTCTGTATCCAAACGTCAATGAGCCTACAGATCACATTTTTACGGATGACATCTCATCATTACCCATATGTACTTCCAGGAACTTGAATGATATCTCCAGGTCGACGAGATTCAATCAAATCACTGTCTTTATCGGTTGAAACTAGAGAGTAGCTTGGAAGGTTAGACTTGTAGTAGTGGTAATCTATCAACATGTGTGTACCTTGCTCTTTTGTCAGACATAATCCAACTTTATCAGGCAACGTCGATGTCTTTCTCAGCAAGCCCGTATTATACAATCGTCTATAAGCACATACTGGCTGAAAAGCCCTCGCATTGAAGGCAAGGCGACTATTCAGTTGGAACATACGCATAATTAGGAAAAAGAGAGATGTCAAGCGTAAAAAAAAAAAAAAAAAAAAAAAAAAAAAAAGATGTTTATTCAAATAATGCAAAACATTTGGGCAGCGGCACCAGTTAGATTGCCTGTGACTCAAAGCACGTCAAACATGTAAATTCATCTCTTGGACGAATGCTGATCATCATCCCATTTATTCCTTCGCTTTTCAGGTACGACAACATTATCTTGAGAAGGCGGCTTCGCTATTCGACTCGCTACTTTGGCAGCAGTCGCCATTGCCTGTGCCATGGCTGCTGATTGCTGTTGTGTTGGTTGCTGTTGCTGTGGGACAAAATGGACAGAGGTTCTGTTTTGTTGCTGTGCTGCCTTTTCCTCTGCAAGTTTTCGCTGTGTCTCTAGAATGCCATCAATATACATCTCTGCCGGAAATCCATGGGGATCGAATTCTTGTTTCTCAAAGTTGCTGCCTATTTCATCTACTTCAGTGAATTCTACGAGTTTTGTATAGATACGAGGGTTGCGAAATGCCTTGTTGTGCTGTAAATGGTCGTTTAATCGATGTCCAGAGGCTCTCAGTGATAAGAAATGCGTTATACGTTCCTATTTGAATAACTGCATGAATAACACGACACTCATCACAAGCGAGATACTCGACATCTTACCTGTCTTTCAGCATCGCATGCTGTGTTTGGCTCATTAGGGATTCCCCAATTCTCTACGCCTGCAATTGGTTTAGCAGCCAAAGCAGCCATCAATCGTTTGTTGTGCTCCAACATGGTTGCCGTTGACGCCGATGGTGGTGCTGGCACTTTACTCGGCAATGCTGATTTCACTGGCTGTAGCATAGGGGCTATCGCTTCTGGCTTCTTTGGTTGCGGCTCTGCCTTTGTCTTTTTTATATTCTAATCAAGAGAATCGATAGTTAATACAAAACTTATAAGCAAAGCGTGTTTTGAGGTAGCTTATTACTTGGAGAATGTCAACTAATACAAGGTGTCAATGCGTCTTTATTCTTTAATAATAATGCATAAATGATTTCTTTATTTACCTGGCGCCTCGTCGCCAGAAGAAGATCCTTCATCGTCTGAATAATTCACAAGACCAGCAAGTAAACTCATGTTGTAGTAGCTGTAAAAAAAAAAAAAGAGAATGGCATTTTCATTTAAACCAAAAATTTTGACTCTTGTACAGCTGAGACTCATTTGATTTCAAGCATGAGCCAGTATAGTCTTCTTCAATGATTCTTCAACCTCAAAAATAGCTTACTAGTATACGTCTTCACTTGTAGGTATTTTATTGAGTCTATGGAATTATAGCTGAAGACGGCGGGCTTGTGCTTGATCTCTTGCGATTTTTGATTATTGAAGCACTTTCCTTAAGGTTTTCTAAGCTTGATTTTCTGCAAGTGTCATTACTGAGCGGTGGTCTTTGTTGCTGCTGTTGCTGTTGCGATAGATCATCTAATCTCTTATGCAATAGTTCGTTGTGTATTTCAATACCAAGTGATTCATAGCTTGATTTCCGTGACATGCCATCATCGTTACTCGCCGTTGCCATTATATGGTATGGACTATCGCTATGTCTTCTAGGGTTGCTTGGCTTCTTTGGTAGTTCACTTAATTTTCGCATGATGGACAGCTTGGGTTCTTCTGTAATGGGAGTTGGCATGGACGGCACTGTGGCGTCTGTGGCATTATCGCTTGATCTCTGTAAGATGTCTAGTGTTTCTTTTGATAAGCCGGAGGATTGATCAATGGATTCCCTTCGCTTTCTTTCTTCTTGCTGTGCAGCCATGACAGGTGATAATGTGCTAAACGTCCCTCTGGACAGTGCCATGAATACAAACAATGTAATCATGATGACAAGTTGAGACACAGACACCCTTCTTTCAAAGGATAACTACATTATAGGTATGAGCCTATAGACATACAAAGACAGTGTCAAAGTAGGACCTACCTGATCTGCTAAAATACTAATCTTTGCCGTCATTTCTCTCATATCGCTCTCGGTTTGATCCTTTAAATCTTCGTACCATTGCTCGTAGCGACGTTTCTATACACATGTGTAAGCCTCATTTACTCGTCAACGTTCAGTACATATCTTACCATGCTATCAATTTTATAACTGGCAGTTTCATTCAAGTGTCCAATCAGCAATATCAGTTGATCTTGGTGTCGTTTCTCCATGTCCATAAACACATCGTTGAGAATCTTGTTTTGCTCATCCAGAAAGCGTTGTGATAGTGTCATATTCACTTCGAGTACATTCAATCGCTTCATGATGGTTTTGTAAATGGATTCTTGCGTACTGCCTTCCTTTTGATGCGCAATGGGAGGGATTGGCTTGGGTTGCTGTGGCGCAGGCAGAGGGCTCTGGGGCAATACAATCGTCGTAGATGATGTGGTTGACACTGTCAAATCTACATGATGTTGTGCAGTGTTGCTGTCGGCCTCTGCGTTATCGGCAGTAGATGCTTCATTGCTGGTTTGACCGCTTGCAATGTCAGTACTGCTGTCAGTATTCTCGCTGCTCATATTATCAATATCGCTCTTGACAGCATTGCTAGCTGCAATAACACTGTTGCTGCTTGTGCTGCTTGGGTTCTTGATACTCGACGATGAAGCTCCTTTATCAGATGCAACTTTGGTCTTCTTTTTACTTGACGATGAGGGCGAGGAAGATGATAGCGGAACCGTGTCTGATCTAGTCGTATTACTTGCGTCTATCAATGTGTCGCTGGGTGTGATAGGCACGCTGTTTTCCGTCTGTGAAATGACTTGAGTAATGGTAATCTCAGCAATCCCTGTCTCTTCCTCTGCAGTTTTATCTGCCATATCATTTTCTGTTGGTTCCTTCACAATGGTTTTGGCAGCCTTCACTTCTAATGCTGTGTCTGTTTGAGTCGGCACCGTATTTTCAGGCTCAAATGATGTGAGCGTCTCTATTGCAGTGTTGATAGGCGGAATGATTAGCTTCACATCATCTTCATCCAAGTCCATCTTGACAGGAAAGGATTCAGCAGTGTCGTTTACATCAAATTGAGGTTGAATAATCTGTTCACGGACTTCTGCAGGCCATAAATGCTCTTCCTCCAGCACAGGATACTGATCTTTACTCTCGACCGTGTTGTAGAATTCCAGCATCGGCATACCATGCACTCTCACCAGACTCAGGGGACAGTAATACTCATGGCCATAATGAGTAAGAAATTCAATTTTCATGTACTCCAAGAATCCGCTGTATGGCACCTTGAATACTTGCAGATCTCTCGTGTTTCTCGCCTGCCATTGACCCAGAAGTCGCCAGTCTTTGGTGGGGTACTTGGATGAAGCGTACACTCGAAAATCCTTGAAGGTGCTGGAAAAGAACTCAAAGTTTGCCATGACAATGGTATCCACTACAATCTCCTCGCACAAGTTGATGATCACGAATTTATCAGCAGAGCATTTGTTTAGCAAATACTGATCCTTTGACTCGTACAAGATAGACTGTGCGCCTTTTGCTTGTTTGTTGACCTTTCTTACTGTCGCTGCACAATCGGTTGACGCGTAGTTGAACCTCTCCTTTAACGACTTCATACGGACATCGGCAAATTGCTGCTTCTTTTTGTTCTTGCTGTCTGGGCCAGACTGGCTGGGTGCAATGTATTCTCCCTCAGCATAGACATTGGGCTTCTTCTTGTCCTTGCCTCCAACACCTCCTAGCAGATCTTCAAACATGGATCCAAAATCATCTGCAAATCCTCCATCAATGCTGTCCACCATCTGCTGCTTCTTGTTGGGCAATCCATCTCCTTCATCTTCTACCGTCTTTCGTTTGTGTCGACGTTCCTTGTCGTTTTCAATTTGAGCAATCTTCTTTTGCCATTCTTCAAATGATACCAGTGGTTTTCGCTTTTCGTTGTTTGACGCTGCGTCTTGTTGTTGTTTTGTATCATTGATGGTGGTATGGGGCCTGCTGTCTTGCGTATCATGCGTTTGCCATGTGTCATCGTTGTTTGTCTTTTTTGATGGGAGTGAATTCGTTGCTTTGGCAGGCTCCTCTAAGCCATTGTCTGGTTCTTTGTGTACTGGCTCATTGTAGACTGGCTTCTCTATAATGTTTGGTTTGCTCAAGTCTGATATCACGGCGGCATCAGGAAAGAGAGCAGCAGAGAAATCGACTGTACCTTGGGAATAAGCTGGACAGGTCTCTGCGAAGATGTCATTGTCACGATAGCGTAAACATTGCTTTGCTTTATAACTCGGTTTTGCTGTGAGCACCAGCGGTAAAAGAATAAACAAGTAGAATGGCCAATGTTGTGAATAATGCATATATTGTAAAAGGAAAAAGAAGAGCAAATAGTCTTGATCAACGTTTTGAATGAAATACCACAATCACCACCACTCAAATCGAATTGAAACTCCATTCTCATCATCTGCCATTGTGAAATGTTCCAGAAAACCCTGCCCATTCCATGAGCAAATGTTCAGTGCGTCTCTATGGATCAACCATGTACGTTGTAAGCATCAATTCATATTTGAGAGTAAGATCAAAGCATGGTTGCCACTGCTGGACCCAAAAGAACTATTCGTAAATTGTCGACGCATGATTTACAAGCCAACACTGCGAGTAGCTTCTTGGGCTTATCTATAAACACGGCTTTTGGTACCATCTGTCAAGGGCTATATCGCAAATTATCGGTTGTAAAAAGAGGCATTTGCTTCCATCATTGGAAAGTGCGTACATTTGACTCTACGGTAAATGCCGTAAATACTTTTCGAGCATCTTCCTCAGAAGGAAATGCAATGCTCGCATTGCGCTGCTCCGTAACAGCACGTAGCTGCGGCATGTACAATGCTACTTTTGGTTGTTGACTGAGACAGGATGGCTATCTGAGGACTGGACAAAAAAGTAAAAAATGGCTAAAAGCGGAAGCCAAGACGAAGCGTCGTCTTCTCTGTTGAGAGAAAAGTAAAGAGATCAAGCAGTAGTGAGCTGTCAAAATGAAATAGCCCGCTGAAACGAAAAGGCCAGCAGCAAATAGAGCCAAAAGATCGACAGACTCGAGTTGCGGATTTTCGGTTCTTGGCTCTTGAGGTCTTGCCAAATGCCAAGGGACCAAGATCTCAAGTTACACGGATCCACTCTCCCACCTGTGTATAAAAAGAGCCGGTTCTCATCTTCTCAGCATTCTCAATCACACAAAACACACATATACATATAAAAAAAAAACATGCAACCACTATCCAATCCTCCTGCTACCATTGTCGTGCTTGATGAAAAGCAGCCCTTGCTTCCATTGAATAGTCAACCTATCATTATTGACACAAGATCGTCAAGAGCGAAATGCTGGATCAAGGAGCATATCCCCCGTGCTTTTGTGTACGGCCTGTTCTTTTACATTATGTTTAATGCCATGAATGCACCTTTCATGCAAAGAAAGTCAAATGAGAAAGACATTGCCATTAATGACTCTTTCCAGCTGGAATCCATGCAAGATGTGGTCACTTACAATGACAATGTGGTATGTACATGTAGCATCTATTGACTAGGCACAGCTCATCTCATGCTTTTGCTTCCAACTCTAGTTTGCTTCAGGCTTGGTCATTACTTGCAATGATGCCAATAAGCCCACCATCCCTTATGAAGGCTTGTCCGAATTTGAATTTGATCAGGAAACTTTCCCTCGCCTCACCATTGATCAAAAGACAAACACCCGCAGACACAGTTCTCTCCAAATCTCTGTAAGCTGAATAATCGCATCTCATCCTCACATGCATAGGCTCACACTCTATCTTTAGAAAGGAGATACGGTTGTCTCTGTCGATGGAAGCTTATCCAATGCAGTTGTCAAGTTTGATTTGAAGTTTGATCATGAGGAAATGCAAGATGTCTTTTGGATTGAACAGACCGAAGATGAAGAGCAAGGCGTGTATTCATTGATCATTCGTGTAAATATACATTTGATTTGACAGGCAGAGACAGTATCCTAATAGTCTTACAAAATAGGCTGATGAAGATTACAGACAAGATGGTTGTGTCTCTATAGATATCAGTGTCCGTGTACCTGATGTTGCTGCCTTGTCTACCTTAGCTATCAGTTTGGCCAACAACGGCTTGTCTCTTGGAAAGAATCTGACATTTGAACACCTTGCCATCTCTATTGCCAACGGTTATATTGAATTTGAAGATGTAAGTAATCTGTTGTTCACCCGCTGGCACAAGCATACTGATGAACATATAGGGTATCTCATCTGGTATTACTGCATTTGCTGTTGCCAATGGACATGTATCTGGAAAGATCGATACCTTAAGTAATGACCTTACTTCATCTGTTGCAAATGGGCATAACGATATTTCCATCAAGCAAGTCGAGCAATACAATCAAGAGAATATTGATGTCAAGGTTGTCGTTGCCAATGGCCATAATACAGTAGAAGTGGTAAGTACTCATGCTATGGATGGCAGCTCATGGATTTACTCATGCTCATTGTATAATAGCCTATTGCCTTCAACAGTCAGTTTAAATTGGAATCATTCGTTGGAAGACGCATTGTTCAATCAAGTCATCCTCAAGGCATTCACCGTCGTTCTGGCAGCTGGGGTGTTACTTCTGGCTACTATGGCGATGATAAAGACACTCAGAACACAGTAACATTGAAGGCCTCCAGCGGTAACCTCAAGTTGAACTATGCTTAAATCAGAGCCATTTATTAAAGCTAAAATAAACTATTGATTTCTTCCAATGTCTTTCCCTGTATACGCCACAATGTAAGCTTATAGAATGAGTGTATACATATTTGGTGCATCTTACCTTGGTTTCTGGTAGGAACCCATAACAAAAGACACTTGCTGCAATGCACCAGCTGCCAAAGAATATGTATGTTCCAATCGTATTGGTTGCCAACATGATAGGGCTTACTTTTCCAATGGCAGCGTTAAAAATCCAGTTTACTGCTGTTGTAAGCGAAGTGCTTTTTGCTCTTGTACTATTGACATCATGTCAGAAGATTCGATGCTGAAGCATCAAGTGACTCATGTGCATACCTCATTGGGTAAATCTCTGAGCAATATAGCCATGGACATGGTCCCCAGGATAAAGCAAAGAATACAGCATAAGCTATTCAAAAAGTGTGTCATTGATCTTCATTAATTCAACATAGACGTGCAACTTACAATACATGAACACAATTCCCTGATTGATTCATATACAGTAGTGTTAGAAAAGCAGAATTTTTTGAGCAGTGAGTGGACTTACCAAAGCAGCAGTTGCAGATATGGACGGTGCATCTAGGCTCTGTGGTGCCTTGTTGATAGGATTCAAAGCGACACACACAGAAACAGCATACATGCACATTCCCATTGCCACACCACCGCTAATGAGTAGTGGCCGTCTTCCGAAACGATCAATCAATGAAGAAAAGCCGATCAGTACAACAATCATCTTTAGTATACCATAAACACCTGTAGCAAGCAATTCTGCTTCGTTTGATGAAAGCCCTATCGACTTGAATATAATGGGGCTAAAGTAATTGATCACATTAGTCCCCGTCATTTGCTGAAGTGCCTGCAATGCGCATCCCAAGAGCAAACGCTTTCTGTTTGCGACGGATAGGGCCTGCTTCCATGATGTATCTTTTGCTTGAAGACTGAGAGAGTTTTGTATCCGCTGCATCTCCTCCTTGACATCCTCAGAGCCACGAATTTTGCATAGCACTTGCAAAGCTTCTTCCGATTTATTGTGAGCGCAAAGCCAGCGAGGTGTCTCGAATAGCCATGCCATGCCAAACAGAAGCATGACGGAGGGGATGACCTGGATGATCAAAGGAATTCGCCACAGCATATTGTCGTGTTGGTCAATCAGTACCCTCACAATGTAGTTTGACCAATATGAAGAAGCGAGACCTGTAGCAATAAAGAACATCCACAAGCCCCCTAATAGCCCTCTGTGCCTTTGGTGTGCAATTTCTGCCACATAAATCTACTGCAAAAGTCAGTGGTCAGATCTTTGTCCACCCAAGACAGTATTTACAGGGACGAGCATACTCAAAGCACCTACGCCTAAAACCCAATTAGCAGATTGTTTCTGTGCGAATGAATATACAGTATTTGTACCTAATCCAGAGATGGCCCTTCCCAGGTACAATATCATCAGATTATAACCTATGATTTGAAATACGCCTCCAATAAAAAACACAAGTGCAGCTGTCATGATGCTGTATTTTCGACCCAGAGTATCTATTATGTTTCAAGATTGAGTGTCCAACCGAGAGATTTTACTGCTCTTTGCTACCTGCAGTACTGGTTGCTAATAGACTTCCAAACAAGCATCCAACCTGTAATACAGACACAATGTTTCCATTGATTTCAGCTTCCTGTATCTTATTGTTGGGATCAATGTGGAAATACGTTTGAAAGGATGGCGCAATCAGCATACCGCCTACAACTCCCAAATCGTAGCCTACGTGTGCTGTTTAGCTGCATTTCCAATCACAGCAATTAATATAGACACTATACCAAATAAAAACCCTCCCATACAGGCAATGCATGTTGCAAGGACTGACCACAGTGTCATGTTTGTGTCGTTTTTGAGATGTGCTGAATCCATTAACAACGGCTCTTCTTCTGGCTGTGGCTCTTGAGAGTAAATAGAAGAAGAAGAAGAAGAAGAAACTGTTGTATTGAGGAATGTGCCTCTTTTTGTTAATCCATCCATATTTCAAACAATACAGTGGGGTATACGAGGGAGACAGTAAGAAAGACGCATTTTAATGATAAAAAGCAACCAAATGAGTTTATATTTTTATTCAAGCAGATTATCATGAGCGTGTAACATGAACCACTCGAAAGGGGGGGGGGTATAATGCGTATATGTACAGTTGAATATTCCTTTAGAGAATATTCTTCAAACCTTCAGTTTGTTCGGGTGTCAATGATTCAGGGAACTCTACTTGGAAACGTACAATCAAATCACCCTTCTCGCCAGTCTCTTCGTTGGGCATGCCTTCGCCTATAAGGATCTCTTCCTGTCCATTTTGAATAATGCGGTTCTGTGTCTCTACAGTGGTTACGGTTTGGCCATCCAAGCGCGGGATCGATTTCTTGAATCCAGTGAGAGCCTCCTTCAAGGTGAGCTTGACAGTTGTTTGCAGGTTGTCGCCATGTCGAATGAATGAAGCATGAGGCTTTTCCTCAATCTCAAAGACAAGGTCCTGCATCTTTCCTGATGGCAGTGCATCGCCTTCTGAAGGAAAGGAGATCTTGCTGCCTGTCTTCATGCCAGGCTTAACATTGACAGTGAGTATTTTGTCTGTCGTTTCGTTGGAGAGACTGCGGGTTACTTTGAGCTTCTTGGTGGTACCAGTATACAAATCCTCTAATGACACCGGCAGAGATCGCTTGACAAATCGAGGCTTTTCTTGGAATTGATGGTTGCGAGAGAATTCATCAAACCCGAATGATGAAGGTGGGGGGTAGTAAGTTGAGGGCTGTCGTCTGGCTGATTTAAACTTCTTTCTGCTGGATGTACTATATGGAGGAGATGCAGGTTTGGGCATGTAGCTGCGAAACAGATCAGTAAAGTCTTCATCTTCGCTGCTTGATTGAGACATGGCAGAGGAAGAGGAAAAGAAGTGAGAAAAGAGGTCTTCTGGATTACCGGATGTACCATTGGTAGAGAAATAGGCAGTGGAACCAGAGCCGGAGAAGAAATGAGCAAAAGTGTCTTCTGCATTCACAGATGTACCAAACGATCGCTTGCCGCCAGCCGTCTCTCTGTCGTATTGTCGACGTTTATTTTTATCACCAAGCACTTCAAATGCTTCACCAATTTGCTGGAATTGCTGTTTGGCAGACTTGTCCTTGTTGCGGTCAGGGTGACATTTGAGAGCTTTTCAATTCAGGAAGGTTAGTATATGCCCAATGCAATGCTAAACATTATAAATTGATCTCACCTTTTTTGCGATAGGCAGTCTTGATTTCTGCTTCGGAAGCATTCTTGGGGACACCGAGAATCTCATAGTAATCGTTTCCTTCCATGTCAACAAGCTAATCTATATAGAAAAAGATACACAGAGGAAGAAAAAAAGTTTGATCTTCATCATGAGCTTTCTTTTATAGGGGATCGGGATAGACTGTTCTCTTTTTCTCCATCATTCTGGCATATTCTACCATTTTAGAATCCCGGACGAATTGGTGCTGGTCAATTAGCTCCAAACCTCAAGGCGAATTCATGCCAATCTACTAGCCAAGGCATTGTTCTCCTAGTAAACTGCCCAGTTACTTGATTGAAAGGCAATTAGACTTTAAATTGACAGGTACTGCAGCCATTGTTGATAGAGTGTGATATCAACCAAACTACATGGCGTTTGTAAGCTATTTTTTTTTTCTAGAACACTGAATCAACGGAATGCAAATTCAAGCGGGATGCTATGGTGACACTCCATCGTTCAAAACTCTATTTTGATTGATCTGTTGCACTTGGTGACATTCAATGCATTCTATTCATGTACTTCATGAGCATTGCATGGAGGCGTACAATCATTACTAGCACAATAAGCTCAAAGACTCAATGTCAAATAACTATCAACATCACTAAATTCGGCATTTTCACAATACAACACAATAAAAATATCCCCACTGATTTGAAAATAAAAAAAAAGGTACAGTACAACATTTATTCGTCTACTCGAAAACACGCTTATCGCTGGCCTCTGTTTCTCTGCTTTCTTCAGCCATCTTGATTCTAGCTTCACGCTCGCTTTGGTTCTTTTGTCTATGGCTGTATTTTTGAAGCTTGTCTTTGCGAAGAGCTGAACGAACAAAGTTGGGATGAACAAATTCAGGGTTCTCAAACACTGTTGGACCACCAAATGAACCTTCAAAGATACGGATAGGAGTGAGACAGAAGCGAGGGCCAATTTCAACTAGTGAGATATCTTCTTTATCCAAAGGATCAAAACCAGGTGTATTTGTAGCATTCTTTTCAACAATCTACCATACCCCAAGTCAATATGCAAATCCACATCCTCACGAGCAAAGCTTACCTGATAATTTCTAAACCAAACACGGTTATCGACAATAGAGAAAGACAAGACATGATCAATGAAGGGCTTGGAGCGTCTAGATCCCTTGGGCACATTGAAGACTTGACCCAACAATTCCTTCAAAAGACCCCAATGAGGAGCAGAATCAAATGTCTTGTCGAATGATAAAATGTGTCTGGAGCCCTTTAAGCAGTTACCGGTCATCTTCAATTCATCCATGGTGTGCAAATTTTGAAGATGGAATTTGACAGAGGGGCCGTTGGGAGTTTTGGCCATCCAAACATACAAATCCTGCTTCTTTCTAACTTCAAAAAAGACGGCGTTGTTACAGTTGTTGAGATCGGCCAGTTCGTTCAAGATGTAGAGGTTGTTCTTTGTGTCGAGCTTAGCGTCTTTTTTTGAGTGAGGTAATAAGGCTTCGAGATCGGTGAGCAAGTGGCGATAACTAAAGTGTTTTGTTAGTTTTCTTGAAATCTGTCAAATTCACAATGGCTTACCGGAAAGTGACACCACGAGAAGAGAGCATCATGACTCTTTGCTTGTTAATTCTTTTGTCTTTGGATTTACGGTCATTGGCCTTGGTCTTGACCAATTCAGCAGCTTTGTACAAAGTAGACATGAGGATTAAATGATATAAATGTGTGGTAGTAAAGCAAAATTGACATGAAAAAATCTATCCTCTTATTTTTTTTTACTCCCACCAGCAAAAAAAAAGCCACACATGGTAACTGTCCTAAGCAGTCCATGCAGCAGATCAAGTTTCCAATGCGAGGTTTATTATGTCAAATGTCAAGATCTATGGATGAGTGCTGGTTAACGTTCAGTGTGATGGCGTATGGTGAGAGGGTGGGGGGGATATTTAGGATGTGTGTGTGTGTGTGTGTGTGTTATAAATTAAATGTTGATATCTATTAAGTGTGTTCCTGTCATCATTCTGTCTCTTCCTTTCTCTTTCTACGCTCGTCTAAACTCCCTCGCGGACTTCCTCGAGGACTCGCCAATCGACTCGCGCTCTGTAGCCAGGCAGCAGCAGGATTATCGGATGGCAGTGGTCCATCACTGATGGCATAGTCTTCTTCATCGGATTGCTCGTGAATGACAAATCCAACTCTTGATCTTGATCTTGTCATATTGACTTCAGCAGCCAATGGTGATGGGGATCGATCAATGGCAGTTAAACCATTTACCATGCCATTCAAATTGGGCGAACTGCCTGTGCGCGCTGTTAGGTTGGAGGCACTGCTATTTCGATTGGCCAGACCCATGGCTGAAGATGTCCTGAACGGCAGCACGCTTGAGCCTTCAACAACATCGCCCATCTGAAATATGCCATTATGACTATCGCCGCTATACCGTTTCTTGTTCCAGTATTGCTTGGAAATGACGCTCGGTGTTTTGTTGGATACGCCCAGCACTCGGTCATTGCTTGGCATTGTGATGGATACATTACCGTCCGCTGCTCCATTCATCACACTGCCACTGCCATCGTCAAATGTGTCCATATCTACTGGAATGATGTTACTGACGCTTGTGTATTGCTGGTTGTTTCTACCAAGTAGCACTCTGGACGCCCAATGTCGCATGGATATAGTGGATCGAGAAATCGAGTTTGTAATTGAACTGAGATAGGTCATTGGGTTCACAAATCGCCATGCTGAGCCAGCGCCAGTGATGGCACTTTCCGCACCGAGGATACCACCATTGGCTCCCACATTGTTTCTGTTAATTTGTCTCTTTTGTACACATCGCATCAGAAGCCACAGAATAAATAGGATGGCGAATATAAAAGCTACAATATTCAGGGCTGTCGGCTTTGATCTGCTTCGGACGTCGTCTAAAAAGCTGGAATTTTCCTCATTGTGCGATCCAGAGGGATTGGGATTCTGCGATACACCATCCGCAATTTCATGCGCTCCTTCATCGTCAGTGCTGTGGCCCAGAAAGCCGTCTTGATGATCAATGAGCGGGATTTTGCTGGCGACATGAAGCAACATGGCACCTAATGTCCAAGATACCTGAATATCGTTGATGGTGTCAATACTTTGAAACGGTGGATTCCAGTTCTTTGCGTCGACACTCTCGATTGTCTGTTCCAATAGCTCTCGATCTTCAGTCAAGTTTTGATGTCCACTTGGGTTTTTGATCCTCGGAATTTCGATGCCTTCATGCAACACATTAACGATCCAGGCTGACTTGAAGCACTGCATCTGATAACGATGTAATTCAGCAGCACCCAGATCCTGGTTTTCTTCCAGCACATGAGACCAGTCTTTACCACAGTAATCCGTTGCCTTTTTCTCGTATTCAATAAAATCATAGACACCGCCTAAACCGAGGATGTCATGCGACGAGTACCAGTACTCGGAAATACCCACAAATTTGTTGACAGACCAGTCAATGTCTGGTGTATGCACGCCATTGAAGAGACATGGCTTTGTTGGGCAGTCAGCATCCTTGTTCAGAAGCGGCACCGTATATTCTATGCATTTATCGAAATCACCAGTGCCATGGAGGGATAGTGACACGCTTGTTGAGCTTGCATCTGTCAAATTTAGATTCAATGGGAGGCATGGATCGTCAAGCTGCAGCATACGGTGCTCATCCAATAGTTTCTTGCCGTTGGAAGCAGCAAATAGCTTCTTGACACGATCTTCGAGGTATCGTCTTCTTGCTTCGTTGCTTCCATAGCCCAGAAATGTAGTGACAAAGACATCGTAATCGACTGTTCTACCGTCCAGTGTGTGCAGTGTGATGCGCGTTAAATCGTGCATGTGCTCTTGTCTCTGATGGTGTTCTGGTTCAAATGCAATCTGGGCAGACGCACCGCCCATATCCAAAAATCCAAACGTATGGTGTTGCTCCACTTGGTCATCCGGACTCTTCTTTTCTGTGTACGCCTTGATACTGTTGTCAAATCCACCCATCAAATAGTTGACTGCAACCCAACCATACACGCCTTCTAATTCTCCAGGAATAATTCGAACATGGCTGTCGCAATCGCTGATGAAAAAGGATGTCTTTTCGCGCATATAATTACATGTTGCACTCAGTAATTCGGTTTGTTGATCTTCAGGTAGTAGACGCATGCCAGCAGTTGCCATCAAAAAGATGGGTGTTGAAGCATGGCTGTCCTCAGGTACCACTTCTTTGGAAAAATCGAGCAACATATCGAGGTGCTCGCCCACTTCATTTGGTTTCGAACCAAAGGTTGATATGCCTACATATATTGGAATGAGCACAGCTAAACAAACAAGACATGGAAACACTGACCTGGCTCTTCTCTGCTTGTCCATTTCAGCCCGTCTTTATCGCCTCTTTCTACGATAGGAATCTTCCCCCTCAACTCTTCAATTGTGAATGAATTTTTAGCAAATTCATGATCCTTCCAAGAATAAATATACACTCTGGATCCAGAGGAACCCGCATCTATGATAACACCATATTTTCTGTTCTCTTCCCAACGAGAAACTTGACTCGAGGACATGCTTCTTGATTAAATATTCGTGTCTCTTTCTCTCTCCCTAATTTTAATAAGCATTTGAGTAACCACACTATTTTATCTGTTGGTAGCAAGGTTTTATACTTTTTTTTCGTTTGTTTCCCTGCTTTTTGACGTTACTAAGCCTTGAACTGTTAATAGACAGGAGGAAACGACAAGTGATATAACAAATGATAACAAGGAAAGAAATAAAGGGTCAGGAAGAAAAGGAAAGGAAGGGAAAAGGGAAGGGGCGGACCCTTTTTTTCATTTCACCCATTTATACACTGCTTGCTGAGACGGTTCTGGACTAATGCGTTCTTATTGGAGATCCATTGCAGACATTCAAATGCGACACAAAATCAACAACCTTGTGTACCTTTCTGAGACCTTCTGTTATTAAAAGACAAGTGAGGATTCATTTATAATATAAGCTTTCTCACCTGGGGCATGTACCTGGAGCACACAGTTCTTCAAGAGCCATTTTAAAGCTCGATTGTGTGCACTAGGTTTGGGATGATGGCTAACGTACCAACCTTTTTTTGCCTTTACGTACTAACAACATATTAAAGCTCATAAATGCACACCCTGTCCAGCAGTGCTGTAGCGCTTGCTTTGCCTGCTATTTTTTGTTTGAACCAACGCACCAACGGCTAATGTATCACAACAAATCGTCTCTAGATATTGGTAGACTTACAAACTTCTTGTTGTATTGCACGTAACATAAATACAAAAAGACGATGAACGACGGCAATGCAAGTCTCTTGTTCCTAGTAGGTATGAATTCATCAATATAAACTTTCAGTTTGGGCTGTAGTGTAATTTATTGATTTGCATTACTGAAGGTTAGTTGTATACATGTGAAGTCTAGAGAATGATTTTGAGCTTTACCAAAATCAATATGCCTCCTATTCAAATTAAAAGTTGCATAGGCTGCAGAACTTCCCTTTCAGAAAAGTACAGCTAACAGAGGTGTGATTTATGCCCTGTAAATATAAGTTATAAAGCAAAACATAACCAAATTTGACAGCTTTCAAGCCTTCATATCTTGACATGTAGACCTTTCTGGGCCACCGGAATAACACCAAATTATTGTACTCGAGTAGCAGTAACTTTCTGATACCTTTGCTCAACTTTCTGGGCCAAAAAAAAAAATAAGGCCAAAAATCGACCAAAAACCATGAGGGGTACCTCCTGGTTTTCATCGAAAATCAAACGATCGCATTTTTCACCTTGAAAATGAATAATTTTACTATGGTATACATTGAATCAAAATGTTTCTCTCGATCCAACGCAACCCCTGAAACTACTTTTATGAGGTCTTCATATGCAAAATCTCGACATTTTGGCCTAAAACCGTATTTCATATTTTCTGGAATTGCTCAAAAAGTTCAGTCAAAACATCCATTTTACTTGTCACCATTGGAAGCGCCTTAAAAAGTACTATTAGGATGTATTAGGAAGCATGGGATGATCATCACGACTTATATAGTCAGATACCAAGAAATAGATTTAAGAAGTCGACAAAAGACAAAATTTGGCCAATCTTGATCAGAAAAAAACAAACTGAGCTTGAACCAAATTTGGCGGACGTCGCTGCTGCTGGCTGTTCCAAATGCCTTTTGATGACAATGACGATGATAATTATGATTGCGATGTTGTCCACATGGAGACCATGGATTTAAAAAGGACAATTACTTAGCTAGGTTACTTTTTTTGTTTTTGTTGAGAGTTTCTCACTATAAAGGTGTCTTTTGCAATGACTTGGATTGTGTCAAGTACAAAAGTATCGATTGTTTTCATCGTTTCAAGCATAAAATCTGCTGAGAAAATCAGTTGGCTGTCCGCCGACCAGAATCGATTCATTTTCAAATTTTGATCGTTTTTGCGATATTTGATTAACTTAGTACTATTAACTCCTCCATATTGTTATATACTTTTCTGTAGCTCTTTTGAAGATGCATCTAATGGTGTTATTTGCTTGGCCATTCTTTAGCAAAAGTGCCGAGTTAATTGCTATTATCTGAAAAGCAGTTTTTGGTCCAAAGGTCAATATTCTGGATATGCAATGTTCAAATTAACGTTTTGGGATGTTGCGCGAAGCTAATACAGTCATTTTGACATTATGCACGCTATAGAAGAAAATGTCGATTTCAGGATGAACACTGCGATCAATTGAAATTGAAGGATTAGGCCTTGCTAATACTCGTCCAAATTGTGATGTATTCCGGATCCAAAGAAAATTGAGATAAAGGATCAGAATGTAACTGTCAATCAAGAGAAGCTGTTTGGTGCCACTCTGACGATCCAGAACAGCCTGTATCAGGAGGAATTCTTGCTAGAAATCAGCCAAATTATGCTCTTTTTAGCCTCAAGCCAGTTGTAAATAGCAACCATAAGTGCAAATCAATCCCAATACTATAGTTTGTTCGTCATCTTACTCTCCCAAGTCAATGCTCGAGTAATATTGTATGCCCTGAATGCATGATACAAACAAATCAATGGTAATACAGCAATCATTGAAGGTATTGCAGATGGGTATTAAGGAATTAGGCGTTTTGTGCTGGACCTTGTCTGCTCGCGCAAAATGTAGCCTGACAGAGGGCAATTCATTTGCCTGCTACTAATCTCTTGAGCAAGGCTTTGTTTTGTAACTATTGCGTTATTATTTTGACGCTTCTTACTGACTCGTGTGCGACAAACGCTGCCCAAATCCCACTTTCAAACCATGCTCAACGCCTTGATGACTGCCATGACAGCAACATAAGCTGCTTCCACATGCCAGTTGCTATGTCCGAGAAACCAGGAGCTTGGTTGTTGATATATGGAGCCTTTTGATTATGCGAATTGCGTACATTCTGGGGGTTTTCCATCAGTTTGTCATGCTGATCTCATTGGGGGCATCAAACGAATTACATCCTACCAGTGTATCTATCATTTTTGTCCAATCATACCTGTCATTTATTAGCAATTTCAGTCACCTTGCCAAAAGGCAGTTCATATAAAATATTTTTTCTCTAATCATCCTTTTCTCTCTCTCTCTCTCTCTCTCTCTCTTCTTTTGACAAGCACAAATATACCTCTTTATACAGCATGTCTGACTTGAAAGATCTATCACAAAAGAGATATTGGGGAGGCATCCTTGCTCTTGGTGGTGTTGTATTTATATGGGTTTCATCCTCATTTGCCATGAATGTAAATATTTATATGAAATCTCCAATGTTGTTACCATTGTTAATGATTTGAATGCAATTGCAGAGCCTGTTTGGCGAAATGGAATACAACAAACCCTTTCTTGTCACTTACTTGAATACAGCTACATTCTCGTTTTATCTTATACCACTCTTATTCAAGAAATGGAGGCATACTAGGTACAGCCATCAGGATGCAATGCCATCATCACCAGCAAACGAGAACACAAAGTAAATATTTTGAATAATTGACAAAATACCCAAGCACGCAATTTTGCTAATGAGTGGCTTCATCATTGCATAGACTACTGGACAATCCTATCAACCACAACAACGTATGTATACATTTACTATTGCTACCCCCTTTTTTGCATTGATATTACAAATAAGGATATCATTGACTGAATAGGAAAAGCCTGTTGTACAGAGACAATCAATCTAACAGATCATCTATTCTTTTACTACAGCATACAACCACCTATGCCGCAGTTTCAGAGTCAACTGATGGCAATGCAACAGCCAATAGCATAACCACCACCTCACACCATAAGTTGTCCACTTATGATACCATCAAATTAAGTTTGGGATTCTGCATCTTGTGGTTCATTGCAAATTACACAACCAACGCCAGCTTAGCCTACACTACCGTTGGAAGCAGCACTATCTTGGCTTCGTTGTCTGGTCTGTTTACTTTGGGCATTGGTGCCATCTTCAAGGTAGAAAAGATGAATCTCATCAAGATTTTTGCGGTGTTTGTGAGGTATGTAACACGAAGCTTATTGTATTGTGCTATTGTTTATTCATATTATGATTCAGTTTAATAGGCGTATCGCTTGTGTCTTACTCTGATCATTTGAGTGGAGGGGGTGACGTTATTGATAAAGACCCTCTGCTGGCTGATCAAGGTCATTACCTATCTTCAATTCCTGCACCCCTTATCGGTGACTTCCTTGCATTACTCGGTGCCATCTTTTACGGTTGCTATACCACTCTGTTAAAGTTGAGGATTGGCAGCGAAGATCGTATCGACATGTCGTTATTTTTTGGCTTTGTTGGCGCTTTCAATGTCTTGTTACTCTGGCCCATGATACCCATTCTCAATTATATTGGTCTCGAGACATTTCAACTGCCTATGAATGCTACATTGTGGGTCATCATTTTGTTGAATGCCTTCATTGGTACCTTTTTGTAAGTGTGTTTAGTCGCCTATTGCCTTGCAAATCAATTGTTAACCCCCCCCCCCTTTCTGTATGCAGATCCGATTATTTGTGGTTGCTTTCCATGCTCATGACATCTCCTCTCGTAGTGACATTGGGTATCTCGTTAACTGTAAGTATAGATGGACATTGAGTTTGCACATAATGTTAATGGCTCTCATTAGATACCTCTCGCATTGATTGGAGATATTGTATTCAAGGGATTCATGCCTGGCATCAAATATTCCATTGGCGCTTTGCTTGTCGTTGCTGGCTTCTTGGCTGTAAACACAGACGCCATGCAAGAAGCCAAGGAGAAGGCTCAAGATGAGCTCTTGCGCGTCAGCGAAGAAGTATAAGCAGGGCATGTCGCCCTTATACACCATACTAGTCTGCCCCTTCGTTCAACACTTTTCATATACACAATAGCCAACTCTCATCCTCCTCTGTAAATATCAAACCTAATTCAACATTTGTATATTTTCATCATAAATCAATAGAACCTCCTATTTACATCATATTGAAAGCTTCATTTGGTTGATCTTAACTGTTGAAAAGGGTATAACGTTATCTTTGTCTAGCTGATGAGGCATCTCTTGCCATTGGAGAATTGCTGTAGAACTGGTTGTAATCAAGACGAACTACGAGACACAAGTATTGCACAGTTTCTTGAGCCGAGTAGAAATTAAGCGCATCTATAAGTAATTTCATATGGTACAGGAAAGAATCTTCCAACCGAGACAGACTTCGATTCGCGATACTATACATTGCCTCTGCACTGTCATGTAATCCGCTGATGGGCACGCCAAATCTATCCACAGTCTGGCTGTTTTCCAAGGAAGCCAAGAGATGGCTGTACTTTTCAGCTTGTGTTGTAAATGCCATGCATGAACTAATTAATTTGTTGAAAATCTAGTAGTACTAGCGCGTTAATACAGCCCGTGTAAGCGCCCCTGATTTACACTTACTCGCAGTAATTTAGAGTGTGTCAGCATACATTCTTTCAAGCAAGTGTCTAGAAAGTCAGAGTGATACTGCAATACTTGATCCACCGTTGTAATGTTTCTCAGATTCGCTTCTAATCGACGCCAGTTTGGCTCTAATACTTCGTTTGTTACGTAGTATGCAAATTGCTGCACAAATGTAAGCATGCGATTTCTGAGCGAGAATATTCTGAACTTGAGGTGATCAATCTCTGGGTTCCCTGATTTTCCCTTCCACAGCGCATTCTTTTGATTCATCCATGTACTGCATAGTAGATCTTCCACGTGTTTCATATTGAGGATATGGCGAAACAAGAGCTGGTATTTTGTGAGTGCCTTGCGTGATATCACAAGAGAGAGCGGGAATGTTACAGTGTAGTCCAAAGTCAATGCTTCGTAGCCTGATAACGGCTCCTTGCTGATGGTCGCTGCCATAGAGGACGAGGTAGACATGATGCTATTTGACAAGCTCTGCCCTCTTTCAAATACGCCACTGCCGCTGCTACTTGCTAAACCGCCAGCCGAGTTATTGAGTGTAGATAAGCGAGGATTGGATGAAGCGGATTCCATGCCAGACACGCTGATGATGCGCAATAATTGATCTATCAGACGCAAATGACTCATCGACACTTTGACATCTTCTTTGAATGGATCGTAGGCGGCTACTGAGGAAGGGTTTCGTAAAACTAGATCCATTAGTGATTGCAATCTTGTTTGGGAGATGTCCGAAGAGAGTTGCTTCAATTCATCCTTGGCTAGATCCAGAAACGAGGTTAAAAAGTCGGATTGGTCCAGGAAGAAGTAGTGTTTGAGAGATCTATTACAACATGGTTATGAACAACCAGACATTGACTAACACGCTGCTAAAGTTACCTCAATCGCTCGATCAATTGCTGGTCCTTCAGTAGTAAATTCAACAATGTTTGATTAGCGTACTTGTAAGCAATATCCAAACTCTTTACGAATCTACAGAGACGCTAATTAAGTCGACGATAAATGTAGCAATTTACATTTTCTTACCGACTACCGTCTACAGCGGCCCAAACCTCACTTCTTGTAGGCATGAAAGAGGGGTTACTGGTAGGATGTTGAGACGTGTTCGCTAGCGGGCTGTTTAAACTAAGATCTTGGTCTATATTTTGGCCCAGTATTTCGCTTTGCATCTCTTGTGGATTCGCAATCCTCACGCCACATTCTCGCACTACATTGAGGAATTTGCCAGCCAACAAGATCTGGTTCTTCATGGGCTCAAGAAACACAGGCACACTGCCCTCGCGTATAGTATATCGAGTCTCCCAATACGTATCGTTGTAGTCTTCCTTCAAATTTTCCTTCTTGACGCTCTTTTTCTCCAGCACCATAAACTCGTTGTATGAATCCCTGATTTCTCCGTGGTATATCCAAAAATTGAGAATTTCAAAATAAGGTACAGATGCCTTGGAAAGCAATTTTGTGTAGATCTTTTTGCACTTGGGATCACTGGAACGTCAAACATCAGCATCCAACAAAATACGCATATGCAGGTAGCACCTACCCACTGAGGCCAATCAATCTCTCGGATAAAATGTTGAGAATAGCACCACCCTTTTGATTCTCAGATATGTGTACCTCTTCATTCGATTCTTCCTTCTGAAGTCCTTCTATAACCGCTTCAATATCATCGTCCTCGTCTTCAGTAGCCTTTGATGTTTTGATGGATCGTATCGTCATTGCCAAATTATGCAAAATTTTCATGCTTTGTAGTAGTTCCTGAGCATAGAACCACAGTCTTTGCAACGTGAACGATGTTGATGTTTGAAATTCGTGTTCTAGTTGAGCGATAAAAGTCAAGTATTCCTTTGTATAGACTCTCATGGCAGCACATAATGCATGGTTGATTGTGCCGTATTCGAATCGGGAGAACTGATCAATAAAAGCACTAATAGACATGTAGTATGTTGCCAAGGGCAAGATCTTTTCCACTAAATGCTTCAAGCTGGGATCTATGTTTGAAGGCTGAGTATCTCGTATCAACTCGCTTCTGCTTGTTTAGTGTACCTAATGTAGGGTCAATGATATACCTCATGGCATCCCACGAAGTTTCTCCTTGTTGTTGTGAATAATGCGAATGAATGTCTTCCATCAGATCACCGTCGTCTAGTAAAGCTTTTGGATAGTCGCATTTGATGTATAAGCCATCAATGCCCTGAAGAAACGTGTTCAGCATCATGTGTCAGTAACAGAGTAATGCTATGCTTACAATCAACACATATAACAGGTCCTCGATTACAGCATATTCCTGGATTTGCACAGAAAAATCACCTACAGTCCCCTGTGGAGCTGAATCACCACTTGCTTGACCTACAGCCGTTTTAGTGTATGATTTACACCATGAATCCATTCGCTTACCTGATGGAGAATTCGTTGACATGGGGCTTGACTGAAAGGATGCCTCTGAGTCAATCATGCTCGTATTCAAAGCAGGAACTGACCCACCTCTAATATTGGCAAGATTTTTACTGATCTATTACGATTAGATTCCAAGGTAGTTATGTCAGTGGCAAGCCAACTATCGTCTTACTTTGCTCAGTTGATTCTCTGATAGTAAAACACTTTTGCTGGCTGTAGATGTTGCTGGGTGGTTGTTGGAGGCATTGATGGAGTCGCTATGAATAGGTGCACTTGAGGAGGATGCCAGTGTTGTTCTAAACGCTCTTTCTGTCCTGAATGAAGGTGATTGAGTAGGTGATCTACTAATACGTGACATAATATTCGAGCGATGGATGGAAGAATAACGAAAAATGTTTCGCGCTTGCAAATATTCCTGAATTGTACGTGAATGTAGCTCTGTCTGTACACATCAGCGTCGCATGGATTCATTTGAACTCCGGGAGTTTGCCTTGTTGATTGAAGGACGCATTGCGATGGCTGTCTCGGCTTGATACAATATGGGCATCATCCATCTTGATGAGGCCATTTGGACGTGCCAGAACTGGTAAAATTACCGATTAGTATTTACTGATCTCACTTCAAATTTTGAGCTAAAGACTTGAATCACAATCGGATGAAGGGCTCAAATCAGGCACTACTTCATGTGCAGGTCAAAGTTTCTCTAATGATTGTTGATACAGTATTAAGCCTATGAAAATGTTACAACCAGAAGCTGTAGCAAGATTCGAAATCCAATTAGATGATCTCAGCTAGATGCTGTTATACTGTTGACGTCAACTAGCGCCCTCACGGTAGACTCTATTTGTTTTGGGTACATGCATACCGAGTTCTGATATCAAATGTTCATGATAAACATTACATGAGTGCCTCTTGTTCAACAGGATGCCATTATGCAACAACATTGATTGGCTTGAAAGCAGTGAGGATTAAACGACGGAATCTTAAAATTAAGCTTTCAAATGGTATTGCCAACTTGAAGCTATATACAAACATCACATTTGATAGAAGAAAAAAGGGAGAATTTATTGAAGGTGTGAACTATTTGGAGATGTGCGTTGTATAAGATTCATATAAAAAAATATAATTAGGGTAGCAATACATTAACGAAGAAGGGGAGAGGAGGAGGAAGGGGAAAAAAAGGATCAGCAAAATAATCGATTCAAATCAACCTAACCTGTTGCAACATGAAATGTCAATTATCACATTTACACATTTGGTATTGTTCAACTTACAGGCACATCCACCAGCAGCAGACGAGTTTCCTGAATTCTCTAAATCTACACCACCACGAGAGTTTAATCCGGCTCTATTTCTACCACCACGCGAGCTATCTGCAAGTTGATCGAGAGGCATACGCTTGGCTATCGCATGAAATAACTCGTTGACATTCTCGGCAGTTTTTGCCGAAGTTTCAAAAAACAACAAACCAGCTTCGTCAGCGTACTCTTGAGCAGTCTATGTATGATCAGTAAGTCGACTATCACTGATCAGCATACCTGCTCATCTTACCTTGGTCTCAATAGCTCTTCTGGCCTCAAGATCGGACTTGTTACCAGCTAATGCAATGACAATATTGGGATCTGCTTGGCGTTGTAATTCATTGACCCAAGCCTTAGCTTTATCCAAAGAGGACTAGATGAAATGCGGTGAGTTGGCATGTTTTTTTTTCTTAAGCCAGCAGCAAAGAAGGGGACTTACAGCTTGAGTAATATCATACACGACGACAGCGCAATTAGCATTGCGATAATACATGGGTGCCAAACTCTTTGCACTTGGTATTAGTACAGATCATCCGATTATTCTACAGATTAATTAAAATATAATGAAATACCTTGTATCTTTCTTGACCTGCTGTGTCCCTATATGTGTCATGCATAAGTCATATGTATTAATCTAACATGTTTTAACATACCAAATTTCAAATTTTACAGTAGTGTTATCATCTAATGAGATAGTTTGTGCCAAGAACGCAGCTACAAGTTGAAAGAAATTTAGCACAATGATAGGCATCCCCTTACAAGCAATTTCTCTTTCTTCAACCCTCCTTTTCCGCTTGTATTTAGTTTTCCTTTACCCCCTTTATACTCATATGATGTATATAGAAAGCGAAAACAAATAAGAGAAGAGAGACAAGATGAAAGAGCCGAATGTTATCAAAATTGGTACTCACCACCAATAGTGCTCTCTCTGTATTCATCAAAATGATCTTTAACAAAACGCATCACCAGACTATCAGCCAAGAAATGCATGTTAGTCGCTTTCTTCTCTACCAAGCAATACAGATTTCTTTTTTGTGCTGTATTAAAATCCCCATTTACCTTGACTTTCCTACAGCAGACTCGCCTAAGAAAAGAGTCAACATTTAACATGTGTTTCCTTGGTATCATTATCTCTATTCATTTACCCAAAAGAACAAGCTTGAATTGATAGGTCTTTCCTTGTTGTGAAGTCATGTATGCGATATAGTATAAAAAATATAAAATAGAAGAAATAGAAAAAGAGAAAAAGAGTACGAGAGAAGAGAAAAAGTCGCTGGCAATTATCCAATAAAGGGGAATCGCCAATGACGTCCTCTGAATAGAATCACTCTACACATTGTATCTGAGTTTCTGAAGTTCATGTGTTCTTGTGTCCAGTAGAGAATGGTCATAAAAGAAGGAATAGGAAACCATAGATGACCATGGTTTGTGATTACTTGTTGGCCTTAGGTTGGCAAATTTCGTCTCATTTCGAACCCTGTCAGCCAACAGCACTATGTGCAAACACAAAGATGCTTATGAATACCAAGCCGAGTATAGTCGCCATTAACCAATCGTCTGTATGCAATTTGCCTAAATCTGGAAATCATCATGGACAGGAGATGCTCAAAATTGCCTAAAATATGAAATCACCATTAATATCGTTAAAATGACCTGCGCTCTCTCTCTCTCTCTCTTTTTTCTATATTATATCACATGAAGTATTGCTGAATCAAGGAATCAAATGGTATATGGCTGTCAAAAGACAGTAATCTTTGTTATTCCATATCACAGCATCAACAAGTCGGCGGATCACAGTTCAGCAAAAGCAACGACGATGCTTATGCATTTCACATCTTCTGTATGAGTAGTTTTCAATAATCAAGCCTATCAAATATAAAAATACGAGCGTAGCGAGATTGTATCTAATTCATTATTTGGTAATATTAGTCAATGGGTTTTATTGTAACCTAGCAAAGGCGCAAAACCATAGTGTTTAAGCAGCAAATTCGGGTTTTCATTTCCATTGTTAATAAGCTTACTAGCAACATATCGCATCAAAATTTGCATGAATCAGCTTTACCGAAATCAATATGTCTCCTGTTCGAATTACAAGTTGCACAGGCTGCAGAACTGCCCTTCCAGAAGACTTCAGCTATCAGAGATGTGATTCATGCCGTGTAAATAAAAGCCATAAAGCAAAATATAACCAAATTAGACAGCTTTCAAGCCTTCATATCTTGATATGTAGACCTTTCTGAGCCACCGGAATAACGCTAAACAATTGTACTTGAGTAGTAGTAATTTCCTGACACCTTTGCTCAACCAAAAAAACATGGTCAAAAATCGACCAAAAGCCATGAGGGATACCTCATGGTTTTCATCGAAAATCAAACGATCGCATTTTTTACCTTGAAAATAAAGAATTTTACTATGGTATGTATTGAATCAAAATGTTTCTCTCAATCCAACGCAACCCCTAAAACTACTTTTGTGAGGTCTTCATATGTGAAATATGGCTATTTTCGTCAAAAACCTCATTTTAAATTTTATTAAATTGCTCAATAACTTCAGTTGAAACACGTATTACAATTAGCACCATTAGAAGCGCCTCGAAAAGTACTCCAAGAATGTATTAGGAAGCGTAGGGTGATCATCACAACTTGTATAGTCAAATATCACAAAATAGATTAAAGAAGTCGAAAAAAGACAATATCGGTCCAATCTTGAACAGAAAAAAAAAAAAAAAAACTGAGTTTGAATCGATTTTGGCGGCGGCGGCTTGCTGCTGGCTGACCTAAACGCGTTTCTATTGATGACAGTAATGATTGCGATGCTGATTAAATGGGAATCATGGAGTTGAAATGGTAATTGCTTAGCGCAAATACTTTTTTTTTGGGGGGGAGCTTTGCCTCATGAAGGCGTCTTTTGCAATGAGACTACCTCAAAAAAGTCGATGTAGATTTTACACAAGTCCTGTATTTACTTACTAGCCGATCTATCTCGCTACGCTCGATGTCGGCGTTGCCCTACGGGCTCTCGCCAAAGACATTTTAAATTTGATATTATAAAATTTTGGTATATCAAGTGGATTTTAAACAGCCAATTATTAGTTAGCAAAAGAAAGGTTATATCAAAGTCAGGAGGAGGAGAGGAGGTATCTCCCTCAGCACCCCTTTTTGCTTACACTGATATCAAACGAAACCTATTATGGAAACGATATGAAAGAAAATTCAAGTTTTTTGCAGCATTTGTACATCACAATCGCCATTTTCTGATAATAGAATTGTCATACCATTCGCTGCTGCTGATGCTCTTAATAAGATGGCGACATAAAGCTGGTCATAAGTAAATACAGGACGTGAGTAAAATCTACATCGACTTTTTTGAGGTAGTCTCATTGCAAAAGACGCCTTCATGAGGCAAAGCTCCCCCCCCCCCCAAAAAAAAGTATTTGCGCTAAGCAATTACCATTTCAACTCCATGATTCCCATTTAATCAGCATCGCAATCATTACTGTCATCAATAGAAACGCATTTAGGTCAGCCAGCAGCAAGCCGCCGCCGCCAAAATCGATTCAAACTCAGTTTTTTTTTTTTTCTGTTCAAGATTGGACCGATATTGTCTTTTTTCGACTTCTTTAATCTATTTTGTGATATTTGACTATACAAGTTGTGATGATCACCCTACGCTTCCTAATACATTCTTGGAGTACTTTTCGAGGCGCTTCCAATGGTGCTAATTGTAATACGTGTTTCAACTGAAGTTATTGAACAATTTAATAAAATATGAAACGAGGTTTTTAGCGAAAATAGCCATATTTTGCATATGAAGACCTCACAAAAGTAGTTTTAGGGGTTGCGTTGGATCGAGAGAAACATTTTGATTCAATACATACCATAGTAAAATTCTTTATTTTCAAGGTGAAAAATGCGATCGTTTGATTTTCGATGAAAACCATGAGGTATCCCTCATGGCTTTTGGTCGATTTTTGACCATGTTTTTTTGGTCTTCAAAAAAGTTGAGCAAAGATGTCAGCAAGCAAGTGCCAAGTGAAAGCAATTGTGTAGTGCTATTCTGGAGGTCTAGAACAGCTTCTAACGCGAGAAATACGGCTCAAAAGCATCCAATTCACGCTGTATTTTGCATACTTTTGAGCGCTAAAGACAGTGTAATCAGCACTAATCTGCCATCTAGCCTGCGTGAATTCACAATAGAGACAAGCTCGTGCTACTCTAGCTGTTAAAAAAAAGTTCTAGCACAGGAAACCAGTGCGCAAGCCCGTCCAAAAACAAGTAATTACTTTTCATGTTTATTAGCGAATGATTGAATTCTGTTGCAAGTCTTCTTGGATACATCGTGTGCATTGGCACAGAAAATGATAATGAGAAAGGAGTCTTGCACGACGGTCTTTTACATCTTCACCGACTGAACCATAGGAAATACATGCTTCCTCGCCCTTTTCAATCATGCGCCTTGCTAAAAACTTCATTTGCCTTCCCTCTCTCACTTTGACAACATTGGCATCGCATGAATGATTGAAATAGACAGCAGAAGGATAGATACCCCAGCCTAGTAGCTCCAAATCATCAGTGACACCTCCATCAGCCAAAGAAACACCACTATCACCCAATTCCCACAATCCAAAGCTGTTTGCCCTCTCTCTGAAATAGATGGAACGGAAGAGTCGATGGTCTACGTTAGCTAGCGCTGGTACTTGATGGAGTGGACTTGTCAGCGCACGCGTAAAGAAGGCGTATAATGCCACAACATTCTGTACTTCAGCTGGCAGCACTGACAGTAATGTCTTTCTCTTGTTGACATCATTTTTGAATACAGGAAGTTGATTCACTCTACTGGGGTATAAAGTCGAGGTTGTATAGTGGCTCCTGAAGTGTGCCAATTCGTTATTTTGGATGACCAGAAGCTCCTCAAATTGATCTGGGTCGTCATGCTTACGAGCAATGCAGGTAGCGATCAGCCTACACATGGCCTTGTCATTATCGTCGATATCTCGGTGCAAATCATTACTCTTTGTTATGCAATCCCAAGCATCTTCTAACCAGAGCGTTAATGATTCATCATTGTCCACATCAATCCAAGGCACGTTCTTTATGTTTTGGTGAATATGAGCTGGTATGGGCGCATCTGGTGTGTGGTTGCTACTTGATGTGTGTTCTTGATCAAGTCGATAATGTGATGCCAATATGAGAGATGTCTTATCATGCAGTATGAATTGACTTTTACAAGATTCCGTGCAAAACAACATGCCTTTGAACAAACTTCCACTGTTTTTCTTGATCGGCACCTGCCATCGATTTGCCAGTACTTTTTCTTCTTGTAATGCCATCACTTTGACCTTTTGTTTCTTGGGATAACTGAAATTAAAACACCACATACAGGTTTCGGGTATCCATTCTTGTGATACAGTAGTAGCCAGTGGGTCGGATACATGAATAACAGTGCCAGTGGCAATGGTGGTAGCTGCTTTGTAACCTCTGCCTTTGCTGGGCAAAACGGCAATTTCGATGGGATTCATGTGGATAATAAGAAATGAAGAAGAAAAAAAAATTTTCTCTGATTCGGTTCGATTGGTTTCATTGTAATTGTGTGGTTATCTGTCAAATCAAAGAGATAAATCGGATCATCGATTTGCCTGGGATTCTCGGAGACAAATTAAGCTTTTCAATGTGGGTATTCACCGTTCCTTTTTCATCAAATTTCATTAAGTAGTTGAGACAAACAGACTCGGTGAGTTTGTTTAGTTTTGACGCTTCTCTTCGTCATGTGCGGTCGATCCTTGCTCATTATTGGCAAAGATTGAATTTCAAGGAACATTTCAAAAGGTCCAACCGTAGATTTTAAATAGTTCGTATGTGGCATTGGCGCCAAAGCTAAAAACCAATCAGTGCACCATATACAGGGCAGATGCACAATGTGAGGTCTCGCTGATCTGTGTGATGTTTATATTATAACCACCTATTTTTGTATGTCGTCTAGACAGAATAGTTTTTGTGAACATGATACATGTATGAACCGAGGAACTATGCTACATGTTATTCCCGCATTGAGACAGATTCAATCGCTGATGTCAGTATAGTCGGATCAGGTTTGACAGGTCGATGTGGGTGGATACAATCCATGCAGATCGTTGATTTGAAGGCTACAGGCTAGTCATTGGGTGTAATAAATCGTCTAATTTGTTCTATCCCAAAGAGGTCGATATTGAAACCAAATAGCCTTCCTTTACTCGATCCACATCGAACTATGATATAGATATCAGGTAATTCTTGTCAGGTTCTACTCTCATGATGACAGTAGTGCCGTCATACACGATATTTTTCTCCGAGCAAACAAACATGAAGTTCTGTAAAACAGACAAACGGTAAAACACAGATAAATAGCAAGGTTAAATTTCGTAATCAAAAGAGCTTCTCTTCTTTTTCTGTTTTCCTTTCGGTGTTGTATACGTTACTATAGATATTTGCGTCTAGAATCACATCTTTCTGCGGTCATCACCATCTCTCTCGAAAAAGAAGCTTTCTTTTGATAGATAAATACATCAGTCAAATAAACAAACAAACAAATCAAAACAAGATAAACTATGCTTTTGGTTACAAACGTGGATCAGTACATGGGGTTTGCTATCACATCTCATCTTGCACAATACAAAGAACTACGACCTCAACTACGGGTGCTCTGCTCCAGTAAATCTCGTTGCCATGGTTTCTCGAATGCTGGCATTGATGTCAGAGAAGTTGACTACAGCCACCCAAACCAGCTTTCACTTGCACTTCGAGGAGTAGATCACATTGTGCTTGCTATTGGAAATGAAAGCAAACGAGTTGAACATGCCAAGCACATCTGCACAGTAGCTGCGCAATCGGGTGTCACTAGCATCATCTGCATCTCTCACGTGGGTGCTGTCTCTCAACTCCATCCTTCTCTACAAGATTTCCATCAGATCGAACAACAAGTCATGCAAAGCACATGTCAATACACGATTCTAAGGTACATGATTATAACATCGCAAGCAAAATGGCATGGTAATTGATTGATTTAGGCTTGATTTTGTGCAACAATACTTCCATTTGTGGTCCAACTATGTGGAGAAGCATCGCCAAATGATATTACCAATGACTCAAGATGCACAAATCTGTCCAGTTGACATTACAGACGTATGCAAGGTGATTGAAGAATTGTTAGTAGACCCTATTCAGCACACATACAAGCAGCTGAACGATAAGCACGATGGACAAGTCTACACACTCACAGGTCCTGAAGTGCTGAATGGCCAGCGCATCGTGGAACTATTGACGCTGTCAACAGGATATGAGCATTTTAAGTTTTGTCACGGCCGTCTTATGGATCTTGGATACTACATGAGCGGGCTTGGTAAAGATGTTTGGTTTGACGCCAGGTTGAAGCAAGAAATGTCACAAATTTACCACGATACTTATGAAAACAGCAGCTATAGAGACAAGGCGTATGCAAATCCTACAGGTATGTCTGCTAAGGCTACATTTGATGGCATACTCATTCTTTATTTAGAGAAACAAATCCAAACATATCTCGATTATTTTGATTGGGTACAGCAAACGTCTGGCAGCATCTGTGTACCGCACACGGCTATGCTCATTAGCTCATCCTGTGAATCTATCGAGAAATTCTTCAAGGAAAATGCCAACAGCTTCAAGCCAAGAGTATAGCATATATATATATATAAATAGCTTGTAGAAGGCTATTCGCCATCTTAATCATGTTTACGTTAAAAGAAGCATCACGACAACAGCAACTTAACTCATTGAAATCACACCATTTTTTATAATAACAATAAAAGAAAAAAAAAAAAAAAAAAAAAAGACATCTTTATCGATTACATATAAAAAAGAAAAAAAAAAGGGGGGGGGGGAATAAAAAAAAACCAACTCATTTACACTATAGACAAAACACATTAAGTATACTGCAGCCACTAACTGTCAAACAAACATCAACTTACTAGCATATTTTCTGGTCCAATCTCTTGCTGTAGACTCGTAGCGAGAACGATCAGTTTTGTAGATATGAGCGAGTTCGGGTACAAGTGGGTCTACATTAGGAGAAGTAAAAATCAATATTTCCCCTTCCTTTTCAATCGAAATGCGCCGCAACTACTTACCATCAGGGTTAGGGTCAGTGAGCAAAGAGCAGACAGATAAAAGAACTGTTCGAAAATGTGAGTAAGACATGTACATCTGAGTTTCATCTCTCTCTCTCTCCCTTTTCATAATGAGAGATGAGCCGCGTGTTATATATTTACCCTTGGAAATGGTCAAAGCAGGAGACCACTGGTCCTTCAAGATATCGAGACAAATGGAGCCATTGCTGTTAATGTTGGGATGGTAGATCTTGGTAGTGAAGTTGATCTATACCATGTAATATCAGCATCCCAGCGGTAACATTTACGACTACGCTAAAAAGCCATGACTCACCTTTGGAGGCTTGAAGGGGTAGTCAGTAGGGAAGTGGATAGACAAGAAGAAAACACCACCTTGGTAAGGGCTATCCTCCTAATACAGCAAGCACTTAATATCGAATCCAAATGCCTCCGCTCACAGACAGAATACTTACAGGGCCCATAATAGTTGCTTGCCAATGGAACAAATCATCTCCAATAGGACCTGCTGAACATGAAGAAGGAGGATCGCGTTCGAGGTCTTTGAGTTCCTATCAAAAGATGCTGTTAATACAAGTTGAATGCAAAACGTCGCTATCATGATATTTACTTTGTTAATACGTTTTAAAGCCATTTTTTTTATTATAAAAAAAGATAAAAGAAGAAGAGAAAAAAGAAAAAAGAGGGAGAGTGCTTTTTTAAAATCTTTTCAAATCCTGAGCACGCGGCAGCCAATGTTGACCAATTAGAGCCGTACGGTCACAGGCAATACTCTATCTTGATGGTATCAAATTTTTCGTAAGCTATCCTCTTCCTCTTGTTTATATCAGAATGGCATCTGCTAGAAAGGTCGAGTTATCGAGGGAGCTGCTTGCAGCTAGCAAAGTGGCAAAAGTGTTTCCGGAAAGCGAGAGACCAATGACTTCCATCTCGTTCAATGATACAGGAGAGTATTGTGTTACTGCTGGCGATGATGATAGCTTGAACGTATACAACTGCAAAGAGGGAACGTACGTAAGCATAGCAGGTTGGCGGTCATGTCATTAGTTTTGACAGGTGTCTCTTATAGTGCTCGCTCAACTCTCTACTCTAAAAAGTATGGTGCCACGCTCGCTCGATTCACACATCACAAAAACAACGTTATTTATGCATCCACTAAAGAAGATGGTAACAATCCATGCTGGTATGCATGTACCTGAAATCATGCTAATAGGAATTGTAGACACACTAAGATACCTATCCGTGCACGACAACAAATACATTCGCTACTTTCGAGGACACAAAAAGAGGTAGATGTAGCATCGATTTTCCATCGTCAGATTCGATCTTAATATGTTGGCATAGAGTTATTGCAGTCGAAATGTCGCCAGTCAATGATACCGTAATGACTTCGTCGCTGGATCAGACTGTGAGATTATGGGATTTGCGGTCATCCACCTGCCAGGTATTTGCCAACACGAATGCAGCATTTGAGCGTACGCCTTGACTGATCACATTTACACAGGGTGTATTGCATGGAGACGGAAAGACATTAGTAGCATTTGATCCGCAAGGCTTGGTGTTTGCTGTAGGCAACAACTGCAATACGATCCGAGTCTACGATGTGAGAGATTATACAAAAGGACCTTTTGCCACTTGGACAGTAGAGGATCCTCAATTCCCAGCTGGCCGACTACCTGAATGGACCAGTCTCAAGTTTTCCGCAGATGGAAAACAACTCATTATAACCACCACAGCAGACATTCTTTATGTGTTGGATGCTTTTGAAGGCAAACTACTGCAGAGATTAGTGGGTCATTCCGGCACGAACAATGTTGCTTCTTGTGGTGAGGAGGTGTGCATCACGCCCGATGCTCGATTTGTCATGGCAGGTGGAAGAGATGCTCATTTGCGTATTTGGGATTTGAACGCAAATAACGGCATGCTGGACAATCAACCATTTGCTACATTACCAACACCTCATAAAACGGGCATAAAAATCGTGGGCTATAATCCTAGCAATGCAGTCGCTGTTACTGGTGCTGAAGAGTTAGCCCTCTGGCTACCTTCGTTTGACTAAAGATTTTGATACAACCTGTAAATAATAGTATAGTTTCTCCTCCCTTTTTTCCTTGATTTCATTATTCTTTGCGTCTATTGTTTTAAGCGGATAATGCCATCATCTCCAACATTATGATTTACCCGATTTTCAAGGTCCTTTTTAAAGTTTGGGCTTGATAATAAAATGCATTAGATATCGCGAGAGATGAATGTTAGGCACAAGTTCTCTTTCTTTCGTTTCTACCTTTTTTTTTTCTACTTGGAATTGGATTCGGAAAACATGAGTATGACAACTACATCTGCACCACTGACCATCTGTATTGACAGAGGAGGTACATTTACTGATTGTATTGGTTTCGTCGGTAAACCGGGAGATGAAAACTACAAGGAATACGTTGTGAAATTGCTCTCAGAGGACCCTTCAAACTACAAAGACGCTCCTACCGAAGGCATTAGACGAATCGTAGAGCTTGCTACGGGTGAAAAGCACCCTCGGTCTGAGCCTGTGCCTACGACCAACATTGGTGAGTAGGGCATATCTAATGTAGCCGTCAATTTTCAAGCACTAAACCAATGGCTTTTAGAAAGCGTGCGCATGGGCACCACAGTCGCTACCAATGCATTGCTAGAGAGAAAAGGAGAATCAAGTGCATTGCTCATCACCAAAGGTTTTGGCGATCTATTGACCATAGGTAAAGTACAATTCTCACGCTAAAAAAAAAAAGTTGCAAGGGCATTGATGTTTGTTTTTCGTTAGGCAATCAATCAAGACCCAAGATCTTTGATCTCTCTATTAGTAAGCCCGACGTGCTCTATCAAAAGGTCATTGAGATTGATGAGCGGTAAGTGTGTCTAACATGTATAGCATTCATCTTTTTTTTTTTTTTTTTTTTTTTTTTTTTACTGACTTGATGTGCCAGTGTTGTCTTGCTAAATTCAGCTGCTTCATCCGAGCAGATTGATCCCAAAGATATCAAGGATGATAATGTGAGTCAAGGTATATCAGGAGAGTGGATCAAAGTAGTTCAACCACCAGGTAAAGTGTCATTGCCAGAGAAAAGTAACGGCTATGTAGTCTAATACTCCTTCTTACTAGACCTGGATGCCATCAAACTTCAATTGCAATCACTGTATGACGAAGGCTACAGAAGCATTGCCATTTGTCTTTTGCACTCTTACACTTTCCCTGACCATGAGCAACAGATTGGCGAATTAGCGCAGTCTATTGGCTTTGACCACGTCTCGCTTTCCAGCCAGGTCATGCCCATGGTCAAGGTGGTTCCACGCGGTACGTCAGCAACTGCAGATGCCTATTTGACACCTTGTATCAAGAAATACATCAAGGGGTTTGTAAGCGGCTTTGATGATGGATTTGAAAAAGGGACAACACAGTTGCAATTCATGCAAAGTGATGGTGGTTTGGTGCCTGTGAGCAATTTCTCTGGTTTCAGGGCCATCTTGTCTGGCCCTGCAGGCGGCGTCGTTGGATACGCTTTGACAACATTTGACAGGCAGTCCAAGGTACCTGTCATTGGGTTTGATATGGGTGGTACTAGCACAGATGTGTCTCGATTCGATGGTCATTATGAACATGTGTTTGAGACGACTACTGCTGGCGTTACTATACAAGCACCTCAATTAGACATCAACACAGTGGCTGCTGGCGGTGGATCCATGCTGTTTTTTAAGAATGGCATGTTTGTCGTCGGCCCTGAGGTAATAGTAAAGAATATATATTAGGTAATGGTTGTATTGCTCACACGTGTATGATGTTAGAGTGCTGGTGCTCATCCAGGCCCCGCCTGTTACAGAAAGGGTGGTCCATTAGCTGTTTCGGATGCCAACTTGCATCTCGGCCGTCTTCTGCCAGACTACTTTCCCAAGATCTTTGGGCCTAACGAAGATCAACCTCTGGACAGGGATGTCGTGGAAAAGAAGTTTCAAGAGCTTGCCGATACCATTAATACCTCGACGGGTGAGCACAAGTCCTTGGATGAGATTGTTTATGGCTTTATCAAGGTAGCCAACGAAACCATGTGTCGTCCAATCCGTGCCTTGACTGAAGCCAAAGGTCATGATACAAGCAATCACACTCTGGCTGTATTTGGTGGTGCTGGTGGCCAACACGCATGTGGCATCGCCCGTAACCTTGGTATCAACAAGATTGTGCTGTATCGCCACAGCTCTATCTTGTCTGCTTTCGGCTTGGCACTCGCTGATGTTGTTCATGAGGTGCAGGAGCCCTCGGCTGAAAAGCTGAATACAGGGCTATCTCGTATCCAAGAGCGTGTATCACATTTGAAAAATGAATCAATTGCTGAGCTTTCCAAACAAGGCTTCAGAGACAGAGATATTGTCACTGAAGTCTATCTCAACCTTCGCTACGATGGCACTGATTGTGCCTTGATGACACTGCAACCTGCTGCTGATAACTGGGACTTTGAAAACGCATTCCACGAGGTGTACACTCAGGAATTTGGCTTCTTGCTCAAGGACAGAGACATCATTGTGGATGATATCCGTGTTCGTGGCATTGGAAAGACCATTCAAAACAACGATCTCACGCCTGATCGTGATATTGAAGAGCTCAAGGCAGCAAACAAGATTGTGGAGATCTCCAACGCGACGGACAATTTTGCATCCGTTTATTTCGAGGAAACTGGAAGAGATGACCATGTTCCTGTCTACCGTTTGGGTGATCTGAAGCCAGGATCTTCCATTACTGGACCCGCCATCATCATTGATGTCACTGCCACTGTCGTTGTGGAGCCTTCTTGCACCGCATTGATTACGGCAGGACATATTACCATCACTGTAGGTCGTGGCGAAAAAAAGGTGGTTACTACTGAAATGGAACCCATTCAGCTGTCCATCTTTTCGCACAGATTCATGAGTATTGCTGAGCAAATGGGCCGTACATTGCAAAAGACAGCTATTTCAACCAACATCAAGGAGAGATTAGGTACGTGGTTTGATAAAGTTGTGCAAATGCTTGTTATTGACATGAAGGGCAGACTTTTCGTGTGCTTTATTTGGTGCTGATGGCGGTCTCGTAGCCAATGCACCTCATATTCCTGTGCATTTAGGCTCATTGAGTCATGCTGTCATTTATCAACTCAACTACTATGATGGCCAACTATCCGAGGGCGATGTGATCATGACAAACCACCCACAAGCAGGTGGCTCTCATTTGCCTGGTACGTGTGAGAAGTTTAGATAAAGAGAGCGTTTGCAACTAATGCAATGCAACAGATATCACCATTATCACACCTGTGTTCGACAATGGCAAGATTGTCTTTTTTGTGGCATCCAGAGGCCATCATGCTGATATCGGCGGCATCTCTCCTGGATCCATGCCTCCTCATTCCAAAGAGCTATATCAAGAAGGAGCTGCCATCAAGTCATTCAAGATTGTTTCCAAAGGTCATTTCGACCAAAAGGGGCTTGAGGAACATTTGTGCACTATCCCAGCTTCCTATCCTGGATGCTCAGGTTCACGTGCATTCAAAGATAACGTTTCAGGTACCTTATGCGCGCTACATTGCCATGTTACAAGTCTACTCACAACCGCTTGTTAGATCTCAAGGCTCAAATTGCTGCTAATCAAAAGGGCATCAACCTGGTCAAATCACTGATTCAAGAATACTCGTTGGAAGTGGTGCAAGCCTACATGATGCATATCCGTCGAAACGCTTCAGATGCAGTGAAGTCTCTTTTAAAACAAGTCGCCCAGGAGCATTCTGAGCAATTGATAGCCATTGATCACATGGATGATGGTACGCCTATCCACTTAAAGGTGTCTATTGACCCAGTTCAAGGTACCGCTTTGTTTGATTTCCAAGGAACAGGCCCTGAAGTGTATGGAAATACAAATACGCCTGAAAGTGTGTGCCACTCTGCTATCATTTATTCTATCCGTTGTTTGGTGAATCAAGACATTCCACTCAATTCTGGCTGTCTGGAGCCTATATCCATCAAAATCCCTGCCAACTCCATCTTGAGTCCTTCTGAGCGTTGTGCTGTCGTGGGAGGCAATGTCTTGACTAGTCAGCGATTGGTGGATGTCGTGCTCAAGGCCTTCAATGCCTGCGCAGCTAGTCAGGGATGCTGCAACAACCTCACGTTTGGTAAAGGTGGGAAGAATGAAGATACCGGTAGCACAACCACTGGTTGGGGTTACTATGAAACCATTGCTGGTGGCAGTGGTGCCGGTCCTACATGGGAAGGTCAAAGCGGTGTGCACACCCACATGACGAACACTCGTATCACTGATCCTGAGATCTTGGAGAAACGCTATCCTGTGATACTTCACCAGTTTGCAATTCGTCCTCACACAGGTGGTCGAGGCAAACACAATGGCGGTGATGGTGTCATTCGTGAAATCGAATTTTTAGAGGATGGCATCCAAGTGTCCATCTTGTCTGAGCGACGCGTGTTTAGTCCCTATGGCCTTGCTGGCGGCGAGGATGGCAAGAAGGGCCTCAATATCTGGGTTCGGCATGAAAAGTCCAGCCAAGGCGATGATGTTGTAAGGACACTCAACATGACTGGAAAGAATTCGGCCCTGTTTGGCCGTGGTGATCGCATCGTCATTAATACGCCTGGCGGTGGTGGATATGGTCAAAAGTAAACAAGGGGTTTATTGTAATTATGGGGTTTCTATCAAAATAAATGCTTTTAATCAAGTGGGATCCAGTCTCTTGGGTTCTTCAAAACTTCCTCTAAATCTTGCTCCCTTGAGCCTTCCTCAACTTCCTTCATGTATTCCCAGCGAGATGTAAGAGGCAAAGACATCAAGATGGCCTCGATACGTGCACCAGGCGTCTCCAAGCCAAACTTGGTGCCTCTATCCCAGACCAGATTGAACTCGACATAGCGACCGCGACGAATTTGCTGCCATTCCTTCATTTCAGGGGTGAATTTCATGTTCATTCTCTTCTTGACGATAGGAATATACGATAATGAGAATCTGTTACCCATTTCCTTGATGAAATTGAAAATTTCGTCAGCAGGCTTGTCGTCCAAATCGTCAAAGAAAATACCACCAAGACCACGCGCTTCACCACGGTGTTTGATAAAGAAGTACTTGTCGCACCATTGCTTGAACTGGCCATAGTATTTCTTGTCGTATTTATCACAGCCGTCTTTGAGCACTTGATGGAAATGGATAGCATCTTCTTCAAACAAATAGGAGGGAGTTAAATCAGATCCACCGCCAAACCACCACATCTTGGGAGTACCATCAGGGTTCTCAATCTCGAAATAACGGTAATTTAAATGAACAGTAGGCGCATTAGGGTTGTGAGGATGGATAACCAAAGAGATGCCTGCAGCAAAGAAAGGCACAGGTCCATCAGCGCTGATATCTTTGCCTCGGTTGTGTCTCATTTGCTCTACAGCAGCCTTGGGCAATTGACCATAGACAATGGAAATACCAACACCCGCCTTTTCAAAGACATTGCCATCCTGAAGGACGCATGTAATACCTTCTCCACCTTCCGCACGCTCCCATGCAGTACGTGTGAATTGCTTACCATCGATTTGCTCAATGTCGTTTACAATACGGTTCTGAAGACCCTTGACAAAGGCTTCCATACGAAGTCTCATGGGATCAGTGTCATTAATTGGACCCTCTGTTTTCTATAATCGTGATTTTGACTCTTTATCAGCTTTGACTCTATTTCCTTATTATACCCATATCCCTCTCTTCATCGCGATTGCTACTTACACGTTGCTTGTCATCTGAAATTGCATCACAGTAGACCTGATAGATCAATATTGGTCAAAGAATATCCTCTCATCGCGATTCATTATGGTTGACATACCTCTTTGGCGTTATAGACAGTGAAAGCGACAGCGGCAGTTCCCAAAGCAGCCATGGAAGCTTTGTTTCTCCAAGCAGCATTCGCAGATGTTGCTCTTGATGTGGTGAACAAACGCTGGCTAGTCGAGCTATTGTAATAGAAGGCAGGTGAATGTTCGCTCTTTTTTTTTACCCCACATTGCCGAATGTTTCATACTAACAGTAATGAAGGTGTACGACGGAATGAACGAGCTGAGCTCACTATAAGATGGCATCGTTAGCAAAACGTCGTCTTACTGTGATATCAATCTACCACTTTACAAAGAGTTCTAGTCCTCAACATGATGAATTTATGTACAAAAGAAGATGTAAAGAGTCTTACTAATGCTTTTGATGTGATATTTAATTGAAAATAATTGAATTTTTATCGGACCACACAAGGGGTGCAACAGGGAGTTGCCAATCAAATGCAGTGCCACAGCTTGTACAAGATCCAGCATTCACAACTTGCCACTGTAACCTGACATGAGCTGTATAGACAGAGAAGCAGGCAAGACATGTACACAAGTCTAGAGTGTATGATCTACTCTAATACACTCTTCATGATACCTCTGTATACTGAAACATATCAGCAATGCTAGTCTTTGTTTACACAAACATGAAATTTGGCACTTGCAAGGTATTCCACACCTCCCAAGACTTTCTCCAGGCATAAGAAGGCATACTACTTGATGGCATGTCTCAATCCAGAGCCTTAGGTGAATAAACGCACAATACTATAGGGTATTACTCGGAAATTCTTGAACAACTATCAGACTCGATGATGCCTGTCATAGAATCATGATGTTTTCATGGTGCCTGTTGTCATGGCAACCTATTTCAGTTGTAAATCATCACTTCCAGAGTTCAAATGTGCCACAAGTAATGTATCTCATTGCACTCACGTAAGTGTAATGATTGGTTTATGGACGCGATAGAGCAGTGACTGTATCAAATGCCAGAGAATGGGAGACGAGATTCTTTTCTTTTTCTACTTGAGCCTCTATTTCAGAACGAGAAAGATATCAACAATTGAAAGCGTAGAGGGATACACTGACTCGTTTCTAGTATACTCGATAATACGTAGGATAAAATGGCCTTCAAATACGATCCTATGGACATTGATGGAGTCTCTCACAATGAGAACGAATTCTTGAGTGAAGACGACGAAATGGACATTGTTCATGAGCCAGTTATCAAACCAGCAGAATCTCCTATGATCTCGCTATTCTCTCAACACAATTACAAAAAGTCTATAGAGATATGTAATGGCGTTTCCAATTTGTTTGGCAAGGTCTCTATCAATGACGCTAAAAATGAGGCACCAAAAGACAGTGCTACGCAGAACAAAGTAAGTTGTCTGCTATTGATTCAGGCTTGAATTTGCTGTTAATCCTACTTTGCTTGTTTAGCAATTGGTTTCAACGCAAACTCCACCATTGTCACCAGAAAGACAGTGTCTATCAGTGAGTGTTATAGAGCACCCTACAACTGAAGGAACAAACACACCTGTATCACTTCCAAATTCATCAGGAACGCACACTTCCCCAGCTCATGAATCGACTCTCTCGACCACAGCTGGTAACCCCACTAGTCACTACAATCCTGCAACCAACTACCATTACAACCCTGCACCCAACTATCATGCCACTCATAATCCAACTATTGTATACCATGCCGCTCCACCCGTCGATGCCAACCATGGCCGTGTGGTATATATGCTTGGGATATTCAAGATTGTATGTTACTCTGTAGTGTTTTTCTCCTGTATGTTTGTGGGATATCATGCTATATTGAATTTGCATTATGATATGGTTTCTACGATTGAATCCTATGAATCGGGTAATGTCATTGTTGAATTTATATTGATTTGTACTCATGTGTGTATGCAGATCTTCTCACTGATCAATTGTATTGCCGGGAACAGTACGATGCCAATCTTTGTGGACCTAATACGCGACTCCCTGCTGTCAAAGACCTTTGCAGAGGTTGGGAACAATGCATGATGCGACCACTCAGTGTTGGAAAGACCAAAGTGATGGCCGAGATCATAGGCGATGCTGCGAATGGATTTTCCGAGATATTAAGTTTAAAAACCATGGTAACGTATTTAGATGAATATTGTAGTATTCATGTTGTCATTAATGGGTTATTTTCTTAGATCTATAGTCTTTGTATTGTGTATGGCTTCATGTGGTCTTTTACTCATATCATCAAGGCAAATTCATCCTCTGAAAACCATCCATCACGACCACAATTACCCAACAATTCGCCTCCTATTGATCAATCTAGATATCCTCCACTTGAATTCTCTCAAGCCAGCATTGTAAATAAATAAAAACCAATACATCAAATGGTAGTTTTGAATTTAAACGTATATGATGAATAAAAAAAATGTATTTACAGTTGAATATTTTCCATAATTTTATAGGGATCACCAGGATTTAAGGATGTGTTTTCAGTTATTAACAAGAAGTTGATATCTTTATCAGTATTTTCTTCTTGTGTCGCATAAATTAAGATTTCCACAAACAGCGGAAATTGCTGGAAAAAATCTTCCATGTCTTCTGTGATGAGAGGTTGGCCATTCTCTAATTGATGGTAGCTATAGACATGGCCAGTTCTAACTTTGATGAGTATATTGGAAAGGCCATGGAGACCTCTCTTTCTTGATTTGAACTTGTTGACAATGTCTTCAGATAATAGCTCGACATTATCTTCGAGTATGGGTAAACGGTGATCATACATTTCATCCTCCGGTGAATCTATCATCATTTCATCATCATCATGATTGCTGAGGTCCACCATCTTATTCGGATGACTGTATAATTTATTTGCTAGCCATTCTTCAAAAATACGGGAAATTGGAGTTGTTGCTTTGTTATTGCTTGTGCCCAAGGTTGGTAACTATATTTACTTATATTCGTTAATTTTTTTGATATGAGCATGTGGTGTATATGATAGTTTATACCGAAATAAATCGAACTCCACCGTCCATGAAATATGTGTTTTGACATTGGGAGATACGAACATTGGTAGGATCCAACATTTGATCCTGAAATGATTCAATGTCTTGATTTGAGTGCGTTGGGTATAAAATTAAGCTTGATAAATCATCAATTGCAGTGGCTAGTGTTTCATCGTCATCTTCGCTATCGTAGTAATGTTTGACTGATGTTGGCATCTTATTATTGTTATTTTGTTGCTTTGAAATTAAGGTATTTGTGGCTATATATATATATACACATTTAGTACAGTGTAAGGGTGTTTTCCCAGGACAATGCTTACCGTATTGATGAGGCTCAAATAACATTGTATATATAGTAAAGAGAGAGGATTTGTTGATGGAGAAATGGATAGAAAAAAAAAGAGAAAGAAAAAATCAGAAACCAAAAAAATACCTTTTTATATTGAGAAATTATACAGTGGTTTCTTAATCAAGTAATAGACATTGAATTATTATTAAGCCATGTGAGGTTATCGATTTGTGTACCTCTTTACAGCCATAAAGTCATGGGAAAGGAAAAGGGGGGATTGGATCGAGTATTTCCAAGGTGCAACACGCACGCACACTTGCTGCCCTCTTGCTGCCCTCTTGCTGCCCTGTTCACTGCTTCTCTATATGTGAGTTGTAGCGGCCCATTTATCACACTTGATATGTAAGGCGTGAAAATTTCTCATATATACAGTACATGGTATTATCTTTAAAACATCATCTTCCAATGAAAACGGCCGTTCTTCCAATAACCGGGTGTCACCTAGCCAATATCTTCTTTATCTAGTGCTACCAGAGATTTTCTTTTGGGTCATGCGTCAAGTATACATGGTGCCCTCTTCCATCCTTAAAAGAGTAGTATATGCATGACTTGAGAAACTTGCTCAAATTCAACATTTGAGCAACAAACGTCGAATAAATACAAAAGACCTCTGAGCAACAAATATACCTGGATCAACATGCAAGGTGTTCAACATTTGATATAGCCCTATCATCCACCAAGCAAGAAGATCCAAACAAAAGAAGAAACAGGCGAATTTGCAAATATTATTGATGTAAAAATTTAAAGTTTACATTTGTTCCATTCAAGTTGCTATTTACACAGTATCAATCGGATTAGCTTGCTATGTTACTACGGTCACTACGCTGCTCTGCTCTTCTGTCTCTTTTCTTTCATACACAATCACCTGTATAATGCAAGGAGAAGACAAATCCAATGGCTCCTCCTTTTGTATTTGATACCGAATCTGCTGTGTATCTACGAGTCAATGGTATATCTGATTGCATGATGTAATCTATTCGCTGTTCTCTTTTTCTTCCTCCTCTTTTTTTGACAGAGATAGATAACATTCACAAATGGGATTCATTGAATAGCTAATAAGCGAATCCATACAGCAAAAAACGTCATACAACTTATCCTACTAAAAGGCTTATCTATACATTGCAAATTAGGATAATAAAATTTAGTCGTCATGCATAATCATTTTGGAAATTGAATTGGATGTATTCTTTGGGAAGACAAAAATAGAGCGGTGAGGGGGCTTTATCTAATTCTTTTGCTGAGGTGCAATAACAAACTTGTATACAAGGATGCCAGCAACAGCAATTACAGGAAGGATCACTCTCAAAGCACTAATTTTACTCGAAAGTTAGATTTCACATTTCCCTTAAACATTCGAAAAATCAACTTACGATCCTTTGGGCTTTTGAACAGGTACCTGTGTTACAGGCTCTTGTTTCAATTCTTCTTGTTGTTCTACTACTTTTTCCTCGGTCTATCATTACAAATAAATACAAATAAGAAATGTCAAACGACTGGATCAATATTGTCTACCTGTGCGAAGCCTTCCAAATCACCAATATAGTAATCATTCAACCATTCGTAGGCTGCCTCAGAATGCCCAATGTCATTGAATGCGTCAGTGGCATCCTTACCGGCTTCCTCGTAAATAGCACGTTCGCCTAATATAGTAAGAAGATGTTAGTTTATCTACCCCCTTGAATACAGTAATCTATTGATCAGTGTACCTCCAGGATGCTATATGCGATAGATCAGATTTAGTCAGTTGAAATATTTATCCAAAGATCAAAAACTTACATCAGCAGCAAATGTTGTAACATTGTATACTTTTCCGTCAATCACTAGCCAAAGATCGCCTTTAACATTGTGCTTTTCGACCTCGCTTAATGAATAAATAGCAGACATGATAATGTAAGTATGTCCTTTTTCTGTTATATAGAGTGAGGGGTGGAGTAAACTACAAGAGAAAGCCTGAAAATAAACATTGCCCTATCTTTAATGGGCCTGTAAATTCAGTTTTTGCTTTTCCGCAGATATATCCGCCCATTTGATGGTGATTCTGTAGAACAATAGCTGGTAATGGAGACATGTTTGGTGCCAACGTTTAATAAAGTAACTGATATGGCGTGTCAGCAAAAACAAATTCGCACAGCAGCTCACTTTGTATCAGGGGTAGTTTTGATCGTGTCTCAAACTATTAAGAGTTTACATATTATCCTTGAATTCAAAGCAAAGGAACGTGTATTTTATTTTCTGTACGACAAACTCTGAACGAGCGTATAAACAAATACCAAGATTAGACAGAGATAAATAATTCTGACGCACAACATGCAATCTTAATGCTCCACGTTTTCATCCATTCAAACCTTAATAACAACATGCAAAAAAAAATTTAAAAAAAAGTAAGCCCAACGGGGGGGTCGAACCCCCAACCTTGAGATTAAGAGTCTCACGCTCTACCGATTGAGCTAGCTAGGCGGATGCTTGAATGGCTCACTTGGTTAGAGCTTCATGCGGAAGCAGTGAGTATGCCGAGAGGTCGTGGGTTCGAATCCCACCTTCGCATCCATATTTTCCGCCTTTCTAACCTGGCATGTTACTCGGTATTTGTGCTTGCACGTTTAGGTGTGCTGCGGTGCGTCTGGCCGGTTTCTACCTTGAGTCCTGTTCGTCTCCCCCGTCTTGCGGCGCGGCCATTGCCATTCCTCCCTCTGTTTCTCCTCCTCTCTGGTGGGTTTTGATGCCGTTTACTTTATTGGTCCCCTCCCTTTTAGCAGCTCCCCTAACCTTTAATTTAAAACATGCTTTTCCCCGCCGAATCACTGTTAGTCTTGCAATATATGATCATACCGATTCCGCAGTTGACTACATTTGTAAATAAATAAAAAACCAATATTAAACTGAGCTAGCTAGGCATCTCTTCCCGTTTTTCGACACTTTTTGCCACCCTCTTCGGAAAAAGTATCCTGAAAACCACAAAAAACGTAATATCTCATCATCCAGTACTCCAATCCGCTCGAAATTGTACCAGTATACTTGCATCCATCAACAGTTTATTGTGTTATAATTTCAGAATTGTCGTACACCTGTTTCATATTTTTTCGAATTGTTGGAATTTCAAAAAATATTCAACGCCATGGACACCAATCTACAAGCTCTGGATATGAGTCACTTTCCAGCGATACTGCAACAAATCCAGCAACAACTTACTTTGGTAACAGAGAAAGTTAACAAGCATGAGGACCTCCTTACACGTTTGGCTGCTTTGGAACAAGAAAACAAGGATCTGAAAAAAATTTTACAAGACAAAGACCTGGTTATTCAAAAATTACAACAAGGTCCAGTTACTAGTCACACCACTTCTCCTGGTTCGGGTCGACCGAAGGGGGGCGAAAGTTCCTCTATCCCAGTGTCTCCAAAGCCTCTCAAGGAAGCTCCTAATTTCGCCCAAATCGCTACTGCTGCTGCTCACAAGCCTGATCCTAAGAAAAAAGACAAAAAACGTCTTGCTGCTGGTCGTGCCTTTACCACTCCTGCTACCAAAGGTGTCCAGGGCTATCAATATGTATATATTGGTAGATCCCGAAAGATCCAACGTTCTGAAGTGCGTAAGCATCTAGCTAATGCTAGTGTTGATCTGGGTCGTGTCTTGGATATCTGCTTTCCTGCCTCCCATATTATTGGTGTTCTGTTGCACGTTCAATACGTTGAGGAATTTACTGCTTTATTGACCAAGGCTAAGGGTGAACTGTTTCCTGCTTTTGATCCATTGGACCCCAGCAATATTGCTGATCCCAAGTACGCCAGCCTCTCTGATGATGATCGTCATGCTCTGATCCACCAATTTACTGAAGCTCGCTGCCTGCAAACTTTGTCCTTCCTCCGCCCACTTAATGTTAGTGGTGTCGGTAAGTACTTTATACAGAAAGGTTGGATCTGCGATGAAAGTCTCTCTGTTGCCGTTGCTCAGGCCGTTGAACGCTTTGCTAAGAAGGAGCCCAAAAAGGCTGATTTCCTGTTCCGTCGCAAGCTGAACTCTGATTCCCAGGACAAGGCTGGATCTGATAGTGATATGTCTGATGTGGATCAATAATGAGTTCCTTCTCTGCCCCATCTATACTGCCTAATAATGTTAATGTGCCTGTCTCCCCGGTTTTCGTCTCTCTTTCACTCTGGAATGCCAATGGTCTTCGCCAATCAACAGTCCATGATGTTCTCTCTCATGTACTGGATACTCAGGTTCTGCTGGTTACTGAAACTTGGCTTACATCTGGCTCTTTTCCAACAAACTGGTCTCAATTCCATCTCTATGGTTCAAAAGTACCTGGTGCTTTCAATCGTGGTTCTGGTGGTGTCACTGCCTTTGTCTCTCCTTCCTGTCCCTTCACTGTCTCCCAACTACCTTCTTATAATCCGCACACTCTGTCTCTAAAGGTTGGCACCCTTACGGTTCATTGTGTTTACTTTCCTCCACCCTTATCATCTGATAAGGTGCTCTCGGCCCTTAGTTCACTACCTATGACTAGGGATACTATCCTCTGTGGCGATTTCAATGCTCGGTTGGGTTCTCTCACTGGTGATGCTATCTCCAATGCTCGTGGTAATGCTCTCAAACCTTGGTTTGATGAACATTGCTTGTCTGTGCTCAATGCGTCTTTGGCTTTTGGCGTTACGACGTACTCTTCTTTTCGGCAGCAGCAAGAATTGAGTAGTGTCATTGATTTGTTTTTGACAAATATTGGTGATGTTGCTTTGGTGAATCCTCAACTGGTGGTTGAGTCTGATCTGTCTCTTGGTTCTGACCATCGATTGATGTCACTTACTTTCGGGTATGTGCCACCTCTCGATGACACTCTGGCTCCTGGTGATTCTGTTCTGGCTCCTCGGCGTCAATGGAAGCTCTCGAAATTGACGAAAGAGAAGCCTTTGGGCTTACTCCGTGAATCCTTTCGATCTTCTGTTGCTCCTCTGGTTGTTACTCTCTCTGGTTTGGTGTCTGCTCCTCCTGGTGTCCGTCCAGATATTGATGCACTCAACGATTCTTTGAATCAATGTTTGTATGAATCTCTGGATAGTTCTATTGGTGTAAAATCCGGTCGTCCTGGCCATTGGAAGAAGTACTGGACACAAGAAATTCAGGATGCTGCTACTGCACGCGATCGCTCATATAGTCAATGGAGGCATGCCTTTGGTATTGCCAAAATTGAAAAATGGTTCTTATACAAAGTTGCTCATCGCAAGTTTCGTTCCCTGGTACAAGCTGCAAAGCGAAGGTCCTGGCAACAATTTTGTACTGCCCTGGAGTGTGATTTCTCAAAAGCTACTGCTGCTATTAAGCGCATCAAGCGTAATAAAGAATCCTCTCCTACGTACAGCCACCCTGATGGTCCTGCTGCTTCTGTCTCTGCTATGGGTTCTCATCTCGCCTCGGTGTATGATGGCTCTCTGCTTGCCACTGCTACTCGTCCTGCTGCTCCTCCCACCTTTGACTCTGTTCTGCCTTTCTGTGTGCCTGTGGACATGTCACTGTTTGATGTTGATACTTTAGTATCTCATATTCGACGGCTCCCAACACATAAAGCTCCTGGTCCAGATCATATCAAGGCTGAGATGCTCAAGTCCTTGGTCTCTGAGATTGCTCCTGTCTTGTCGTTGCTCTTCAAATTGTGCTATCAATGGTCGTATACTCCTGCTCTCTGGCGCCAAGCCCAAGTCTTTCCCATTTTCAAGAAAGGTGATGCTTCTGACCCCGCCAACTATAGGCCTATTTCTCTGACTTCTGTTGTGCGCAAACTGTTTGAGTTCTCTCTCATGCCTGAGCTGGATGCCCATTCTCCTGCCCTTGACATTGCCCAAGGTGGTTTCCGCCCTCAACGTAGTCCTCTGGATCAAGCCCTCTGCTTGCATGACTTGATGCATGATTACTTTGTTGCGCACCGTCGTCGTCCTGTTGTCGCTTTCTTGGATATCAAGTCAGCATATGACACAGTCGATCGTCGTGTTATCTGGTCTGCTTTGGCTGGTTCTAGTCTTCCTCGTGCTGTTCTGGGTCTGTTGATCAACATGTTTGATGATGTGTCTGTCTCTGTCTTGATTGCTAATCACAACTCGACTGTCTTCTCTCCTGTCACTGGTGTTCTGCAAGGCTCAGTGCTCAGTCCTCACTTGTACTCGTTGTATATCAACTCTTTACCAAGTCTTTTGCGTTCTGGTGCTACTGGTGCTACTATGCTGCCTGTGCCTGGTGCTGATGCTCCTATTGCTATCAATAGTCTCCTGTTCGCTGATGATGTGGCTGTCTTTGGTTCAAAGTCTGAGGTTCAGCGTATGTTGGATCTTGCTGCTGGTCATTCTGTCTCTCTTGGATATAGGTGGAAGCCTTCCAAATGCGCTGTGCTTGGTACTGCTGCTGCTCTTGCTGGTTCTCCTCTGGTACTATACAATGAAGCCCTGCCTGTCGTTGACGAATTTACATACCTTGGTATGCCATTCCGATACAAAGGCCTGCATGCTCCTGGTATTCTGTCTCTGCGTTCTGCTGGTGCTGTCAAGACCATGGCTCTGTTAAACTCTGTTGGTGTCAACCGCAATGGTTTCTCTTTGCTGCTCTCCTCTCGCTTGTACAGGACATTTATTCGTCCTAAGCTTGAATACGGTCTGGCCATCTCGCATCTCTCTGCTCGTGATTTTACTGCTCTGGATACTCTGCAAAACCGACTTGTTGGCATGTTTGTGGGTAGTACTTGGGTCAATGTCGCCAAGCACATTACCTGTCTTCCCAGTATCAAACATCGCTACAATGTCCTGGCTACCCGTTTTGCTCTGCGTGCTGATACTCTGCCTGACGATTGTCTGCTGGTTCTGCTTCGTGCCCATTTGCACTATACAAGGTTGGATCGTTTTATATGTGAAAACCCTCTGTATCAGTCGCTGCCTGACCCTGTTCCTTCTTCTGCTGGCTTGCGTACTACCTTTGCTGCTTATTGGCAAGATCAGGTTGATCTCCAACTCTCTGCTGCTACTGTCACTGGTCGTCATACTTTGCTTCGTGCTTGTCGTCCTGATACCACAAGGCCTGATCCCATACTCTATCTGCCTCTTGGTCGTATTGCCCGTAGTCGTTTGGTCCGCTGGCGTCTTGGCCGCTTTACTAACATGCGTGAGGAGTGTCCCTGTATGTCACCTGCAGGTGTCTACATCTCTCGTGATCACTTTATGTACTGTCGTGCTCTTGATCCTGCCTTGATCGATGCCTTGCCGCCTGCTCCACCTGGTGTGCACCGTATTGACCATGCTCTTAATTGCTTGCCCACTAATGCCTCTGCCGGTCCTCCTGATTTCTGGCCTGCTCTACTGAACCTCCTGTATGCTATCGATTGCCTTGTGCATCCTCTGGCTGTCATTGCTCCGGATCCAGATCCAGCGTCTCTTTGGTACTCCAGTACTGGTTGATCTGACAGGGATGAACATGTTCCATTGTTGTTTTCTACGTGCGGCTCCTCGGTGGTAAGTCATTATCAAAGTTCCCATCCGTTGGTTGTCCCTCGAGATCCTCAATGTGAGCACCACTAGTCTCCATGTCCTGTACTCTTGTCACTGCATTTTTTTCTCCTTTGAAAGTGCTCTGGAGGGGTTTTTTTAGTTACTTGCTCTATATTTGTTCTTGAAGTTAGGCTATGCTCACATCGAGTGCCCATTAAATTTCTTATAAATAAAAACAATCTTTAAACTGAGCTAGCTAGGCATCTCTTTCCGTTTTTCATCACTTTTTGCCACCCTCTCCGTAAAAAGTCTCCTTAGAATCACGAAAAACGCTATTTTCCCAACAATCAGCAACTCAATCAACTCCAAAACTATACTAGTATACTTGCCTTTAGTCTCTGTCTATTGTGTTATAGTTTCAAGTTTATTGAACATCTCCTTCATATTTTTTTGGATCTTCAACAATTTCTAAAAAAATAATCAGCAATATGCCCGAGTTTCAGCACCCAACTGATATGAATCAGATTACTGTTATCATGCAACAGTTACAACAACAACTTGCCTCTCTCTCTGAACGTGTTAATCAACATGATGGTATTTTGGCTCGTCTCGATGCTTTGGAAAAGGAAAACCAAGCCTTGAAAAAAATTTTACACGACAAGGATCTGGTCATTGAAAAATTGCAAGCCACGTCACAGGATCCTGTTACAAGCACCCCCATCAAGGGGGCATCTGGATCCACCACCTCTGCTACTGCCACCACTGATTTTGGTACTATTAGCTATTCTGCTATAGCTAAGAAGGCTGCACATCGCCCTGATCCAACTAAAGCTGCTAAGAGAAAGTTGGCTGCTGGTCGTCTCTTCAAAACGTCTGCTGCTAAGGGTCCCCAAGGATATCAATATGTATATATTGGTAGATCTGGTAAGATCTTACGCTCTGAAATTCGACGCACTCTCAAGGCCATTGGGGTGGATACGTCTCGTATCCTCGACATCAACTTCCCTGCCTCCGAAGCTATTGGTATTCTCCTGCATACCCAATATGTTGCTGAATTCTTGGCTCTGCTCCGTGCAAGTGAATCGGAAATATTGGAGGATTTTGACCCGTTGAATCCTGCTAATATTGCCGACCCAAAGTACGATGCCTACTCTGAACACGATCGAATGGATCTTATTGCTGAGATGGTCAATGCTCGCAGCGTAGATGCTCTGTCCCATATCCGCCCACTTAATGTGAGTAGTGTTGGCCGTTGGTTCCTAGATCTTGGATGGATAGGTCAAGCCGAACTGGACGAGGCTGTTGCTGGTGCTATGGACCGACTAAAGGAAAAAGACCCTAAAAAGGCTGCTTTCTTGTTCAAGCGTCGCCGCGATACTTCCACTGATTCTGAAATGGAGATCTAATGTCTCTTAACAATGAATCATGGTCTGGTAATTTGAATAATGTGTCTGTCCCCCCGGTTTTTGTCTCTCTCTCTCTTTGGAATGCGAATGGTCTTCGTCAAACAACAGTTCATGATGTTATTTCTCATATTGTTGATACTCATGTTCTGTTTGTAACTGAAACTTGGCTCACTTCTGGTTCCTATCCGATTGACTGGTCTCAATATCACTTGTATGGTTCAAAAGTACCTGGTGCTTTCAACCGTGGTTCTGGTGGTATCACTGCTTTCGTCTCTCCTTCTTGCCCCTTTACGGTCTCCCAACTCCCTTCATACAATCCGCACACTCTGTCTCTCAAGGTTGGCACCCTAACGGTTCATTGTGTTTACTTTCCTCCACCCTTATCCTCTGATAAGGTGCTCTCGGCCCTCAGCTCATTACCTATGACTAGGGATACTATTCTCTGCGGTGATTTCAATGCTCGGTTGGGTCCTCTGACTGGTGATGCTACCTCCAATGCTCGTGGTAATGCTCTCAAACCTTGGTTTGACGAACATTGCTTATCTGTGCTTAATGCGTCTTTGGCTTTTGGTGTTAAGACTTACTCTTCTTTTCGGCAGCAGCAAGAATTGAGTAGTATTATCGATTTGTTTCTGACAAATATTGGTGATGTTACTTTGGTGAACCCTCAACTGGTGGTTGAGTCTGATCTGTCTCTTGGTTCTGACCATCGATTGATGTCACTTACTTTCGAGTATGTGCCACCTCTTGATGACACTGTGGCTCCTGGTGATTCTGTTCTGGCTCCTAGGCGGCAATGGAAGCTCTCGAAATTGACGAAAGAGAGGCCTTTGGGCCTACTCCGTGAATCCTTTCGATCTTCTGTTGCTCCTCTGGTTGTTACTCTCTCTGGTTTGGTGTCTGCTCCTCCTGGTACTCGTCCCGACATTGATGCACTCAACGGTTCTTTGAACCAATGTTTGTATGAATGTTTGGATAGCTCAATAGGTGTGAAGTCTGGCCGTCCTGGCCATTGGAAGAAATACTGGACGCAAGAAATCCAAGACGCGGCTACTGAACGGGATCGTCTCTACAGTCGATGGCGGTATGCCCTTGGGTATACTAAGATTGATTGTTGGGTCTTATACAAGCAAGCTCATCGCCGTTTTCGCTCTCTGGTACAGTCTGCTAAGCGCAAGTCCTGGCATAAGTTCTGTGGTGCTCTGGAAAGAGACTTCTCAAAAGCTACTGCTGCTATAAAACGCATCAAGCGCAATAAAGAGTCTTCACCTACGTACAGTCACCCAGATGGTCCTGCTGCTTCTGTTGCTACTATGGGCTCTCATTTGGCTACGGTCTACGAAGGTGCTCTATTAAATACTGCTTCTCGTCCTGCTCCTGTCACTCCTATGGTCTCTGACTTGCCTTTCTGTCTCCCTGCAGACATGTCTTTGTTTGATACTGATACCTTGGTACTGTGTATTAAACGTCTGCCGACGCATAAAGCTCCTGGTCCTGACCACATCAAGGCTGAGATGTTAAAAGCTCTGACCTCAGAAATTGCCCCAGTGCTCTCTCTGCTGTTTCACCTCTGCTATCAATGGTCTTATACTCCTGGTTTATGGCGCCAAGCCCAGGTGTTTCCGATTTTCAAGAAGGGTGATGCTTCCGATCCTGGTAATTATCGACCAATTTCGCTCACTTCGGTGGTGCGTAAGTTGTTTGAGTTCTGTCTCATGCCGGCTCTGGATGAACACTCCCCTGCTCTGGATATTGCTCAAGGTGGCTTCCGTCCTCAACGTAGTCCTCTGGATCAAGCCCTCTGCTTGCATGACTTGATGCATGATTACTTTCTGACTCACCGTCGCTATCCTGTGGTGGCTTTCTTGGATATCAAGTCTGCTTATGATACTGTCGATCGTAGGGTTATATGGCAAGCCCTGGCTGGTTCTACACTTCCTCGTCCTGTTCTGGGTCTTTTGATGAACATGTTTGACGATGTCTCAGTCTCAGTCTTGATTGCTAATCATACCTCTGCTGCTTTCTCTCCTGTTACTGGTGTACTTCAAGGCTCAGTACTCAGTCCTCATTTGTATTCGTTGTATATCAATTCCTTACCGAATCTTTTGCGTTCTGTTGATACTGGTGCTACGATGGTCAGTCCTCCTGGTGCTAGTCGTCCTATTGCCATCAATAGCTTGCTCTTTGCCGATGATGTTGCTATCTTTGGGTCTTTGTCTGGTGTCCAGTCTATGTTGGATCTTGCTGCTGAACACTCTGTCTGTCTTGGTTATAGGTGGAAGCCATCTAAATGTGCTGTGCTCGGTTCTCCTGCTGCCCTCTCTGATGCTCGTCTTACTCTCTACAATGAGCCGCTGCCGGTGGTAGATGAGTTTGTGTATCTTGGTATGCCGTTTCGATATAAAGGGCTACATGCTCCTAGTATCTTGTCTCTGCGGTCCGCTGGTGCTGTCAAGGTTATGGCTCTGCTGAACTCTGTTGGTGTCAACCGTAATGGTTTCTCTCTGCTGCTCTGTTCTCGTCTGTACAAGGCTTTCGTTAGACCCAAGATTGAGTATGGCCTCGCTATATCTCATCTTGACTATCGTACCTTTGAGGCTCTTGACAAGCTCCAAAACCGGCTGGTTGGTATGTTCGTGGGTGGTTCCTGGTTCAACGTTGCTAAGCACATTACCTGTCTCCCTTCAATGAAACATCGGTATAATGTCTTGGCAACTAGGTATGCTCTTCGTTCTGCTACTCTACCTGAGGATAGTCTTGTGGTGGTTCTTCGTGATGCTCTGTCGTACACTCGACTGGATCGGTACATCTGTGAAAACAGTTTGTATAGATCTCTGCCTGACCCTGTCCCTTCATTTGCTGGTCTCAAGGCTCACTTTTCTGACTTCTGGCAGGATCAGGTGGATCAACAACTAGCTGCAGCTACTACTACTGGTAAACATGTTCTGCTTCGTGCGTGCCGTCCTTCTGTCTCTCGCCCTGATCCCATACTGTACTTACCTATTGGTCGATCTGCTCGTAGTCGTTTGGTTCGTTGGCGTCTTGGTCGTTTTGCAAACATGCGTGAGGAATGTCCCTGCATGGATGGATCTTTCATCTCTCGAAATCACTTCCCTCAATGTCGTGCTTTGGATCGTGATCTGTGGGATGCTCTGCCTGCTGCTCCTCCTGGTGTACATGCCATTGACAATGCCCTGAACATGCTGCCTATAAGTGGTTCTGCTGGTCCTCCAGTATACTGGTCTGCGTTACTATCTTTGCTTCATGCAATCGACTGTCTGGTCCACCCTTTGGCTACTATCGCCCCTGATCCTGATCCCGGATCATTGTGGTTCTATCCTCCCTCTCATGGCTAACTGAGATGAACGTTTGGCCGATTGTTTTCTTTGTGCGGTGCCTCGGTGGTAAGTCAAATCAAAGTTCCCATCCGTTGGTTCATCCCTCAAGATCAACCGTGCCACTACAAGTAGTCTTCTGCTCTTTTACTGCCATCTCAAACTTTTTTCCTCATCTTTTCCGTTGTCTCGAGGTTTTCTTTCTTTAGTCTATAGAGTTACTAGTTTTATGGCATATGCTCATACCGAGTGCCCAATTATAAAACATTGTATAAAGATAAAAACATTCTTTAAACTGAGCTAGCTAGGCGCCTTTCTTTCCGCTAACCAATTTTTTTAATACATTGAAGCCCAGTAATATTGAAAAATTGATCCAACTGTAATGAAATAGCCACCCAAACGCAACTTAATTGAAAACCAAAGTTCATCAAATAGCACTCATTCAAATTCATGCTATTTGGATCTATTAATGAAAGCGCTCAAATATACATCAAAAAACCATTTAAAAATACTAAAGTAAAGATGCATGCTTATATCGCACATCGTGTGAATGAATCACTCCTGATCACAGTGTATTCAATCACACCCATGATGGTCGTAATAAGTGATGGTATCTTTATTATCCAAATAAAATTAAATCAATATAATAACAAGCATATTCAAATATGACAACTATGCCCTGCTGCCATAGTCGCACAATATCCCAGATAAAGGATTCCACACTTCAATAACAAACATCACACTTTAAACCATCAAGGTTACATTAAATCATGCTATGACGATAGCTCACCCAAGCCCATCATCAAGGTTACTCAAATTGACCCTTACGGCCAGTGCTCTTGCATTGATTACCACTTTAAATCAAACATCAACAACATTTGCCAGATATCGCAATAGCAGCACCTATTGCTCTCTATCATCACTAATCCTACAAGCCAGATGCAAATGTATAAATACTCTTCTTTTTTTTTACTCAATTCCAGGATCTTCAGTTCATTTTATACACAAAATAAAATACAGTTGATTTCTATTGTATTTTACTATTGCTTTATTTTTTTTGTGAAATCTATTCAAACCTGATTTCACTGCATGAATAATGAAGGATATAAATTTGTATCATTATTTGAATACATTTTTATTACAAACACAAAATTATAATACATGACAGATCAATAGGAAATCAACTAGTTGTACCCCTTCGTTGTTTCAACCTCTGAGCCAATCAGATTGCGTAAAAACTCCGCTGACCTAAAAAAAATTTGCGAGGGTTTCCCCCTGTTTTGATGTGAGGCGAAATTTTAAGCTCCGCCATATAGTAATATAGCTGTTACTATCATCAAATTTCCCTTAGGTGCTAGAGCATGCCTTACTTACACCACCTAGCTTTAAATTCAGGCGTTGAGACCCTCAATCATCACTAAAGTAAGTAGTGATAACCAAGTGGAGGCGGCCTATCTACCTCCTAGCCTCGGATAAAGTCTTGTTGAGCTTCAGGGATAGGCACATTCACACAACGTAAAAAAGTATGACTCAAAGAAACACAATCAAAGGAACAAATGAACATAATACTATAAGAGTATAGTAGTATGTAGGCAAAAAAAAAGAGACACTCACACGAAGCGAGTTAAAGAAAAGCATAACAAACACAACGTCAAAGATGTTTAAAAAAAAAACTCGTTGTTGTTGCAATAAAATTGCATACATGAGCAACGCGCATGGTAGTAATAGTCGGATGTAAAGCAACATGACACAAATACGCACAACTGCAAAAGCAACAGTGACATTATAAGTTTTCATCACAACATAATGACTAAGGTTGTTTCATGTAAAGCTACAGAGGAAACACTACCAAGAAAAGAAAAAAAAAGAAGAAAGCGCAACAAGGCAAACATCATGAATGCATTATCACGAGAAAGGAAGCAATAATACAAGCGTCCAAAGAAGTTTTATATCATTGCGACCAGAAGAAAGAAGATACCACTTACCACAGCCACAGATAAACCAGAAGAGGACACGAAATCACCGGAGACAGACCAAAGAACGAGGAGCATGCACCAAATACAGCAGACCAGGAAAGACCAGATTAGCAGCAGCAGCAGCAGTAGCAATACCAGCACCATAGAAAAACTATAGAACGAACGTTATCAGCAAAGAACAGACAAAGACCAAAGCAGTTACTTACTGCTTATCACCACCAGAGATAGACCAGAAAAGTACAGGTAATCACCAGAAATAGACCAGAGAACAAGCATACTACAACAAATAGAGTAGACTAGGAAAGACCGGATTAGCAGCAGCAGCGGCAGCAACACCAGCACCATGGAAGAACCAAGGAACGAACAACACCAGAGACCAGACAAAGACCGAAGAAGCAGGCAGCAGAGATGGCAGAGAATTAATGGCAGCAGCACTCACTCAAGCAAGCAAAAAATACTAAAACCTAATAAACAAACTCAATTAGTGTTAATTTTACGCCTTTCAGTGCTCGTTATTGAATGATACCTAATATATTCTACTTCAAAGAAGCAGTATCAAGTTCTTCCAACAGTACAAGACAGAGTTATCGGATGCTAGAGTGTTATTATTAATTAAACGATGTCCAAAACCACCATGGTTTGATACTAAAACGCGTTTTGCAAAAGGGTAAAAAAACGAGGGCATGGAAAAATGAGAGGGCACCCTATTCGACGTCACGACCAGTAGAGTTAGTCTCAGTCTTGTACCGTAGCAGCCATAATTGCGGCAATTTAATTTGACATTGTGCAGTGGTATCTTCGTGTTCAAACCTGACTTGATCTCACACCCTTTAAACGTTTTTGCTACATTTGACTATGAAAACTGTCGTTGTCAAACCCAACTTTCTAATACATCTCTAGAGGATTAAAGAAGCAGCATCGAATGGTGCTGATTGCTTTTAGCTTTCAGACCGAAAATAATGAGCAATTTCAAGAAATATGAAAACAGGTTTTCTGAGAATATGTCAAAATTTAGCATATGAAAGTCTCATAGAAAGAGTTTCCAATGTTGCATTTAATTTTTACGATCAATTTGATCTAATACCTATCATAGGAAAAGTCTTCACTTTTGACGTGAAAAATGCGATCGTTTGATTTTCAAGAGTTTTCCCTTGCTAATACTCATGGAAAAACGATGATATTCATGAGTTTGCAACGTCCCAAAAAAAAATTGAGATAAAGCATTAGGAAGTAAAACGTAGCCAAGAGGAGGCGTGTGGTTCTATTCCAAGCGCTTAAAGCGCTTTGTGGCATGAGTTATTCGTACTTGGAAATGGCTAGATTTGCACAAAATTCAACCAAAGACGACGGCGTAGTGGGTTGCGTTACCAGAAGAGTAAGTTACACTTCTGTCTGATGACCCAGATGCTCTGTATTGTACATTATGAAATCTCTAGTATCAGCCTAAGGCATGGAAACGCTGTCCGCTCTTCGTGGTGAGATGCACATTATGGCTTAAAACCTTTGCCAAACAACCACAATGTTAAGCACAAAGAACAAAATGATTATTATTTGTAGCTTATAAAAAATGTTTGATATTATAAAAACAAGAAAAGACTTATTTGAATAATAAGATCAGACACAAAAACTAAAGATTTATTGATGAAGACAAGAGTTATTCTATTTATACTAAGTTCTGAATGCCAAAGTAGAAATTTATCTTGTACAACGCTTACCACATCTGGTGAACCTCAGTATTTAGATAGCTGAGATGCACTTCAATTATCATAGCTTGTCCATGATGTTGCACAACACAGACATATCTACCCACCAGGAATACCTTAATTTCTATAGACAGTTGTGGCCCTTCTGGCACAACAGGTGCCACATTAAAGAGAGGATTTATGTGGAATATTATACAGTGTTATTACGAAGCTTTGAACAGAGAGTTGAGCAATTAGAGAACTAATGAGGCGACGTGTTTCAAAACGTTGTATTTAGAACCGCTTGGCGATTGCTTGCTTCGTTGTGGAGTGGCAGAAGTTTGACGGTGTGTCTTACATTTTAGCTAATTTTGAGTAATGAGTTTCATATAAGAACCTGTTAATTACAGTTGATTAGGCGAAGTAGATTGATGGATTAGATGTTGAGAAATGTAGTTTCTAACCTGTTTGCGAAAGGTCAAGCGTTTGTTGCGCATTTTACAAAAAGGCGGAATAATTGCATATTTAAATTCTATTATAAAAACTTCCAATAGGTTAAAAACAATCGATATTATGCAAGAAAATACCATGAAGCTCTGCAAAGACGTACATACGTATCATATTTGCGCCTAGTTCCTACGAGTTTGCGGAGATTAATATGCATGTAATATCGGCTATTCTGAATGATGATCCATGGGATTCCAAAATCTATCAGCCTTAAAATTACGCGTTTCTTGATAGTAACCGCCCCTTCAAACTTATATGAAACTTGTAGAGAATTCAAAGGAGAATACAATGGTATTTACATCAAGTCTCTGGTGTACATTGTTCACCTGATATTTGATGCGATTGTTTTTGCGATTTTTTGACCGTTATCAAAAGATCAATCAGTATCTGTCATCAAAACATTTTGTTAAGCATTACTAAACATTGTAGACCAAAAAATTTCCTATCGAATGAGCTATTGCTTGAAGCTCTGACATGACTCTATTATGAAATATTGACAATCTTGTCCTGACCAAAAAAAGGTCACCAGATTTTTTTGCTTGCCATCACAGGCAGATTTTGAAGAAAAGTCCATGGTTTTGCATGATACTCTTTTTTGACCGTATCTCGACAAATACTCACTGGATTTGTACAAAACAAGAACCATTCAATAGCTCTACGTTAGATCCATTATAATATATAATTTTCAAGTATCAAATGTATGTTCCCTTCATAAATTTGCTGAAAATCATATATTTTATGAGCTACAAGCAGGGGATATTCAATTTTTTATTTTATTTATCTATAATAACCATACCATCGTATAGAAGATTGAAAAAGAAACAGAAGCTATTAAGTTTGAAGCTCTCATTCACTTGATAAAATACAGAGGTATGGCCGTTTGAAAATCGGTCATCTGGAACATTTTCCGTCATTACTCATCGACATCCTCTTCAATAACCCCACATCAAACATGTCCTCATCAAAAAACCTACCCTCTACAACTTTCACTGCACATACATCCCGCATTCATATAGTAATTTATAAGCTTTTATTAGCAGCATCTATTCAAAATAAACTATTTTCTAAAATCTCCCTTTTCTCAACAACCATGCTACCTACGCAAATTTCAATTGCACCATCGTTTAGAGGGCAAGAGCGGGGTCCCAAATCGACCATAACTCCGAATTCGGGGTTTGAAATTTTGCGAAGCCAATTTTGGCTTATTTTCAAGTATTCATGAGTATGCCAATACCGATACAGTAGCACTGTAAAAGTTCCTTTGCCGTTCAATTTTACTTTCTGTCGCTTATACCTGTATACAATTTGTATGATTATTGCTATTATCATGGCGAAGTTCCATGAGCAGCTGCAAATTGAACAATAATAAGACTATGACCTACTAAGAACAGAGCATGATGATTCAAAAAAACGTGCTTGATTTATTCAATGATTTGTGTGCATGGGATTATCAGTTATGCGGTAAAGTGTGGTATGAGACGAAACGATTAGTTCTTAATTTTTCAATGATTTTAAATATTCTACAAGGTATAAAGATATCAAATTATTTTGCAATATAAAAGTTAGGATAGTTTTTGCCGTTAGACCACAGTCTTTTTTTTGCTTCCAAACATGGACCAGATCTTCCAGGGCCCTCTTTTCGCAGCTGCTTTCTCAATGGATCTCTTGTTTTCCTCTTTAATAGCATCAAGCTCTGCCAAACGCTTCACTGCAGGTTCATAATTTTCCTTGGCGGCCATTTTATAATAATCAGCAGCAAGTGCATAATTGTGATCCCATCCATCCCCTTTAAAAAACCTATTTAATACCACGTTAATAGACAGGCGATGATAGTATCCATAGCAGAACTAACATTTCTCCCAGCATGTACCGTGCATAGTTTTGTGGTGCATCTTGTTGACTAGCCGCCTTCTGATAGTATTCAAATGACTTTACCAAATCTTTTGGCACACCTAATCCTTGACGATACATATCACCCAAGCATGTTTGACAATACCCTAAACCTGATGGCCATATATCGTCACCCATTAAACACCATTGACGTGCTTGTTCATAGTCCTTTTTGATCCCTTTCACTTTGCCTTCGAAATACATTTTTGATAGTGTTTCAATCGCTAAAGGGAAGCCTTGTGCACCAGACTGATTCAACCAAAATACAGCCTGCTGTACGTCTTGCTTCATGTCCGAGTTTTTTGGTGGGTGCAAAAGAACATCACCCACGATAAACTGACAATACTGTTCACCAATACTCTCTGCAATGCGTCGTGCATATTTGTACGCTTTTTCAATGTTGCGAGGGATGGTTTCACTTCCTTCATAATACACACGAGCCAGATCAGTGAGCGCCCGGGCATCTGTGCCACTTTTTCGTTCAGCAACTGCTTCGTAAATTTCCAAGCTCTTTTGAATGTCATATTGCTTGGGATACTTGTAGGGATCGCTCAATATTTTTGCCAACTCTATTCCGGCACCTTGATGGCCAATTTCAGAAGCTTTTGTAAGATAGCTGATGCCACGAGGAACGTCTTGGTCAACACCAGTGCCGTCAATATACAGGATGCCAACCAAATAGCACATTGACCGCGTCAGTTTCTTTTTCTTCTTGAGCTGTGGATCCTCTTGTTGTGCTTGAATTTGATCGGTTCGTTGAATAAGGCGCTCAACGAGAGTTTTATCACCCTTCTGTTCTGTCAAAGCAATCAATTCTGATACACATGGCGCCAAGGATGACGATAATCTTCGATCAAACACACTGCGGGCCCATAAGGTAGCTTCTTCTGTATCTCTTTTGATGATATGTAGATCTCGTCGATCCAAGATTGTGCTAAGTTTGATTTTAGCTTCAACGTCGCCCTAAGCATAGCTTGTTGTTAGCATTGCTTTTTCCCTCATACATTTGATTCACTGTACTTTGGCTGCTTTAGTCCTTAGAAACTTTAAAGCTTGCTTTGCTAGTTCAATAGATTCCACATTATTTGTATCGATGTTTGTTGAAGTGTTGTTTATAAGCTCGACAGCTGTGTTTTTTTTTCCAGAAATAAGATCACTGTTATAAAAGGTTTCGCAAACATTGTCTTCACCAAAGCTTACCTGTGAGTAAATGCAACTCTGAAGCAGTGCCCGAGAACAGCGAATGTATAGCTTGGTCTGCAGATTCCATGTGGGTATTGAAAGATAAAGCGAAAGAGAAGCTTCTGAAATGTTGTAAAGCAAATTTGTAGTTGTTGATTCATTTAAACCTCAGTGGAGTAACACACACACGTGCTTTTAAAGAGGTTTGACATTGATGCAAATCTGCCACTGATCATGACGCTGGTTCAGTGAGACTTTGAACATTTAATTGTGAATTGTGGATATATTTTGGCTTTGTGCGTATCAAAGCACGTCGGTATCGATATAGCATTGCATATGTATTATGGTGATTGCTGTCAAACAGGGTTTGCATAGCTGGATTTGTAAAAAAAAAAAATGGCAAGTCTATGTAATATGGTTTAAGTTGATCCTCAATCCAATTTCAGATACAAGGTTTTTTTCTTCTAACAAATCTTCCTATGAAAGCTAGTAATCGATCCATGTACTAGACATGTTGGTTTTGCAAAGACTCCAGAGCGGATGTGCCATCTTCTTTACTCATTTTAGTGAATGTATGCAGACGCCATGCTAATCGCCCTATTCGCCTATTCAGCGCCGAGAGATTTATCAGATCTTGTAAAAATTGCGTACAGACATACGGCCTATTTGATATAAAGAGGCTTTGATGCCAATCGATCTGCTGCCCTGACTATTTACAGTTGCTGATGGATGGTGGCTGTTGATATCACTTTAAATCCAGATTGAGATCCTTCCAAACATCGGACGCATCCAAACTCACCAAAAAGCCATTGCAATCTCCATGGAGATCTATCTCATGGGAAATCAGTGGTACAGGTAAAAGAAACGGTTCATCATGATTGTTACATGCTCACAACTTACGTAAGTTGTTTCTGTAACAATCGACTCCTGATTCACAATCAAGCACAGAAAGATCTCTCTCATCAACTCTCTCTCTGTCTCTCTCTCTCTCACTCTCTCTGCGCAGATTATAATAAAAAAAAAAACCTATTACGTAATTTTCTCGTGAGAATTGAAAAAAAAGGCGTTTTTGTATACAAATTAGCTTTTTTCTCTCTCTCTCTTTTCTCCTTCCCTTTTCTCCCTTTTTGCTCTGATTTGTCAACTCAACCACAAGGAAAAAAAAAATGTCGAGCTCCAGTCCATCTTCATCATCTGCTAAACACGCTGACACGGCTAGGCAATCCAACAGTCGCTCACGCTCACCGTCTCCCACAAGAAAGACTGTAATAGAAACGAGAAGAGCAGAACAAAATAGAGCAGCTCAAAGAGCTTTTAGACAAAGAAAGGAGCTTTATGTCAAAGAATTAGAGGCTAAAGTAAATCGAATGGCTGACTGGCCAGCACGTATGGAGCAACTGGAAAACGAAAACGAACAGTTGAAGCGAAGAATTGCACAATTAGAAGAAGAAAACAGCAATCAAGGGCGAAAATCAATTAAATTAGACTATGCTTCCTTACCAGCATCATCGCCATCCCCATCTTCCTCAACATCATCACCTAACGCTAAAAAGTCTACTGCATCCACAGACGCTCAGCAGCAACAAACAGACTCAAAGAATAGCACACAGCCTAAACAAACGGGTGAAAAGGGTAAAGTGTTGGATGATTTAGTGTCCATTCTAAAGACTCGCAATAGACCACCCATCCAATATCGTCGATATCAACCACCAAACAGTTTATAAATGTTGATTATGTAATCGAATATCAATCAATAATAATAATAATAAAAAAAAAAAAAAAAAAAAAAAAAAAAAAAAAAAAAAAAACTTATATATTTATAATAGTTGATGACCCTCAGATCTTGATCCTAGATGGTCATCATTGGTGGTTAAAGGGTAGGCATTAAGAAAATTCAAATCAACATTCATGGAGAAATCATCGACAACAACATCAGAAGCAAGCTTCATGCCATCATCGTAGCTAGGTTGGTATGGACGATGGAGCTGCTGCTGCTGCTGCTGTTGTTGTTGTTGGTGATGTTGGGATAACTGTGGTTGTGGAGATGGGGTATAGAATAGCTGGCTAAATTGTTGTTGGAATTGATATTGCTGTTGCTGTTGCTGCTGCTGATATAACTGATATTGCTGCTGCTGCTGCTGCTGCTGCTGCTGCTGCATTTGTTGCTGTTGGCGTTGATATGTGTTTGATAATCCATGGTGCGATACACTCTTCTTGATCCGTCTAATCTTTCCTGGCTGTGATTGCGACTGTGATTGCTGCTGCTGTTGTCTAGGGAATCCTGCTGATTGGGAGGGATGAGGTGGGACAATTGGAATCAGTGCATCGTTTGTAGCACCGTGGTGATAATTAGGTTTGCCATACGGTAAGCTAGGCGATACATTTCGACTGCTGGTATTACTAACAACGCTTCCATTGTTGTTTCCAGCACCGAAATGACGATAAGGGCTTGGTGCTGTACTCGCAGTGCTGGAAGAGATGATGGATGACACTGGCTTACGATGCTGCGTAAACGAGGCGTTGAAATGCTGTTGTTGCGGTGAGGTACTGCTAGCCATGGTCTTGTGTAGTCTGTTCATGGACCGCAAGTCTTGACATGACTGTGTGGAGCCCCTCAATGTTCTGCCCGTCATGGGAGGCACAGTGGCAGCATGCATGGGCGACTGATGAATATGAAGTGGTGTTGCATGAATATTGTGTAATGGCTGGTGATGTATAGAAAACTGATTCACATCAGTGCTTGAAGACTGCAGTAAGGATTGAGGTACTACGATTGGATAAGAAGGGTTTCTTTGCGGATAGGGTCGATCAGAAATGGTGTTTCTGCGCTGCTTTGTCGCCATCGGTGTGTCAGCGGCACTTGTGCTAGGAAACAGGCCTGTGGGCGATGAGTTGAAGGACGACGACGTCAGTATAGGCGAAGGTGATGTGGATGAGGCATTATCAAAGTCCAGCAAGCGTAGATCGTTGGATGGCGAGATGGACGAAAACTGCTGCACAAGCTGAGCACATCGCTGGTATTCGTCAAAGTAAACCTTGCTGGTGTTGGCATCCTTTGCCAGCAGAGTTTCGGTATGAAGGACTGTTCGTGCAGATGTAATGCAGTGAATTACGAATTGTAAGCCGCCAGGGGCATATCTGAATGATTGCTTCTGGTCTAATAATAGGCCTTCGACTAGTCTCGTCATGATGGAGGCACTTGAAATACACATCTGTCTGTGTGGGTAATGTGTTGTCTCGATATTTGCACCCTGTGGCAATGGATACATGAAATAATGTAAGTGTAATAGTATCACGTTCAAGTGATACAACATGTGGAGAAGTCTCGTCATGGGTGATACATTAATACAGTTGTTTTCCTCTTCAGCTGCTGGAAATGGATACTGCTGCAGTTTGCCTGTATTGTTGTAGTTCAGGTGAGCTGGTAGGTGGATCAGATCATTCTCAATCATGACTTGGAGATGGAGCAGCGCCATGTTTTCTTCGGTGATTTGGTTTTCGCTGCGTCTATCATTTTGCAGATTCTGTCGCGATGTTACACGATGGATGTGCTGATGAATTTGCAACAGTGTGAACGAGAAGGATGTCATGTATCTCAGGCATTCAATAGAACTCGATTCTTCCATAGACGGTAACAGAGCATCCAGCGAAGTGATGCTAAAGGTGGATTCAATGCCTTGCTCCACACTAGGGAGAAAGAGGTTCAGTCAGAAATTGCCTTTTCCAGCAGTGTGTTTTGATTTACCATATAAGGGTGTTATAGTAGAATACCATACAAAAAGCTCTTCTTTTGGTCTCAGCATCAGGATCGGGACTATTGTTATTGATCACAAGTTGTTGATGCAACTTTAGTATCTTGCACATTTCGATGGTTCTGAGCATGAGGCTTTTGATCTTTTCAAAGTAAAATGCATTGTTTTTGCATTCAATGTACTTGATCAGCAGCAGCAATGTCTGAACAATGGCAATGGTCGGTCTGCCAATCGACTCATCCAGCAACATCATGGCCTTTTGATAGTAGTTCTCTTCTTCGCCATTTTGCTGAAAGTGTGATCCAAGTGCGCATATCGCATAAATGAGTATTCTGGGTAGTTCATGCTGATGGTACTGGCGATTCAGGTAATTTGGCACAAAGAGAGGAAAATAGGGCTGAATCTGGCTCAGGTACTGCTCAATCTCAATGTCCTCTCTGGATGTCGATAGATTGTGGATGCTCTTTGGCGATGGCGATGAATTGGAAGATTGGGAATCGTGGATATGGCTGTACATCATGGAAGATTGGATGTCTGTCATGTAGCCAGGACTGCCCAAATCGTTCAGGATGAATCGATCTTCAGGCAAGATGGCTGCTACACCTTTTGTTGTTAAAAATAGGTCTTGTTGCGTGTGTATGACATTTGAATTTACCTTGTTGTCCCTCTTGTACTCCACTTTCATCCACCAACTGTTGCCTACGCACAGCCTCTTCTACTATTTGCATTGTAGGACCACCCAACGAATTTAGCGCTCTTTCAATCACATGAATTCGATTCTCCAATGATTCAATATAATGCTTTGTTGCTCCTCTCTTTGGTGATGTTGATTCAAATATACAGTCTATCGATGATCTTCGACATGTACCACAGGGCATTGCACCGTCACATTTGACCTGTAATGTATGTTTGTATATTACTATCATCCATCCACGCTGGGAAAGAGGTGCACACACACACACAACAGATACCAACCTTTCTTCGTCGGCAATCTTTGCAGGCCTTGACGATCTTTTGTCGCTTTGGTGCTCCAGCAGGCTTCTTGCTCTTGATTCCATCTGTAGCTGGCTGCTCCTCTGACGCTGGTTGCTGTTGTTGCTGAGTTTTCTCCTTGTTGTTGTTGTTGTTGCTGTTGTTGTCTTTGGGTGGCATCTTGATGTGGTAGTCGTTTGTTTGTTTGTCTCTGATGTAAGATGAAAGTGGAAAGGGTATAAAATGTAAATTAGAGTAAAAATGAGAAAAAGAGGAAAGAGAAAAAGAAAAAGGAGGCAGATAAGAACCAGAAGAACAAGCAAATATAAAAAAATGTAAGAGTGAGAGAGAGAGAGAGAGAGAGAGAGAGAGAGAGAAAGAGAAAGAGAGAGAGATGTAACCTTGGCTTGACCAGATTTTGCCCGCTGAGCTTCAACCTTGTATGTAAACAGGTACACCATCTACTGCGATCCCTCTGGTGCTTCTACCTGTTCTGTTACTAGTGCTGATAGTATCATCGTTACAGCACATTTGATGATGACGCTCGATTCGAATGTGATTTAGCCAATTGTGGCCACTGGAAGCAAACATATCCACAAGTAGATCCACTTGAACAGCACACACATACAATCTGATTTTTCTGCAATCAGGCACCGCTACGCCATCATAATCATGCATAGAATACAGTCTATTAGGATGCACATTTATTAAACTATAACATTAAACGTTTTTTTAATCACCATATCTCTTTAGCGAAACGGCGGATCAGAATATAGTAATTTAAAAACAAGCAGTAATAAGATCTTACTCTGGTGTTCCAGACGTAACAGTAGACACATCTCCACGATGAACCAATAGTGTGAACAACATTTGTACAAATTAAGTCTGCAATTATGATACAAAAAAGAAGGAGGTACGTGCACATTTTGGAGAACCCAAGAGTGTAACATCTTATGAGCATGTGACATGTACAAAGAGCATAGATGTACCATCCATCATCCAAGCCTACTTTTTAAAATATATAAAATGCTTCTGTATGCGTGTATATGTATTCTCGCTTGGTGTGTGTTGCTGGATATAGCAATGATTCCACCTTGATATCATATGTATGCTTGTACGTACATATATTTGCTTCATACATGATGAAATCTGTTGCTAGCATGGATACTTTTTTTTTTTCTTTTTTTTTTTTTTTTCTTTTGAAACAGACGCACACTCGTATTGACCTATGCCCATATTTGATACAAATAGTATAGAGCATCAGTGTCATAGGCTTAATTATACTTGATAGCATGATGTGTAAAGCATGCATAGATTGCAATCATCAGCGTTCCACAAACAAGTCGTAAACAGAATGATGCACTAAAAGATCATATGGTTTGTTGCATGTCCTTTTTCATGATGATTACCAATTTGTGTGAATTTGCTTTCGCCTGCTATGATAGCTTATCATTTTAGACAGGTCGATTTCTAGTTGTTTAGACATGACCAATTATAGACGTAAATATGAATGATGTATTTCAACTATCAAATGCCTGATCGCCATAAGACCTTGATGGATCCAGGGGTAAAGATCCATTTGCAAAATGCACTCGAATGAATGTTTTTTTTTTCTGATAAATCCTTGTCGACAATGTGCAAAAAATATGGAACATCAACGAAGCGTTTCTTGGCGTGATTAACGGGCTTCTTTATGCGCCAAATCCCTGCATCCTTTACTTTAAGATGTGGCATTTGAAATGGGTATACAGGCTATTTCCACATCTCTTTTACATCCAAGTACACGAGAGAAAGAGAGCAATCACGAAAAAGCGTTCTAAATATCCCAAATGCGTATAACTGAGCAAACATCGACTGCGCAGCTTGCAGATAATAGGAAAGAATGGATGTGTGAAAACTTGCAATCAAGAGCTCGACATCATGTGAAGTATTTATACTCAAATCAGCCCAACAGAGAGATAGACGTGAAAGTCTAATGTTATACCACAAATCGATATTCACAAATATGTATATATATAGTAAATTCACGGGTGTCAACTCCCTTGATTTTATTCAAATGATAATGATACAACGTCATTTTACTCAGTAGCAAAGTCTGAAGCCACTAAAGACGTAAGGATACCCAGCTTGATACCAATTTCTAAATGATCTACGTTCAGCAATACGAGGATGTGTAGCCCAACTGCCACCCAAGACAACATGATGTTTGCCATCAAAAAAGTCAGCTGAATAGCCTGGATATATTTGAGACGCTTCAAAGCCTTCGTGCTTGTCCCAAACTGTGCTTGTCCACTCCCATACATCACCCAAAGAATGCACCCTCTCGTTACTGACATCAGTAGGAGACCAGTTTTCAAAACCAATGTTGGCCCATTTTTCAGTAGTAGCAGCATCACGGAAATGAATCATCTCAGCTTCAGAGGGAAGGCGACCCCCTTTATGTTGGGCATAGAGGTCTGCTTGCTTGTAAGAGGTTTGCACCGGCCAATGTTGAGCATAGGCAAGAGGACAAGGGCCAAAGACAGTTTTGACAAAAACCTGACCATCCTGCTTCAACCAGGAGGCAGGGATGAAATCAGCTTGCGTGTCTTGAAGGAATTGAAAGTATTCGCCATTGGTAACAGGTCTTGTTTGTATGTTCAACGGAGCAATCGACACCTGACGCTCAGGGCTCTCATTATCCCAACCAAATTCGTGTTCCTTGCTTTTGTGATCGAGCGATTCATGATCGTCATGACCCAAGGAGATGGTACCGCCAGGCAATTTCATCAGAGGGGATTCAGATAGAGGAGTCAACGGGGGCAAGGCATTGGAGCGCATGAAAAGCTTCCAAGAAGGCAGGGCAATACCCTTGGGAGGCAAGATGTTGGGGCTTTGAATCAGCATATACAAAAGAGTCTCAAGGTGCATGGCCTCATGCTCAAAACACATCCAGACAATACGCGCTTGACGCTGTCTTGAGTCGATCCAGTTGGAAGATTGCGTTTTGAACGCTTCAGATTCCCAGTAGACCAAGAGACGTTGCAAGCGTTCACGGATTCGCTTTTGATATGCCAAAATGGAGGCAATTGAGGGCCATTCTTGGTCATTGTCAGGAACATGAGAGTGTGGATTGCAGACAGTAGGATCGTCCAAATCAGGGTCAATACCGCGTTCAAATATCTCAGCATAAACGGCAGGCTCAGTAAGATCTGTGGGACCAAGATCCTTGTCTACAGCATGACGGGAGAGCTGGATATCCAAGAAAGCAGGAATGTGTCCAAGGTAAAAGATGAAGGGGTGGCGCAAAGCGATGGGGCGTTCAAAGAGCATCGTGCGATGGTTTAGCATCTGTTGTGTTACCACATCCCATGATTTCCAGAGTTCTTGCCACTCATGCAACGAGGGAAGCGTTTCGATAGGCCACGTCTTGTTCAATGCGTAGTCGAACGTAGCGGATTCATCGCTTTCAATTGTTCTCGTCAAGTCAAACTGGCCTTCGTTACAGTGATAGCAGCTGATTGGTTCTTGATCAAAGACCTCCTTGGGTGGAAACAGGAGTGCATGGATGCGTTTCATGTTTCTTTCAAACATAAAGGGACGATTCTCGGCCAACACCAGACGATATTGCTGCTTGGAGTCCGTCCAGTAATTCACCATGTTGAGATCAGCGGCCGTCAAGATGCTCTCGATTTCATCCAAAGAGTACTTGTAAGAGTGTTCAACATGTATCAGCTCGTCTTTCTGTATCTTGATAGAATACTCCTTTTGAGGCGTCTTGTAGGAAATCACGATATCCTTTAGGGCGCGGTAATGCGAGAGATGGCGACCTTGCTTTTCTTGATAGATTGAATGATAGTCGAAATCACGTCGACTCATAAAGTTTTCTTTCCCCATAATACGGCTGACGTGATCAAGGCCGTTCAGAATAAATTCGCGCGTAACACCATGAGAGTCATCGTAGGCAAGCTCGACCTTCTCAGGGTCATTTCTCTTATCGAATCCAATCACAAACAGATCCCCAGGTTCCATACACATTCGCTGAAGCTTGCGGAGAAACATGGCAGATTCAAGACGATTTTGGTTGCCAATAGAGCTACCCATCCACAAAAAGTTCTTTTGGATGTTGCTGTTGGTAAAGTGTTTGCTGACCCATGGAATACCCTGATCATAGGTGCCCAAAAGACCGTGCAGTTGGACATACTGGAATTCACCCAGCGAAGCCAGTGATTTGTCTAGCTCGTGTTGATCAAGATCTAACGCATAGTATGTCACATGGACCTTCTTTTTCTCAATGGCCCTCAAAATAACTTGAGTCTTACGAAGTGCACTAAAAACACAAAGTAAAAGAGTCAGTCGTGCTATAGACAACCATGCTGTATATGAACTCACCCAGCACCCAATTCAAAGATGACACTGCCATCTTGGAGACGGTCTACCATTTCTTCCGATCTACGGATCAAAATGTCCAGTTCAGCGCCAGTCAAATAGTACTCGTCGTCCAACTGAGTAATCTGATCAAACAACTGCAAACCCTTCTTATCATACAAGATGTAGGTAGGAATAGACTTGTGGTTCGTAGGCTTATCCAAGGAATCCAGAATGGTGTTGACCAAATCAGAGCCATTGAAAGCATCCTCGGAGTTATCGGAAGCTTGAGGCGAAGGAGGTCTAACGGCAGTAGTAACATCTTGAGCATCATGCTTGCCGCCATAGAGAGGACCACGAATATCAATGATACTATATCCCGTTGAGGGAGGAGAAGGAGCACGGTAAGACATTCTTTAGTTGTAGAAAAAAATTCTGTTGAAGAGTTGTTGTCCAAGAAGAAAAGAGCATGGAAAGAAATTGATTTTGACGTATTTATAGCTTGCCCAAATTATTAATGCTACGCAATGGTTTAAAACCACTTTTCATCATATTCGTCATGAAATGCTTTTTTAGCATTCATGCGAAACATAGAATCTGGAATCTCTCTCTCTCTCTCTCTCTCTCTCTCTGTCTCTCTCTCTTTACGCGTATTTGTGGGCTCTGATTTGATGGCTCTAATTTGATGGCTACAATGTATATAATCAATGTTGATAAATTACTGAGCAATTAAAGCACTCTTTTGCAAGCTAAAAATCCCTCTTCATGTTGGTGTCATGATGATTCTAATTTCAAACGCGGATGAATTAAGAGCATCGGATAAAATCAGAGCCCAAACAAACGGAAACGTGCGAAAATCCCCTTTGTTTATCATTGCGTCATGTTACTCAATGGTGCTGATATGCATAGAGCAATGTTGGACAATCAATGCAAGTTTTGAATGGTCGGATCTCGCGTGGCAGCAAAACAGCTCTGGTCTTTCCATCTATTTAGTGGCTTTACATTTATTTCACATCGCCACAACCATGCTTTGCTTTCTCCTTTCTCACTTGTAAAAAGAAAAGTGCCTATCATTGCCTGCGACTCAAGCGACACATGAAGTCCACCCATACAGCAAGTGTCACACCGTTTAAAATGTCGTTTCAGAAGCCAATTTGTAATACAGAATGGCGGTTGATTGACAGCTGTATACTGCTGTTCATCCAATTCTATAGCAATCTCATCACAACTGCATGGTAGATGTTTTTTTTTCTTCGCAAAATTGGAGCAGATACATTGACTGGAAATTATAAAGATACAACTCTTTGCAAATCTGTCTACCTCTTGAAAGAATGCAAGCAAGCTTACCAAGTATAAGAGCAATGCTGATCGCGAAAAGTTACATGTCAATGGCGTGCCTTGCACTATACACTATTGGTTTGGCCATTAGCATCCCGAATTTGTTTATGAGACAGCAAGCCTCAGAGCATGTCGTTTAATGAACACAGTTCTGGAAATATGGCGATTCATTATTCGTAAAGCAACAGCAAGGCTCAAACATCTGGTTCCTGAGGAAAGAAATTTAATTAATCAGCCATTTTCAAGAGTGGTTTATGTAAGCATTCGTATGATTCTCACTTTTGAGAGAGCGCAGAATGCTAGCTCAAAGGGTTGCGACAGTGGTTTTTGTATATTGAAATTACCGAATTCATGTCTGAAATGTCGTGCGTATCGATAAATAATTGTTTGGTTTGTTGCAGCATTTGGAATCTTGAATAGGATGGCTTGACATTGGTTGAGCATGGTGCAAGGATTAAATCTTTTGAATGCGGAAAAACGCAATAGAGGCAACAACAAGCACTTTGAATAAGCTATATCATGTACTTTTTTTTTTTATTTTTATTTTTTACTCGCAATGCCCTTTTTATGGGCTCTCATCAAGAGCATCATTTACGTCCAGGACACGCATAGCATAGAGTTCGCCAAACCAAATTTAATTTATTTTCCGCTTAACATTCTGTCTTGATTTGTTGATTTTCAAACTTTTTGGATTCGTTTCGACCTATTTCGCCAGATTCTATGTAAATTGTGATGATCGCCCCATACTTTCTAATGCATTTTTGCAGTGCTTTTCAAGGCGCACCCAATGGTACCAAGTAGGATAGATGTTCTGAATAAACTTATTGAGTAATTTACGAAAATATGAAAAGAGGTTTCTGGTCAAAAAGTCGAAATTTTACATATCAAAGTCCCACAAAGATGATTTCAGGAGTTACGTTGGATCGATAGAAACATTTTGATTCAGGATATACCATAATAAAAGTCTTCATTATCAAGGCAAAAAGTGCGATCGTTTGATTTTGGACGAAAGCCATGAGGGGCACCTCATGCTTTTTGGCCGATTTTTTGGTCATGTTTTTTTGATCCCCAAAAAGTTGAGCAAAAGTGTCAGAAAGTAACTCCTAGATGAGAGCAATCATTTAAAGTTATTCTGGCGGTCTAAAACGGCGTGTAGCACAAGAAACTGCTGTTCAAATGCATCCAGATTTCGCATACTTGCAAGTTGTAGGAGGCCATGCAAGCATGCCGTCTGCTCAGTATGACTTGGCCGTGCTAATACAGACATGGAGCATCGCAGGGGCAGTCTGATAATATAAAGAACAGGAAATCAGTTACGCAGAGTTCTCGCGTGTCAAGTGAAATTCACAACAATTTGATCCCAATGTGCAATTGCAAATGCAATGTCTAAACCAACGTACTCCATCAGAGAAAAAAAAAAAAAAAACTGGCTTATCGAAACAAACACATGAATCAGCTGAATGGCATAAAAAGACAAGGTATATTAAAATCCTATATAAAATATACTATATACAAGTGCATCATCAGTGAGAGACTTCGCATGCTACTTCCAAGATCCACTGAGAGCGCGCTCTAATGTTTGGCGGGCGGTTCCATGAGGTGGTTCTCTGATTTGACGGTCGGGATCCTCTACACAAACACCAGGTGTAGTCTTTATGAGTTCACATAGGTAAGAATAGTTGTCATCTTCGCTCAATTCCTCAGGCTCGCCCACCAGCGGATCCTGTGTGTACACGACCGTATCCATGTTGGAGTCAGTAGCGGCAGTCGATGTGACATAGGGCGTATGTTGTTCGAATAAGCTCATTGTAGCAGAAGGAAGATGATCTAGCTTTTGAGTAGGTGTTGTACAAAAGGATTCGGCGTCTCCGGCCATGGTATGGTACCGTCTTGGCACGGGCGAGATCTCCGAAGCAGAGAAATGCATTGCTTTTTGCCTTTTTTCCATGTCCAGCTCTAATTCTTCTTGCTGGTGTTTAAAGGATTCAATTTCATGTATCACCATATGTTTTAAATCAGCTTCGTCATTGCAATTCTCAAAACTGTATTGATATGGCTGTGTTGCAGGTGGCATTAAGGACTCTTCGATGGGATCAGAAAACGGCTGGATAAATGCACATCTCAGGGCTTCTTCCACGGTCAGTCGCTTTGTTGGATTCAGATTCAGCAGATCCTTCAACACGTCAATGGCTTCAGGCGGTGCTGTGGGAAATAGTGTTGCAAAGTTGACAGGTTCTGTAGGGAGCGGTAATCCATCTGCAGTACAAATTGTTTGCAGGTGTGCGGATACATTTTCCGTGAGATCCCAAAACGAAATGTCTTTGGGCAGGCCCATGATGCCAAGAATCTTGTGCAATTGATCTACATGATCCCTGCCTTGAAATAGAACTTTTCTACCTAGAATTTCGCCAAAAATGCAACCAACAGACCAGATATCGACTGTAATACGAGTTAAAAATAATTCTGGGTAACTACACTTCTGTTACACACATACTTGCTTTGCTGTAATTTTGGCTGCTCACCATAATTTCAGGAGAACGATACCATCTAGTCGTGACATATTCCGTCAAACAAGATGTAGTGTCTGCTTGATCAAAGCTTCGGGCCATACCAAAGTCGCAAATACGAAGGTCGCAATCCTTATTGACCAGAATGTTGGCTACGTTGAATAGATCAGTTAATGTGTTTTGAAATGGAGATCCAGCTTTTGTTTTACCTGGCTTCAAATCCCGGTGAATCACATTGGCGCTGTGTATATACTTTAAACCAGAGAGTAATTGAAACAGAAACCATTGAGAATGCACAATATCCAAGGGCTGCTTTGAATGGATCACATCGTGCAAGCTGGCATCCATGCAACCAAAGATCAGGTAGATTTCTTCAGAGCCCTCCAGCATGTCCATGTTGAACAGTTGAATGATTCGAGGATGGTTGTTGAATAGACGTAGCAATTTCATCTCACGGAGGCATCGTTTGGTCAACAGCTTCTTGTCAAAGACTCTGTATACTTTCTTGATGGCACAGTATTGCTGGTGTTGCAGATCAAACGCAGAACACACCGAGCCATATGCGCCAGATCCCACTTTACGAATGATGCGATATCTTGCGTTGACTGTAAATGTCTCGGCCTTGTTCTCCTTTGAAACAGGAACTGTTACATAGTTTACTTGTGTCATATACCCAAACGAAAAGATACTAACGAGAAGCAGAAGTTGAAGATGAAGGAAAGAAAAGGAACTCCATATAAGGGAACATGTCTATTATAGATTTCTTTTTTTTTTTTTTTTTTTTTTTTTTTTTTTTTTGCCAAGGCCAAGCCACGGTTCATAATAGGAATGCTGTTGAAGCCCCGGATTCCGTGTATCAATTACAGCATCATACGCCATAGTCTGAGGCGGGAAACGGCTGCGATTTCATTAAGTTTGGGTAACATCGTGGCGTATGGCTCTCAATTTTAATTCATTTGTTAAATGGCATCCAACATATGTACTGTATAATCGTTTACCATTTAACGTCGAAACACTTTTATCAAGTGACAACTCTAGATCTCAAAATAAATGAAGTAATCATGTCGAATTGCACAGGTTGTCAAAATTGAAATAAAAGAATACATTACCATCTTTTTTTTTTTTTTTTTTTTTTTTTTTTTTTTTTTTTTTTTTACAGGTTTCAAGAGAATGGAATGGCTTGATCATATTTGATATGAAAGGAGAGTGTAGAATAGTATAGTGAGCTATATTTCTACAAAGATGACGGTATATAAATGGTAATACATGGCTTTTTAATCAATGTTAATTTAGTGTATGATCAGCATTGCCAATCAATAGGTACTTTTCACCCCTATTCCGAAAGCACCCCAATGGCATCTGCTCATACTTTTTTAAATGGTGCGCGAGTGGGGGCCACAATAAAATTCAGGCCGTAAATAGAAATCATTAATAGACCAAAGTATCCCCTTAAAGGTGGCGTTGTCAACTTTCTCTACATGTGCAATGTCTGATGAACTAAAAGGATCGTAGTTGAGCAGTTTCGGCCTTCTTCTTATTTATCTCTTTGGGGAAATTCGTAATCTCAGTTTGCCAGACATATAGAATACTTGTGAGCAACACTGATGGCATGTCAGCGAGCTGTAAAGAACCTATTTATTCATTGGAACAGAGATGTTCTCGGAGAAGACGCCCAATAAAGTAATTTTCCCTTCTTGGTGTTGATATAGACTGCAAAAATCTTACCACTGCTGCAGCCTCAAAGATATATCAGAGTCTGTAGAGAGTTGCTTCCCAACAAAAGCATGCATTGATACATACCGCAGCTGAAAAAAAAAGAGTGCCTGATTATTGAGATTGAATAACGTTTATAAAATGATAAGGTATCATGATGACAGAATAAAGGATCACAACAATGGCTAAACGTCTTTACCAGCAAAAGTTGGCACGCCATCTTGATTACTGTCAGTGTATCAACATTTTTTAGTGTGAGACAATGACAACAGAGGTGCCAATTCAGCCTGCTTGATAAATTGGAGGAAAGCAAGATCCCCCTCTTTGGATGCTAGGTATCCCCTTGATCGCTTCTATGGCATATTTCATGTCTTTTTCGAGATCAGAAATACTTTTACACTTCAATTTAAACCGCTACTACTCCATGAGCAGCGAAGATCATCTCGCGTTGGTAGTAGAAATGCAACAGTTCTTGTGCAACAAGCTGCATCACCATTAAAACCACATATTCAAGCAAGAATTTCATACTTACTGCCATGCCACGTTGCAGAAGGCTCTTTCTTTATTCGGTCATGTCTATTAGGCTTTGAATGTCATTGAAAATTTCACACCTCCTCTGCAAAAGTTGCGGTTTAGTGTGTATAAATGGAAGGCACCACCAATTTCCAACGTACTACATAACGGATATGCTTCCGATGTCAGTAGGGAGCAACTACTTAATCACATTTTAGCGTTTTCTCGCCCTTTTTCTCTCTCTCTTCTTTTCTCTTTACTATACAACTTTATATATTATCTTATACCATACTAAAAGTGACTAAAGATGTCTGAAGACCTCCCTTGGGATAACGATAAGCCTATGAGCATCTCGCAGCTGTTGAAACAGGTAGGCTAGCAAAATCCCAACTAGTATGAGACACACTTTCACACCAACGCGTTTGTTACGGCATGTATAGTCCATGCGATCTGTTGATACCATCGTCTCCAGTAGCTCGTTGCTAGATAAAATGTCTGTTCACTTGAACGGTTTGTTGCGTCAAGACGAAGAACCCCAGGTTGATAAAGCTGTCCTGCTTTTAGACAGCATGTTTGCCAACGCAGACAGAGCCATGTCTTCAGAGAGCGATAGGCAAGTGCTTTCTGTGTTGAAGCGTCAGGTCTCTAGTTTCATTGGTGTTACATTGGGCGTCAAACCATTTTTAGAACAACATGAGCAACAGCAACGAGCTGAAGAGGAGGACAGCGACGATGACGATGATACCAAGTCAAATAAGCTTTCGTGGTCTGCAGCCAATGAAAAGGAAACCAAGAGTGCTTGGCTTGAAAAGAAGGCGTATTACGATCAAAATAATGGCGATATTTATGCCCCTGAACGTGCTGAACACGAAAGACTTCGCCAACAACAATTGGAGGAGGAGCAGTACGGACGCGATGCTGGAAGTGGCGAGGAGGAAGGAGATGGATCAGAGGAGGAAGATGACTCTGACGAATACGAAGAAGTGGTTGAGCAAGTTCAAGTTAAATCTCGCGAGATTGGCGGTGCTGGAGGGTTCCAAACTGTGCGTCGTCGTCAAAAGAAGAAGACCAAGACCACGATTACCACCAACTTTTCTTACAGCCACTCGAGTAACAGTTATGACAACAACAGTGCTCAATACAACAACAGTAACAGCAGGCCTTGTTATCCTCGCCACCGTGTTCGTGTCACTGAATTCCGTCCAGAGTATTTGCACAATTTGCCTTCTGGCATTTTTTGCATGCCCGTGTTTTTCCCCTCTGAGGAGAGTTACAGTGTGTTTCACTCTGCATTATCATCAGCCAAGGAATCCTTGTATGTGTGTGTGTTCTCCTTGACAGACAACGAAACGGCTGACGTGCTGATTGACGCCAAGCAACGCGGCGTTGATGTCAAAATCATCACTGACAATGACCAAATGGATGAATGTAAAGGCGCTGATGTGCTTAGATTGCACGAGAGATTTGGCATTCCCTTTAAAAAGGACAACAGGTGAGCTTGTCAAATGCGGTTGCTATAGTGGTACTAATGCGTCGATAACCTATAGTGATCAATTCATGCACAACAAGTTTGCCGTCATTGACAACAAGATTATCATTACTGGTTCGTTCAACTGGTCTGCAGGGTATGTATATATAGAGTCTTGCGTGCTGATTGACCCATGAATGTTAACAAGTGTATATGATAGTGCTCGCTACAAGAATAAGGAAAACATCATTGTAACAAATATTCCTTCTGTAGTTGATGCCTATACTCGCGAATTCAAGGAGTTGTGGAACTGCTTTTAGGACAGCATTGTATAAATAAACTTTGGCCCTAGAGTGATGCCAGATTGGATTGCTAAGCAAAACATGTGCTACATCAATATGTAATGACACAACATACTATTGCAGTTACTGTCATGAGCACACTGTGCCTTATCACAATGACACGATTATACATCAGAGAAGAGTTAGATGGCTAGTACTGTCAATACCAAGTAATCAGCGAAAATGTATAAAGTGCTGAAAGAGATGTTGAAAAGCTTTTGCTTGCTTCCAATATCCCCCCCCCTCGCAATTCTCTATCTTGAACATTGAACTGCCAACCTCTCCATTGGTACCAGAAGTTACCGCTTTTGCAAGGAAGGAACTGATGAAGCTTTATTCAATCGCTCGCAGCGTGTCTTTTTGCTGGGCCGCGTTGTAAGCCAAGACCAGTTTCCCAAATGGAAAATCAACTACAAAGACATTCATCTTGCATGACATCGGTTTAGCGTCTAAATACCATTTAACAACATCCATGTCATTTGAATTGAAGGGATGTCATTGGCGTTCATCCAGATTTGTACAACAAGGATACCACTGATGAGATTGTTCAGTATTGGCCAAGAAAGAAGTTTAATCATCGTATCGCAGATTTAATGGAATTGGAGATGAAGGACAAGCCTGGTAGCCATGTCGCTTTCCGTAGCGGTGCCTCTACTAATCCTATCAAAAATAACCTTGTTATGGCCGAGCATGATGAATAAAATGTTATAATACTGCGATGCTTCAACGGTATGCACCTTGAAAATATGTACAATATTGGATGAGAGATATGTTAAATAGCGGGCAATCAGGAAAAGGCAGCGATCTGTTGAAATACCAAATATGGCGAGAATAACGCATATTGATTGGAAGGTAAATTGTGATCAATGCATTTGGAAATCGACATCTGATATAGAATGAAATTTAGCACTGATCACATACTAGAAAAGCTGCAAGTTTGATGTGGTCATATGCGTTGCATCGCAAGTGGCTTGAGCTATGCCTTAATTCATCACTGCTCCATTTGCGCAAGAAATACGACAGGCCTAAATTGGGGTGATGATCCGGTAGAAGGGAAGGGCGATATCTGTGCCTGAATAAAATTGTTTGTGTGCCATCAGCAGACTTTCTTTTTAACCGTATAAAAATATACGCAGTTTATTTATAACCGGTTTTTCTTCTTTCTCTCTTTATTTATTTGCATTTTTGCAATCAATATGACACCTCATCCCATCACTATTACACCAAAGAAACTCTATTTCGCTCACAAACAAAGTAATGTGCTGCCTACAAAGCAGCATTGCCTTAGAGTCAAGCAGCTGATTGGCATGGATGCACCGTTTGTTATATACATCAGAGGCAAAGATGAGAAAACACGAGACAACACAGATGTCGACCTAGAGTTTCGCCAAGAGAGCAATTTCTTTTATTTGACAGGTAAAGAAATCAGGTGAATTGAACTGTAGTAACCAAGGTTGCTAAACATGTCGATTTAAAAAGGTGTGGATGAGCCTGGTTTTCAAGCTGTCTTTGATTCAACATCAGAACGAGTCTACCTCATTCCACCCAATGTACCTGAAAACGATATATTTTGGAAAGGCCCAACGCACGATACCGCTGAATTACTGGCACTGTACAATGTGGACGAAATAGTGCAAGAAGATGACCTGGTGCAGTTACTCCGTACTTTGAATCCAGACTTTGCATGTGTCCTCAACGATCAGCATCAATCCCATTTAGCCAAAATAGCACCGGCATTGAATATCAATTCTCAATTGCTCGCACCTGCCATTAGTGAAGCAAGGCTCATCAAATTTTCTTGGGAAATTGATCTCATACGTCAAGTCATGCATGGATCCTCACAGGCTCATATTGCTCTGATGCAGCATTTTCAGCCGGGCATGACTGAAGCTCACCTTGCTGCCCTGTTTCGGTGGAATTGTGCCCTGCATCAAATATACAATCAAGCTTACCTTCCAATTGTTGCGTCTGGCCCCCGTGCTGCTACCTTACACTACTCAAAGAACAACCAAAGGATACCTGATGGCCCCCATTCCTTGGTGCTTGTTGATGCTGGTGGTGAAAAGGGATGCTATGGTAGCGACATCACACGAACGTTTCCTGTGCGCGGCGTCTTTTCCGAAGAAGCCAAAACTATTTATAATATTGTGTTAAACATGCAGCAGGTACATATTCTATACATGTATCTCTTTGTAAGCCCGCGGACTAATACTTTGTACAATAGACTGTGTTATCACATCTAAAGCCAGGCATCTACTGGACTGATATGCAGCGACTGGCTATAAGAGTACTATGCCATGAGCTGATTAACATTGGCATCTTGAAAGGTGATCAAGATGAATTGATTCAAAGAGGTGTACCCAGTGCCTTTTATTATCATGGTAAGGATTAAAGTTAGATCGATTGTGTCACATAAATTGTTGTCATACTCAAAACATTTGTTCCATACGTTAGGCCTGGGTCATAGCTTAGGTTTAGATGTCCATGACGTGGGAGGGTGAGTGCTATATCTTTAGTTCTTGAATGTCTACTCAAACTTCTCACTTGAACAGCAAAGACCAGAAGCTGACAAGCCAGCAAGAAGAGGACGATCCTACCATCACAGAGTTCTTGCTTGGAAGGCCGTTAGAGAAGAACATGGTGTTGACGGTGGAACCCGGCTTATATTTTAATGATGCCATGTTAAATATTTGGACACAATTTCCAGGGTATCAGGACTACTTTAACCTTTCTATACTGGCCAAGTATAGAAGTGTCGGTGGTGTTCGGATTGAAGATACTGTCGTGATTACTGATGATGGATACGAAAACTTGACGCTGGTACCAAAGCAAGTACATGAGATCGAGAACTTGATGAATGTGCAGTGAAAAAAAAAATACTCTTATACTCTCTAATACAACTATACGCTCAAAATGTATATCTCGTAAATAATGTTGTAATACCTAATACTTAATAGTGATATTTTCTATCAATAAATTATACTACTGACATCAAGCATGGATGCCATTTCTTTTGCCCTGAAAAATCAAACAAAAACATGAAACTCTAAAATGGCATCCAACTAGATGAATATGTAGTCTCGGATCTACCATTTTAGGGTCTCATCTAGCCCAGAAATAATTTGACGACGGAATGCTGCCGTTGTTTGCACAAGAATGTACGACATGATTTCATACACAAAACCCTCTACACACTGATCTCTTTGAAATACGTGCCCAGTCTGGTCTCGGCTTATTTCCTTATTCGTTTACATGTACACTTTTCGTTAAACATGGTACATATTTGCCCGTGTACAGTTTCACTAAGCTATAAACTAAAAGCTCGGAAAGATGAGTGCATTATGAGCGCATATCTCTTACCTTTGTTGTTTCCCGAGTAATGCGTTTGCTGTCGCAACTGGCATTGCGACTTACTGTTCCAAAACATACAATATCACGTTGATCCCGTTGCCATAGATGCACGTAATCGCTTAAATTGTAAAAAAAAAGGGTCATAATTTGCAATCATCTCAATTAAATGTGTGTAAAAATGTAATAGTTGTAGTAAGGCATCTCTAACACTAGTAAAAGTTGGTGTACGATAAGCGCTATTGACCTAAAAGATGTACTACGATGTGCTGCCAATTTTACATGTCTTAAATGTTGCTGTACTAGGATTAAAAGCAGAGTGTGGTAGACGAAAAGCGCCTAGTTAAGCAGATCTGCAATAGTGAATTTGACTTTCCGTGAATGTTTCATGTCCATATTAACGAGAAAAACCCATACAGGCAAACAGCAAGCTCGCAGCAACTCTTAACGGTCAGAATTATGCAAAAAACAGCAAAATTTGGATGCATTTAAGCAGTGTTTTCTCGCGTTTAAAGCCGCTTTAAGTTTCCAGATTAATACCAAACAATTGTACTTGAGTAGTAGCAACTTTCTGACACCTTTGCTCAACCTTTTAAGGACCAAAAAAACATGACCAAAAATCGACGAAAAAGCATGAGGTACCCCTCATGGTTTTCATCGAAAATCAAACGATCGCGTTTTTGACAGCAAAAATGAAGACTTTTACTATGGCATATACCCAACTAAAATGTTTCTCTCGATCCAACGCAACCCCTGAAACTTTGATTGGGAGACCTATATATATAAAACCTCAACAATTTCGCCAAAAACCTCATTTCATATTTTGTAACATTACTCAATAATTTTATTCAAAACACTTTCTTTAGCTAGCACCATTGGATGCGCCTCGAAAAGTGCTTCAAGAAAACTTAAGAGGGTATAAGATAATTATCACATTTTACTAGTCGGATCGTCCAAAATAGTTTGAATAAGTCGAATTTTAGTTATATATTAACGAATCGAGACAGAAAGGCTAAGCTGAATTTCAATCGTTTTTGGCAGCTGCCAGAGCGCCTTCCTCATGAAGGTAATCAATGATTTCTTAACGAATAAGAAAGGGATTGCGAATTGAGAGGTACTCTAGCTTGGATTAATTCATCACTTTTTGATTTATTAAGCATTTTAGTATTCTATAAATACTCATCAATATCAATTGCCAATACAAGTGCGATTTTTGATGCAAAACACAATATTGCCATCTTGTAAATACAAACCTCATTCCAAATGAGATCTAGGTTAGCAGAACCTCCACAGAAGCCTTTTTTCAATTGCAAGGACCGCGACACAGATTTGCCTCAATTTTCAAATGTCAATCCTATGTTTAAATTAGGTTTTAATTCGGATGTTTCAAACTATTTTATCCTGCTGTATTGGATTCCCGGATAGAAAAAAATCGACGCTTGAACGGTAGGCATCCATCGAACCATTGACCCCAGGCTAGATCGCATGGAGATACTTCTTCTCTTGGCTGTAAATACAATTAGATGGAACACATTTCAATGCAATCAATGTCCTGAGGTAAGGCACTGAATGTAGTCGTTGCGCCATATCTTTGTCACATCATCAAGAGATCCAAGTAATTTCAATGTACGGATCGATCTATTACGCGTTTTGAGGGTATAAAATGCCTATGCAAAATAGCTCAATCGAATGTCTCGGTTTAGCCTTCCGTAATATAGTCTATTATGAGACCATTTTTTAGTAGATTAAATTTGTTAACATGGCTAGTGATTTGGCGAGATCAATGGCGTGAAATGTCTACATAGGTGGCCTGGAATTCCATTCAGGATGACAAACAGCTAATATCTAATCTAGGCATTACATAGTTTAGTGATTGCTCCCATGAAAAGCCAAGGATTTTACGCGCTGTCAGCAAAATCCCCTTATTTTGGAACGTTTTATTGCTTTCAAACATGTTTTCAAGACATTGAATTACGAAGAAAAATTCTTTTTTTTTATATTAGATCTCTATGTATTTACATTAATTCCTAGAATGATAAAAAAAAAAAGGATTTATATGAATATGGGTTTGTAATAAAAGGAATGCTAGAATGTGGATGATGTATGTAATTTAAGTGTATGCTATGGGCCATTTAGCCCTTGAGTTCACCCCAAAGGAAGGGCAAGATGGTGACACATGCGGTAAAGAAGACGGTGAAAGCCTTGTAAAGAGATTGAGGAAGGCCGAGAATACCACCATCTCTGATCATGATAAAGATAGCATAAATGGCAACTCTATAAAAGTGGTAGATGAGAGCAAGAGGAGAGTGATTCATGCCAGCCAAAAGGTCGACAGGACCAGCAATGCAGTTACCACCCAACTTGAAGTATTCAAAACAACCTTTTTGAATGACCAGCATATCTGAAGTTTGAGCAGCAAAGACAGAGTAAAGAGACATGGCCAATACATTAATAACGGCAGAATAAGACTTGCGCTTCCAGTGGAAAGCATCCATGGCCTGAATGATCAAGTCAGAATCAGTAAAGGAGGGAATATTCTTCTTGGAGAGCAATTCATGACAGGTAAGCACATCCTCTAGTGCGACGGTCATACCACCACCGGTCAAGGGAGAACGCACATTCAAAGCATCACCCAAAAGAATAGTACCATCACGTTGGTTGATAGCAGGAGGAAGGAAACCACTGGGCATAGGTCTTAAACGCTCAGTTTGAACGGCTTCCATGAACTTCTCTCTCATATTAGCTGGCAACTGAGGACAGACAACATCTTCCATGTACTTTTTGAGTTCACCAGTAGAGACCTTGGGCAATTCTCCAGGAACATCAACAAGGACACGTGTATCATGAGGAGCAATTTGATACATCAAAATGGGAGAAGGCTTGGCAATAGCAACAAAACCCTTTTGAGAGTAAGGCAATTCAAAATCATGGATGAGGAAACCGACGAAATGAGACATGACATTGGTTTGACGATCAGTGAACTCTCTTCTGAACTTGGAGAAGATACCATCGGCAACAAGAGTCAGAGGAGCATAAATCTTTTCTTCTTGGCCGTCCTTTACACTGGCAACGACACCAATTACCTTTTCACCTATATCTTCAGTCAAGAGACGAGAAACTGTCATTTCCTTGACAGTGACATTCTTTGTGTTGGTGGCAGACTTTCTCAAGTTTTGGATGAAGCGACCATGATGAAAAGCGATGCCGCGAGCTTGCTTGCCAGTAGTAGGATCCTTGTTGTAGGGAAGTTCGACAATTTCACCATCGCGATACACACTGTAACCAAAACAGTTGATACCATCAATGTTCTCTGCGCAATCTAGGAGCCATTTGTAGATTGAGTATTGGCACTATGCACACAATAGTGAGCCTTACCTTCCATGCCGAGCTTTCTCAAAGCGTGCATGCCTCCAGGTTGCATCAGTTCACCAACAATTCTATCAGGTTCACTCAAATCACGCTCAAGCAACAAGACCTTGCGCCCATCTTCACCAAATGCCTTGGCAGCAGCACAGCCTACCACACCAGCGCCAACAATGATCATGTCATATTCACTAATTGCTTTTGTATTCATGTTGAATGATTCTAATATTTAGGAGAGAGAGAGAGAGAGAGAGAGAGAGAGAGGAGGAGGGAAGGAAGGTTGAAAAAACTTTATCGAGAAACCAAAAAAAGGACATGAATGTCAAAACATAAACTCCTCTCTTATATAGCCATCCTTCATCTTGTATGAAACCATCGTAAAACAACATCTGATTTTTTGTGCTCTGATTTTTTTAAGCTTTTAATTGTTCAAAAATCATGCAATGTGCCTATTGACACACCATAAGGAAGCACAGATGGTTATACAGCATCACACTGAAGTTGAAAATCATTCAACTTGGTACAGTATAACATGGTAAACGGACATTCATACAGCAAAAAAGTCAAGCAGAGATTAATCTTCTATTTCTATCATCATCTTCAGATGAAACATGTGCTCTCTTTCACTTTTTTTTTTTTTTTTGTATTTTTATATTTATAATTATATTCCTATTTCATTTAGAGTCATCATTACCATCATGTATCGCTCAGGGCAGCCGGCCCTTTCATCTAACATCTCCCATGTTGGATGATCTCAATGACCGCGGGATGAGACGTCGCGGTGATTTTCCTGATTTTGACATCAAGGTACAGGTCGTCCAAGTGTCATGCCAAGCCTATTAGCTTTATGAGATCCTGCTCATGCTCTTTGATTTAACATGCAATGGAGTAGAATTGGGTGATATAGAGGCATTTGTTATAAGTGGATTACTCCATTAGCAACATGCTACGATTAAATGAATGCAAAATGGCATCGATATCAGTATAGAATAGGGGTTTTACCATATCAAATCAGCAATCATCCATCCAAAGAAACAAACATTTAATTTAGCCATGCATCTCCGTAGCAACATTTTGATCTGATAACAAAATTTGACAGTTGCATGACCCTAGCAACCAGGCACAACATGGCAACCAGATGGATCGCTTTCACGGACGATACCGAGACATGGCAAATGCATCCTTAGCAAACCACAGGAAGCGCCAGCAGATCCAATGCGCACAAACATTTCCAGATGCATGTGGTAGCATGATTTGATCAACTGCAGATCTACACAATCAACAATGTGGACACACCAGATAGCACCCCCTTCAAACAAGGCTGATGACATCGAATGTGGTATTAAAAGTCCACTGGTGAGATTTGTGCATAGCTGAAGAGCAAGAGAGTGAGAGAATAAGGCCATCAATGTAAATTTCAAAGCTGGTCACTGGGCTCATTTTCCTCCTTTTTCGTTATTTAGTCCCTTACTTTTATAACGTATCTTTTCGCTCTCTCTCTCTCTTTTTCCCTCTTGATAAACGCTTCTTAATCCCTTTCCTCCTCCCCTACTTTATACGCAAAAACCTTTTTTTAAAAAGATTGAAAAAAAAAGTAACACAACATGTTTTGGCGGTTTGGCTTTAATAGTTCCACATTAGACACTCTATTAGACAAGGAAGATGTTACTCTAGAAGAAGTGTTGGAAGAAGAAGATTTGCTGCAAGAAGCCAAGTCGATGAACCCTAAATTAGTAGAGTTGTATGTAGCATGGCTTGCTTGTAGTGTGAAACGCGTTCAACTCAACTTGTATCTTTTGCATTTAGTTTGAGCAAACCTGAGCATATCAAGGCTTTGTTGACCTATATTACTGCTACTGATTTGGAGGAAAACAAACGATTCAAGTAAAGACCACACCTGAATTTCATGTGTTTTACTAAACTGACGCAACGATATTAGGTATCCTTTCCTAGCAAGCGAGATCATTGCATGCGAAATTCAACCCATCATTGATGCCATTGTGCTTGAACATAAAGATTTACTGGTGGAATTCTGGGCCTATTTAGATACACCGGCATGTCCTACGAGACGGGCCTCAGACACTTCAGACAACAATGAGCAACAAGGTGTTGGACTGGATTCATTACAGGCATCTTATTTTTGTAAAACAATTGGGGTGTTATTGTCTAAATATCCTATTGAGGTATGGTGGCTCTTGGTGTTCGGGCAATTTACAAATACTCAAATTTACTGTAACAATAGATGATGACCTTTATTCAATCAGAGGATGGTAATCTGGACAAGATTCTATCCCATCTGCAGACATCTGCCATCATGGATTTGCTATTGACACTTGTTCGCATGGAGGAATTGCCTGAAGGAAAAGGTGTTGTCAAGGTAGAGTGGAGCATGGCATGTGTCGATAGGAGCACTCGGCTTATCAATTTGTGTTTTGCAGTGGTTGAGCGATCATGGCTTGCTTGAGAATTTAGTTGATAGATTGGATCCCTATCTTGATAGTGAGGTAAATAGGGTCACATGGAATTCTGTGGGCTGGCATTCATCATCAGCGCATGTAGGAACACTCAATTGCTCAGCAATGTATATGTGAGATCATTCGCATGTCTCAAACCAGCTTGCCCGAATCACCCAGCATTGGCATCAATGAACTGATTATTGATTTAAAGAGGTACGCTATATAGCAGCAGCAGCAGAAAAACACAGGTCCATTAATGGTATCATAGCGAATCAACAATGCAGAAATTAGCAAAATTCATGCTGGATCCCGATGCGCCCAATGCAACATCTACCTTGATCAACGGTGTTTCCATCATTATTGATATCATTCGACATAATAACAGTGATTTGGAAAATGATCCTGCCGTAGCTGCCTTGTACGAGTACCAATCTGCAGCCGTGCGTGCCGGTGGTTCGGTATCATTAGCTGATATGCTCAGAGTCATGGGAGATCATGTTCCAGAATTTACACACCTGCTACTCAAGCCTCGATCTGTCAATGGACCCATTCGCACAACACTAGGTGAATTAGAGCCTCTCGGATTCGAAAGACTCAAGATTTGCGAATTGTTTGCCGAGTTGCTGCATTGCTCCAACATGTCCAACCTCAACAATTTCGCCATGACACCTGATGAGGAAGCTGAATTGGAAGACAAGTTGCCGGAAGAAAACAATGCTGATGGAGAAAAGGAAGAAGAGGTCAAAGAGGAAACAAACAGCAAAAAGGAGGATAAGGCAGAGGAAGCTGTGAAACCTGAATCAGAGCCCGAGCTATCCGTTGGCGATTACCTCAAGTCCAAATTCGTAGATAATAGAGCCATGCCCATCTGTGTGGTGAGGATACTTTGCTCAATTGCATTGGAAGAGACATGGCTAATGCAACTGCTAACTGTAGGACCTCTTTTTCGCATTTCCTTGGAACAACTTTTTGCACTATGTGATTTATGACATGTTGCACCAAGTCTTTAATGGCCGCATGGATGTAGGTCTCAACCGCAATCTAGCCATCTCCATCTTGAAGGATGGCCAGCTGACAGACAAGATAGTCATTGCTCAAAAAGCCAATGACGAAGAATGGTAAATTAGAATTGAGGTGGCAAATTTGACTACAACTAATTCTTTCACTAGTGCTAAACCCAAAGGCATGCGTGCTGGTTACATGGGCCACTTGACCTTTATCTCTGACGAAATCATGAAGCTGTTTGAAGGCTATCCAGAAACCATTGTTCTCGTCGTCAAAGATGATATTGATATGGATGGTTGGAACGCCTATTGTAACAACGAACTCAAGGAAACCAAGGATCGAGATCAACTACCTCTAGGCGGATTACGTCCAAATGATGATCTAGATGTACCACAAAGCGATGAGGAAGATGATGAGGATGCTTTAGAAGGCACTGCTGCTAGTCAGTACTCTAGATTCTTGGCTCAACGAGGAGAAGATGGTAATTTCGAAGAGGATGATGAAGATGACAACGATCATTGGATCACGTGAGTAAAAAATACAACATCGACAGAGACTGGAATACTGATGGACATGCCCAGTGGTAGAGACGACTTTAATAGAGAATACAATTACAACAGTGGCAGTTTCTCTGTCAATGATAAAAACGAAATTCATGTAAATCAAGATGGCGCAGAAGACGGAGAAGAGGATGATGAAGAGTACGACAGTAACGAAGAAGAGGTTTGTTGCTACTGACAGACATGACGAAGGGCTTATCCACTAACTTTCAACAAACAGGAACACGATGACAATATCACACCTGACTGGACCAGAAACTTTTCTAAATTCTCACAGCCTACCTCTCTTCGCCGCATTCCTAGCCATACAGCCAACGATGACGACGAAGAAGATTATGATGATGGAGATGATTTTGATCATTTAGCTGACGCAGAAGAATTGGAGAGAAGGGCAGCACTCAGACGAGCATCCTACAAAGTAGCGGCAGAACAAGAAAATCACAAAGACTTCAATGCTGCAAGTCAGGGCAATGACGATGATGATGATTTTGGTGATTTTGAAAGCGCAAATGGAGATAAAAGCAACCAGCAATGGGACATGCTGTCAAATAACATGGAAAATTTAGATGTAAATGATAAAAAAGCCGCTTCTTCTTCATCTTCGCCACCACCACCTCTACAAGACGATCATTTAGTTCGAGCCATCAAAACTAAAGAAGAAGAGTTTTCAAAGCAAAAGAAAGATTACCAGCATGAAGATGAAGAGCAAGAAGGCGAAGTCTAACTCTCTTTCAACTACCACTTATATCATATATACATTAACGTTCTCTCCCCTCCCTCCCTCCCTCCCTCTCCCCCTCTATTTTTTAATCTTGTAGTAAATAAATCTTATTATTTTTCTTGTTGTAATTACTGCAAATGCTTTTATTATAAATCATTGGGAAGTAAGCTCCAAATGGTACCAGCAATAACCATGGCCGTTGATAACGCTAGTAGGATGTAAATCAAGATATACTCTTTGGTGCTTATTTCACTTTGAAACAGTTTGATGTAGCAAATCAATGGGAATATAGCGGATATGCCGAAACTGAAAAGTGCCCCGAGCAATGACTGAATAAACATTAGCAGTTGTAAGTGTTTCGCATACGCACACTCACCATCACTCGATCAAATCCAGGAAAGACTGTTGCAATCAAAATGACTAGCAGACTCACAATGACTTTACCAGAGCCAGTGATGAACTGTCGTCTCCAGCGATGAAACTTGCACCACGCCTCAACATGAGCGTAACCTGTCGTCCACAACTCATACGTCAAACACACAGGATTCATCATCAAGCCATACTTTGCAATAGGTGTCAGCACAATGAGCCAAATGGCTAGACGGTTAACCCATTTTGAGTATCCAGGCGTTGCAGCCAAATTTTGAGTGATCTGTATTAGCAGGGCATAACAATGTTTGTTATTAAAGGACATCATACACCCACTATAATTACCTCACCTCCTGCATTGTTCCCAACCCAAATATCATGTAACCAGCAATTGCCATTGTGATATAAACACCCATTGTAATAACATAGGTCAAGTTGACCATTGTTTCATAGTGTTTGGGGTTCTCCATGTCTCGATAAATGGCTGGAAATACCGCGTGTCCCGAAAAGCCAGACATCATTAGCCCAAAGCTCAAAGGGAGATTGTATATTTCAGAGGGAATCACCTCGGTTGCCTACACATAAGGTTGAGCATCGATCTGGTGGATTGCGCTACATTCTTTACTCTCTTACCATGGGGTTTAATAAGCTTCCAGGTTTTTCCTTTTTTGGAGAGGCCGTCGTAGATGACGATAGTGACCAAGCAGGCGCAGCTGATGGTACCAATGAGACTGGTATAAGCCAGCTTTCTGATGGACAAGAATAGCATGGGAGTAAGGATCACAAAGGACGCAATGCGGAGTGCTATCATATCCACTGAGGGAAATAGAGACTCGATACCATCTCCTAGCAATACCACCATTGCCACACTTTATACAACAGGCCAATATAAGAATACATGTTGACACACAAATGAAAAGCACACTTTGTCTTACCCGATGGTCATCAACTCCACAACAAATACGACACTGACAAATGTTCTTACTCTATCACCAAACGCAGCTGCTCCCATATCACCATACGTTGTGGAATTAGGCCAAGCATCCAGACAATGAGCAATTACCTTGGCTGTGTAGTTTGTCGACAAGGCACAGAACATGGAGATCAAGGAACCAAACAACCAACCTGCACAACGGAATGCCAGTGGTAAAGCCAAAACACCAATACCTACCAAGACATTGACAGAGTTGAATACAGACTGCACAAACGTTGATTTTCTAGGCACGGCTACCGCTGGTATAGAGGAATTGACATGGAACTGTTGAGACATTATGGAAGCCACAGTGGTAGGACGAGACAGTTGAGGGAACCCATGGAGCGACAATGTTTGTGTCAGTGTATGATCGAGTGGCAATAGCTTTGCTTTGCTCTGTTCTTCCTCTGCTATGGCTTCTTCCAGGAAATCTTCGCCATGTCGAGACGCAGGTTTAGAAGGCGCTGCAATGCTAAGGTTCTCTGCCATGTACAAGGCAGATGCCCAAGAATATGAGCCTGCAAAGGACTCCAAGTGGTCTCGAAGCGAAAAAGGAGATCCTTGATGTGAGTCGCCATGCGCACTAAAGTAAAAGCTGCTGCTATTGTTGTCTTCCAAGATTGCTCCATAGGTTGCCCCGGGTGTCAACAAATGGGAAGGATGTGTGTTCAGAGGAACCCTAATGTGCACTGGAGACGAGGGAGCAGTAGTAGAAGATTTTTTATCAGGCATGATTGGAGGAATAATGGTGGTCATTTGAAGTCTAATTTTCGTCCCTGTATTTATACTTGTTTAAGCGACAGACAAAAAAGAAGGGTGTTTGAAACTGTTTGATTTGCAAATACATGAACATTCTCTAAACAAAAGAGGAAAAGAGTGTTTCCCTATTGGATGAGCAGTGCATCATTGAGGATGTTACAACATTGAGGTATTTATGGCTTTAAACACTACGCAACACGCCCAATTTATGCGTACTTGCCTGAGAGCTACTAGAGGTGCCATTCATATTCTTGGATTAATGCAATTCATTTCGAACACTCTGTACTTGTTTTCTAGGACGATTAAGTTTTATATTTTGATTAAAATATTTTTATACGTAAAAAAGAGGATCTCTGTACAGGGCTTACAACTATATGATGGGTGTAGGTGAAAGCAAGGTAAATTTATCGGGATACTAGGTTGCTTACTCTAGGGCTTTGGGTATCATTCCATATTGTTGCTTCAGGAACCTGTTGCTGCTGCGCTTTTTGCTTTAGTAATCTCTTTTGCTATTTTCTTCATTGCCTTCGATACGGAAGAGCAATGAAGGCCATTTGCATTGATCGGCGTCTCTTGATCAACTAAGCAATTTTCAACTTGATCATGCCTTCTTGCAAGCATGAGTTAAGTTGTTATTTAGCATCTATGAGGTCATTTTGCCATACCTCATGCTATTAATTAAATAGCGTCCTTCAATTAGTCTAATGCGTTTCAAAAGAGCATGTTTCAATACAGTTTGTTGAATAGTGGTCGCCGTATATACGTTTAAAGCTATCTGTTATAATATGAAATCCCTTTAAAGTGGCGTGCACCTTTGGATTTGCCTCTGCTACAATGCACAGCGTCTTCTTTATGCAAATCAGTTTTACAAGGGCAGAAATCGTACGGGCATCATCTCTCACTGCTCGAAAGTAATCAAATGAATGCATAATTCGGGTGAATTTGAGCTGCGTTTTTTTTTGCGATACAAGCCATTTTAGATTGCCAGAGTAGCACCAAACAATTGCTCTCGTTTAGCACTTACTTCTCGACACCTTTGCTCAACTTTTTGAGGACCAAAAAAAAACATGACCAAAAATCGACCAAAAAGCATGAGGTACCCCTCATGGTTTTCATCGAGAATCAAACGATCGCGTTTTTGACCCCAAAAACGAACACTTCTACTATAATACATAATAAGTCAAAATGTTTCTATTGATCCAAAGCAGCCACTGAAATCTTCTTTATGAGATCTTTGTATGAAAAATCTCGACATTTTGGCTAAAAACGTCAATTCATATTCTTTAGAATTACTCAATAAGTTTTTCAAAATAAATATTATTATTAGCACCATTGGATTTGGCTTGAAAAGTACTTTAATGAAGCTTAAGGGAGTAAGGGAAAATAAGCCCCATTTATAGAGTCGAATCTCGCAAAATAGTTCGATCAAGTCGCTTTTGCACAGAATCTGGCCAATATTTGCAAAAAGTGAGTCGGCAATTAAATGTAATTTTGGCTGACAAAATCAATGGAGTAGTTATTATTTATCTGGAGCTTGCAACTTGAGATGGCCACCTTGTTTGCCTGCTTCACCTGTACTCTCTTTTACCACATCAGTAGGAGGTATAATAAGCTTGTGATTATATGTCTTGATCTTGGGCACTGATGGGTTTTGGTCTTCCTTGGGAGCTGGCCTACCAACAGATATCTTTTCTTTTCCGCCACCAAACAAGTAGATTTCGTCATTTTCGGTCGGCACCATCAAGACATTGGTCAATGCATAAGGCAGCGTATCCAACTTGACAGTTTCCAGAGTCAACGTGTTGATCTTGCTGATTTCAGTAGCGCTGTTTGATTCATCTAGACCAAATATGTAAAACCATTCTTTTAGCGGGAATACTTGAGCTATTCCACCATTGCGGCTGTGTCCCAAGGTAATATTGAAGTTTTCTACTATTTGAACAGAACCATTGTGATAGACATTGATCAGGTTCTGGGTGTAGGTACTTTCACGTTGAAAATCAAAGATCGCTATGTCATCCTCCTTGTCTGCTTTCTCACCGATCACTGATATATGCGTTTCATGACAGAGAAGCTTCTTTGCGTAGATGCGCTTGTCGAGATAGACGGGATCTTCCCACTGATTGCTCAACAAATTCTGAACGCGAACAATGTTTCTTTGATAGCCATCTTGAGAGCCCATAAAGTACATTTTGTCGTTACTGTGGCAAGTTAATAAACTACCGTGAATCAAAAATGGCAACTGATCTGGTTCAGACCATGTCTTGGTATCTGTGCTGTATTTCCATAGATTGAGTTGTGTCGTTCTTGGTTTGGAGTCAATGTTGTAAAAGTATATATCCTTGTTGATAGTAACAGTGGAAGAGCCTCGCAGTAGACGAGGTGTGTTAGTTTCAAAGGACCAGGTATCTGAAGCTATATCATAGACATTGGATGACTCTGTGACATTTTGATGGTCATTGTATCTTCCGAATGGTTCTCCAGATTCATCATCAGGGTCGATAATGTAAGGGATAGCATAACAGCCACCAAATGTGTAGATCCTCCCATCAACAAGGGCACCTGTTAATTTCGAGTGTTGACAATTTGCCTTGTGCTTGCCAGTGTACGGAGAAACAGGTACTAATTCTGCAAATGCTACGGCAGTAAATATTGAGAGAAGAGATATAGCGCGAGTTAACAACATAAAAGAGTAGCTTGTAAAATAAAAATGTATTGCTGGATATATTACCGCTTTATTTAAGCGAGCTTTCATCCAGGTTTTCTTGTGCGTTACATTGAATAAAGCATTTTCTACCTATTTGCGAATGTTTTCTTCTCGTTGTGCAACAGAGGGTACTCAGAATCAGAATTAATTTCCTCCGTAGTAGAACTTATGAAATCCGAGATGTTTAACATCATTGCTCAGCAGTTGTACCATAACACCGTACTCACACAAGTGTAATAAGATGATATGGACTGAGATGAGATAATAATAATTTTATTCGTTGAGCTACAATTCATCATATTTACGAGGTGTATAGATCAGCTTGTGGTTGTAGTTTTTAATAGCATTTCTATGAGTTCTGTCGTAAGAGAGTTGCTTACTTCCGCCCAAAATCAAGATTTCCCTCTCGTTTACAGGAGCAATAAGTGGCGCTGCTAAATTGTAAGGTAACGTTGCCATGGTTACATTTTCTTGTGTCATTGTGTTTAATCTGTAGAATGTGGTCTCAGTTCTACCAACATTACCTACAAAGATCCAGCTACCAAGACGACCGATTGTTCCGCTTCCGTAATTTAGAGAGAAGGTGTAGTTGTCTGATACCGTAGTTCCATCAAGATAGGAGGTGCTAAACAACTCCAAAGTGTCAGACATGATTTCGCCGCCATACCAAACAGTTCTGTCAGTGTCTTCATCTTCTATTTTTTTCAAGTCTTTGGCAATGAATTTAATGTGGTCTTGGTTGCAAATCATTTGCCAGATATCCAGTCGTTTGTCCATGAAAATAGGCGATTGACTCCATTGGTCATTGGTTGTATCCAATATTTGCACTATATTTCTCTCTTGTCCGTCATAAGAACCAACAAAATAAACTTTGCCTCTACCGTCGTAACATGACTTGAGATTACCATGCCAGAGAAACGGTATTTCCGGTAATGTAGTCCATGATTTTGACTCTGTGTCGTATTTGTACATGCCCATGGAAGAATAACGTTTCTCTGGTTTCATATCAAAAAAGTAAATCGTCTTATTTACAACTTGTGTAGCGGCATGCTTGATGGGAATTGGAGTTTTGGTCTCAAATGACCATGCGTCCCTGAAAATGTCGTATACTTGAGATAGATCAGTGGTGTTTTGGCGACTCACATAAGATATGTAGCTTTCCCGAGAATCGTTGGGATCCACAACATAAGGTATTTTGAAGCAGCCACCAAATGTGTATAGCTTGTCATTGACCACGGCTCCAGTGACAGTTTGTTGAAACATACAATTAGAATCATGTTTACCAGTGTAATTGGCAATTGAAACCAATTCAGCAGCGCATATGGCAGTGAGAATTGGGGCAAACAATAGTTTTTTGAGCATAATATAGAATGAATGAATGAAAACACTGAGATAAAGAAGAGGGCTGCTTAGTATCAAGCACCTTACTATTTATACCCGCAGTTAAGATTCATCTTGAATGGTTTTATTTGTATATCTTGATATGTGTAACATTTTTTTTGTGCAATGCTTAAAGTTCATGTTGTCGCGCTCTCCTGATTACAAAGCCGCCACTGTCTGTAATATACCCAGGTTGCTTGTTTCCACAATCACGTACGCGATACGTTCTCATTACTACTCTTGTTAAAATAAACAAAATGCTAACAACTCGAAAGATTGCTCTTGATAATGCAGACAGATGTAGGAAACAAGAGCCTCTAGATGTTTTCAGAACGGCAAAATCCGAGAGTGATGTTTCCAATCTTGATAACTATAGAAAGGTGTCTTCAACCATTGAAAAGATACCCACCAACACTCCACTCGAGATAAAAGTAGAACCACAGGAAATGGATACAAAGCTCGCTTTGGTAGATCCACTCGATATAGCGACAGACAATTCCCAGGGACTCAAAGCTCATGATAATCGCCCTGAACTCGATTTGAAGGACAAGAAGACACCAGAGAATCAAGGTGAATTGTTTGTACATATCAGTTACTATGCCACTCATCAATCCTTGTATCAAAGGCTTTTATTGTAACATTTGTAGCAAGACAACAGACTTGCAAACAAATTGCATTCATTATATACGAAACAAGCATCGAATAACAACAGACATGCATAAAGGCATGTCAGTATTCGCATCGAATGCTGTGCCTAAAGAAATCAGTGGATTAGATCAGTACTGTGAGCCCTGTGATGCTATATTTACGACACGGTACTCATATCAAGTACATATACGAAAGCCACATACGACACCGGTCATACTATCACCATCCCACAAATCAAGATCCAAAAGAAAACCGGATATAAATGATCCCAATGCCCATTGCAATGTATGCGAATGCAGATTCAGAGCACGAAGCATCTATCGTACTCATCTTCATAGCATCCATCAGATAGGTGTTTCAAGAGAATGTGAGGTACCACCCACTTTTAAATGCCCCATCTGTAAACGGCGTTATAAATCGAAACGCAGTTGCGACGATCATGTCAGGACAAAGCATAATACAATATCATTGCTGTAATCATAACTGAATGCCAATAAAAGCAGATTATGTATATGGAAAGCGCTGTATTTTGTACAACTACTAGTTGAATTTGGAAAACTTGGCACGAAAAGATGGAACTGTAATCTTTCAATCATCATCTACATTTGTATCGAGCGTATTAAAAATACCGTCCAGTGCTTTATTAGATCAATAGGTTTGCATGGATTGGGATTTACTGAGGCTGTGGTTAGTAATCAAGAGATAGCAATTTTCAGAATTATACTGCAATTCGATCAATGACGGCAAATTTTGATGCGAGAATACATGCCATTTCCTCCGCTTGTTACGTATCTGATGCTTTTCATTTGAATGATAACAAATTGACGCAGAACTAGCCACCTGACAATAGCAATCTACACTGCTAGCCACGTTCATTTTTTCATCGCATCAAGCAGTGATTATATGGCAGTGATTGCCCCTATACTAAATGTACAATTGTTGAACGATTGCTTCTAATGCCGAACTGACAACGTCTCATATTACGCAAAGCTGTTTTCAATACTACGAATCACAGACGACAGACTAAATTAGGTGTGAAAATGCGTCAACTACGGATCAGCGGGGAAACGTCAAAAAGGAGAATGCTCATCATGTGCTGCGGCTATAGAAAGGGTCACCATCATCATGATACCAGGCCGCAGCATCAACAAATACTATAAATACAGGCTAAACCTGAATACATTTTCTTTACAACACCATCTTTTACTACTATCATTACACTCGTTTTGACTGACAAATGTCTCTTATTCAACTTGAACAAGACTTTCCAATTGGTTTCGCAGAGAATAGAGATCAAACAGGAGAAACAACTGAATACTATGTTGAATGGCTTGATGATAGCGCAGAGTTTCCAGGTTTAGCCGCAGCACCTTCCTTGAACAATGCAAACCTTACTGGTGGTAACTGGGAGCTTCTTCAACGCAAGGAACTGAACGATGAAGACAACGTCGTGGAAGAAGATGAAGGCGCTTGGTTCAAAATCAGCACTACAGATCAACATCCATTGTATGCTCAAGTAACTGAAAAGAATGCAGCTGAATTGCAACCAACAAAGAGACGCATTCAGCCCCTTTGGCCCGTACAAGAAACTCGTATCAAGCGTGCTAATGATAAAGAAGATGCCATTGATGAAGATACTTATCAAGATGATTTGGGCGCTGAGTTAATTGATATTCACAAAGCACAAAGCCGAAGGGCCAATCGTATGGGTAAATTGCGCAAATATCATGACTTGAAGACAATAGATCTCCACGTACAAGGTGTGTTCCGAGTCGCTTATTCACCAAAAGGAGCAGCTGATGTTGTTTGGCTTCCTTACGACACTTCTGACCCCAGTGCAACCATCTCTCAGCACATCTTCAACATGAATGCTGATCCTAAAGCTCAAGCATTACGCTATGCATCAAGATTCAGCCATAATTTCAAGAAATTTGCTTGCAAGACCAACCATTCAAAGCACCCTTCCTTCCCTGATAATGGTGAATTTTCTGTTCATTCAGCCATCGTTAAAAACTAATGTAGTAGAGCTCGTATTACACATTTCACCTTGCCATTGCTTTGTATATATCAAATAATACCTTATTTTTTTAATCCGCAATAAAACTGCATTTACTGGGTCCAGTCATTCTGTGCCTGTAACTCAACTCCACTGCCTACCAATTCCATGTGATTGTACCTAGCTTGTACTACCACTTTCACAGACGTCAGCCTACAAATGACTACACCAGTAGCCATTCCTCTCCATACACATATTTCTTTACCCCAAAATTAGGGTGTGTTCTTAATTGATTAAATCAAATCAAGATCTACCTCAATTTTTTAAATTTTAAGCTTTTTATTTCTATATACAACAAAATGCCATTGCAGAGCAGATTAAACACTAACCCATTTACACCCTTATTTGATCGCCTCGAAAATTGGGTTAAATCCTTCTCCAGAAATGTCACTGACGAAACGGATTGGGATGATTCAACCAAGGGCTCATGGTAAAATCTTGAAATCACATATACATTGACTACATCCATGTATTGAATCACCTAAACAAAGGTACCTGCAGCCCCGTCAGCACGCTGTCGAGTTGGTATTTCTATCAACCGGATTTGCAGCTGCATCAGCTTATTATCTCAAAAAAATATTGGACCCTGCCAGTTTGACATTCCAATTACTCAAGAATTTCAAACCAGCTGGACCTCCTACGAGAGCCGAAAAGCTTCTCATTGCATCTCTATTGGGAACTTTTGGCGTTACTCTTGCTCACAAGGTGATCCGAAAAAACAAATTGTTCATGCTTCAACCATGTCATATGAGCGCAGGCCTACTGTTGATGACCCTGTGCAACCCGAACAAGTCCTCCATGGTTACAAACCTCTTGTTTAATGTTTACTTGCACACACAATGGGGTGCCATTGCCGCATTGGTCTTTCCTGATTTGAGAGATCACTATCTAGTAGGTGAAACAACCAACTTTTTTGCAGGTAAATTTATGTATTTATAAGAGATAAATGGAAACGAAATAACACCTTATTAGAACACATCCTCATTTTGGTGGCACCTGTGTATATGATTTACAGTGGTAGATACCTCGTCTTGCCCGCATCAAAGAATGTGGCGTTACTATCGTTCTTTGTCTACAGTTTCTTCCATTCACCTGTGTTGAGCATATGTGCACTAAGATCAGGTCAAAACCTCAATTACATCTTCTCTCCACCACCAAGTAAGTAGTCATAGTAAATGTCAGATGCAAAAAGGCTAATGAGGCGTACAGTCAACTTTTTGTTCAAGATTGGCAAACGCTATAGATTAGCATTATATGCAACTGCATTTGGAGCCATGTTTGCTACAAGATATGCTCTCGTCGAGGGCATTCTCTCTATATTACCTCGCAAATCAATCACCTTATAGACAAACCCTAGAAGACTAAAATATCACTAATATCCACTGAAATTCAGCCATTTAATGATTTAGTATTACTTGAGCACCCTCTCTGGCTGGCATGACACTGAGGGTCTAATCTCTCTACATTGCTTCGCGTTTGTATTGATGGGCATGATGCATATACTGGCAGGTAGTATACTTGCATTACTTTTTACTACCCAAAAACATGCAAACCACAGCAAAGCTCAAATGCATTTGAGCCGTGTTTTCTCATGTTATTAGAAACCATTTTAGATTGTCTAAGTGGCACCAGGCAATTGTTCTCGTCTAGCACTTACTTTCTGACACCTTTGCTCAGCTTTTTGAGGACCAAAAAAAAACATGAACAAAAATCGACCAAAAAGCATGAGGTACCCCTCATGGTTTTCGTTGAAAATCAAACGATCGCGTTTTTGACAGCAAAAATGAAGACTTTTGCTAAGGCATATATTAACTCAAAATGCTTCTCTCGATCCAAAGCAACCCTTGAACCCTTATTTGCGAGACCTTTGTATGTAAAATCTCAACATTTCCGCCATAAACCTCATTTCATATTTTCAAAGATTGCTCAATACGTTTACTCAAAACATTTATTTTGCTTGGCACCATTGGATGTGCCTTGAAAAACACTCCAAGAAAGCTTAAGGGAGGATGCGCTCATTACCACGACTTATATAGTCGAATCCAGTAAAATAGATAAATTAAGTTCATTTTGAACAGACTCTGACCAATCTCATACTGAAAAAAACATTGACGGAGATTGTACCGGATTGGACGGCGGCTGGCTGGCGAGACCGAGGTAAATAGGATACAATAAAACATCAATGCGTACAGCTTTATTACATCAAGAAAAGAGGAACTACATAAAAGGCGTATTTCTGTCAGTTCTCATGGATAAACATCATGATTAGCAGGATCAACCAACGAGCAGGTCGAAATACATCTGATCCCAACCCCAGACCCCTAAGTAAATTTCAATAAACCCACGTTCCAAGCAAATGCCTTCAAGAAAAAGAGTAAGATAACAGAAGCAAGAGCTTGTCGATTGTCTGTAGTGGCTGTGCCTCAATTAGCTCATGCCAACAACCATGAACGCTGTCTCAATAAACCCACGTTCCAAGCAAATGTCTTCAAGAAAAAGAGCAAGATAACAGAAGCAAGAGCTTGTCGATTGTCTGTAGTGGCTGTGCCTCAATTAGCTCATGCCAACAACCATGAACGCTGTCTCAATAAACCCACGTTCCAAGCAAATGCCTTCAAGAAAAAGAGTAAGATAACAGAAGCAAGAACTTGTCGATTGTCTGTAGTGGCTGTGCCTCAATTAGCTCATGCCAACAACCATGAACGCTGTCTCAATAAACCCACGTTCCAAGCAAATGTCTTCAAGAAAAAGAGCAAGATAACAGAAGCAAGAACTTGTCGATTGTCTGTAGTGGCTGTGCCTCAATTAGCTCATGCCAACAATCATAAACTTACTCGAGTTCCAAATAAATGTGTTCTGGGAAAAAAGAAAAAAGAAAACAGTGGTATCTTAGACGGATATAAAACAGGTCACGTCGTAGAAACGATTACAAAGTCCACCTTAGATTCTTTTACATCTCTTACTCCATAAAAATGACCATCAACCTTACCCTGAATCTAAGTGAGGATGAGGAAAGAATCTGTGGGATTGTTGATGAATATTTGAAACAACATGCTATATCTGAATGGAAATACGAAGCCGCTTTGAAAATCCTTATCGATTTGAATCTTATTGTCGAGCCCACAGATAACAACATGAAAAAATTAGGAGAAATATATCTGAAAGAGTGTCTCAGCAACTATCAAGATCGAATTGCCAACTGCAGTGTCGAAGAGAAAGAGAAAATTGAATCATTGCAGCACGCCATTCATCATATCTGCATCTCAACGCCAATCAAGAAGCTGTTGCATGTAGGCAAATATTCACAACAAATTTTAGACGAAGCTGTCATAAACAAAGCCTCGAAAAGTCAACAAAATGAGGAAGATCAACAACGTCAGGGAGTCAGTCAAGCCCCATCCACTCATTTCCACACAACTATGTCTCCTAATGAAAGGATGGCATTTTTTTGTGATAAATTTGGTACTGATGGATATCTGGACTTGATGACTGACAAGATTGCAAACCGATATAAAAAAAAACTTAAGGAAACTGCCAATAGCTTGGAATTGAAGCTACAACCTATGATAGCAAAAAACGAAAGAGATATGTTGATAAAGATCGCCGAATGCAAGAATGGGGTGGATATTGAGAATCTGTTAACAAGCTTTTATGCGCAAAGAGATATGGATCCAATGTGCCGATACATCAGATTAGCTTTTTCTACAATGGCAGAGCTCTGGTCTTCACGTCTTTTATTGAAAACAAATAACAATGAATCATGGTTCCGTGCTCATGTCTACTCAGCTGTTTTCGACAATGCATTTATTTACGATGATAAATTCACTTCAAAGCGAGCAGACTGTTACTCCAATATCACTAAAGAATTCAAAGATATTGATAATCAACGCGTGGATTTCATTTTAAGAAATATCAACGATGATAATGACTATCTCTCAGCAGAAGAAAAACCCGGATTAAAAGGCGTGAAAAGTGATATGAAGAAAGGAAAGACGCTACAGAAGACTATATTAAGGAAATGGACTGGGCATCTTGGAAGTGTGGAAATTATGAAACAACTTGAAGCCATTACCTGTCAGTGGCAGGCATTGAAATTCACTATATACGGAACCAGACATGTATCAGAGAATCATCTTGTAACCTACACAAAAGGTACTTTCTCTGTGCCAAAAGACGAAAATCATGCAGCGTCATTTGCAAATGTCCTGGCTGCCGTCTTATCTTTGAGAAGATTGGTTTACTTGAATTATGCAAAGCTGAATACCATCCTTGAGGCCAAATATGCTCATCAATTAGACACAATGCACTTTTCATCAGACAGTGAATTGAACTTCTGCTCTGACAGCACTGAAGGGTTACAACAACAAGAAATACTGGCAACTGATGGCGACGAATTCAATAGTGTCATTGATGCTGAATTGGAATCACAAATACTGCAATCCCTCTCCAAGATCACAGTTGAAGAAGATGTTATTTCATTCAAGGACTGGGAGGAACTTATCTTGTTGAGAACATCGAGAAAAAGAAAAGCAAGTTCTTAGTAGATCAAGTCGATTCGTTTTTATGTATTAGGTCGCAATAAAGTCATTATATATACAGTATATTAGTTTGATTTTTGACCAGAAACGATTCGCAAATGTTTATCAACGCTTCTATTTAATCCACCACTTATCTTCCACTGGCTTCAAACGCACTTATTATTATTGCCTTCATAAATATATTGGAAGTGAGTTTGCCAGTAAGCCCACCAGCAGGCAAAAACAATTCTAACTTAGACTCATAGTCTGTTTTAGATTGGCCAAATATTAATGTTTTTCGACTCGATTGAATTATTTTGGCATATTCGACTATATAAAATATGATCATCGTCTTACGTTTTTTTAAGCTTTCTTGGAATGCTTTTCAAGGCACATCCAATGGTGCCAAGCAAAATAGATGTTTTGAGTAAACGTATTGAGCAATCTTTGAAAATATGAAATGAGGTTTATGGCGGAAATGTTGAGATTTTACATACAAAGGTCTCGCAAATAAGGGTTCAAGGGTTGCTTTGGATCGAGAGAAGCATTTTGAATTAATATATGCCTTAGTAAAAGTCTTCATTTTTGCTGTCAAAAACGCGATCGTTTGATTTTCAACGAAAACCATGAGGGGTACCTCATGCTTTTTGGTCGATTTTTGGTCATGTTTTTTTTTGGTCCTCAAAAAGCTGAGCAAAGGTGTCAGAAAGTAAGTGTTAGACGAGAACAATTGCCTGGTGCCACTTAGACAATCTAAAATGGTTTCTAATAACATGAGAAAACACGGCTTAAATATACCCTGATTCTGCTGTATTAGACACACTCTCGACTAAAAGGGATAATACCAGGATGCTGCTTACCAGTATATGAAGTATTTACGTGTATTCGAGTGTGTAACATCGCATAATGGTCAGATCCACAGATAACATGAAGGGTTCTCATGTGTAAGTAGAGGTTTAAAATAAAATTAGCAGTATTTTGATGAGGTGAGCAAAGGCAATCGGCAGCGCAGGTTGGTTCTCACCGAAGCCAAGCAAAGATAGAGAGCCGCCCGAAGCGTAGATACACTCGTATACATAGTGATGCTACCTTTGTGAAGCGCTTCAACTACCCCCTTGTATTTCTACCAGTTGAAGTTGCCCCAATTGTACTGCCTCAGCACTCAATCTAGCTCTTAATTGTGTGATCCGATATTTGCAGTCAGTGAAAACGTATGTAGTGAAATGTTTAGACATGAATAAATCAGGGTTTGATTTGGAACATCCAGCCCTATTTGATCAGCCTTATTTTCCTTCTTTCCTTCTCTTTTTCTCTCCTCATACTGCATAACTATCAATTTCCTCTCACAATGAATCCGCAGCAACGATCATCCATACAATTTCGAGCTATCAAATGTAGCTTAAGCACAATTGGTTCATCACAGATTGTGGAATCATGATTTGTCTGTATGTCTCAACATGCTTCAAATCTTGACATCAATCCGTGCTGTTCAAGACATCCACCCCCCACAATTTCGTCGCCGTCAAGCAGAGATGATTGAACCTCAAGGGTTATCGCTCTTAATCCAAAGGTCACACTAAGGGTAAGTACAGTGTCGAATTGATATATACATCATGTTACTAAATCTCAATGTTTTAAAACTCCATATAATTTTGAAATAAAAGTGTATAAATAGAAACTTTAAGCTGCATTGATATCTGCATTAACAGGTGGCACAACCGTCTTTCTGTTCTTGCGATAATGGCGAGTTTCATTAGGATCAAAACCAGCAGCTTCATGGCCATGAAGTGCCCAGTCGGGAGTCTTGGCCATGTAATCTAAACTGTTGAAAGGCTTTCCGCTCTTGACAAGTTCAAAGAACTTGGGGTAATCGATATGCGTGTGCCATTCACCATTCACCTTGAAATCCTTGTGAGCAATCAAAAGGGAGCAGGAATGAGCATGTTCTGCTGAAATTTCATAATCACCATCCAATTTAGACACCAACTTTTGACAGAAATCAATGACCTCCACATGAAAAGGAACATTGGCCATGGTCAAATCACTTGCACCACTGTAGCCACAATAGGTCACACCCTTGACTTCAATGAACGAAGGCTTGCCTCGACGAATCAATTCAACGTAACCGTCAATTTCTGCTGTGTTGTGGCCCTTGACTAATGTCATACGGTACACTGTACGTTGGCCCTTCAATGCCAATTGCTCCAAACAGTTCAAAAATCGCTCCCAGAAATCTCTAAACAGAGGACGATCAATCTTCTTGAGTGAGTCTTTGGTGGCAGCATCGACACTAACATAAAGTTGAGTGACAGGCACCATCTCGGCGATCTTGTCAGGGAACTGAGCATTTGTCACCAGGAATGATGAAATGTTGTTTTCGTGCAGTTTGGTGACAAATTCATTGATATGAGGGTAAAAGATGGGCTCACCGACAAGTGATAGAGCACAATGACGAATAGTGAATGCTTCTTGGAAACGCTCTGCTTTGACGCCAGGAACACCCTTCAGCTGCTTGATCATCTTGTAGTGGTTTTCCATGGCACCATCCAAGATGAACTGAGGATCGTCGACCTTCCAACGCCAGGTAGTGCCGACAGGATTTGTGTGATGTCTCCAACAAAAGACACATTTGTTAGCACAAGCCAAAGAGGGAGTTGTCTCCATACACAAATGGCTTTGGATACCGTAAAAAGCGTGCTTGTAACAGAAGCCACGACCACGCAATGCAGATTTAGTCCAACGACAAATCTTGACACCTGAATGAGAACCGATCACCTTGTAGCCTTGCTTGGTCAAGTTCTTGAGAATCATGGGTGATACCATCTCACGAGCTTGAGGTGCAGTTTTGGGCTTGTTTCCTGCATCTGTGCCGATCAATCGCTTGGCTTTGGCTTTACTGTTTTCGAAATCTTCTTCCTCTTCAGCACGCTTGGCTTTAGCAGCCTTGATCTTGCTGGCCATGTTGCCCATATCCTCCAAATCCACCATTTCATCGCCGGACCCACTGCCATCAATATCGATATCAGGTTGCTGTTCTTCTTCTTCAGCAGATGCTTCGTCGTCTTCATCGTCTGATTGAAATGCAATGTTGGTAGGTGAGAATTCCAAGCTGTGCTTATCCTCCAACTCTGAAACAAATCCATTCGACCACACATCAAACTGTGCCTTTTGATCTGCATTCTTGTCACATTCACCCAAAGGATAGATGCGAGTGGCACCTAAACGACCCAGCCATTTATCGATATTGGCTGCTGCGATATTGAATTCATCGCCGTAAGCCGAGTCGCCCAAACCGCAGACAGCATAGCGCAACTTTTTCAATGCATCACGATCAACACGGAAATCATAACGAAGATCATGAAGCCAATTGGAGAACCTGTAGAGTCATTTTATAAGTACATTGCTAGTGATTGCGTAGAATACCATTCTTTACCAATCCAAGGGGCCTTCCACATTGTAAGTTGACAGGATAAAGACACAAACTGCGGTTTCTTGCAGCAAATTATCATTGTCGTATTCAGTAACATCCATGACTTCAATCTTGTTTACTGTAACTCGCTCATTGGTGTTGATCTTGTTTTCGATTTCGGTAGCCATGGTCTTTGCTGTGCCGGTCAATGTTGAGAAAATAATCTTCAAGTTGTCGATAATGACAGGTTCATTCGATGCTGATTCACAAGCGCACGATGATTTTCCAGCAGTAGATTGACAACAACCGTCCTCTTTGTTGGTTTCTACAGTAGCAGCGGTGGGTTCAGCGGACGAAGAGCAACAAGCATCTCCAGCATTGTCACCTTGACAGCAGCCAGATGTTGCCTTGGGCTCTTGAGATTTGTCCTTGCAACATCCCTCTCCATTGGAACCGCTACATCCGCCCTCGTTTTCTTGGCCTTCTCTAGGTTGTTCAGGGCCAACCGAGAGAATGTTGGTAAATCCATACAACAAACTGTTGATAAAATTACTCATAATGTAAGTTTGATTTGCAAAAGGAAGAAGGAAAAACTTTTTTCTTGGGCCTTCTTGTACCTTGTTCATTTGATGGGCCAGTATGAAGTGACTATTTATACTATTGGACATGAAGGCATTAATGATCCCACGCTTTCCCCACACAACTGATGGTATTTGGAAAGGGATTTCGGTATAGAGATTGCATTGAGGTATGTAGAATGCACCCAAAAAGCAAATCTTGGTTGAATCTCTGCTGCTATAGATATAGATTGCTTTAATTTCTACCATCAATTTGAGCATAGCTATCAGATCATATCTGCTACATACCATCTCTACAATTGTAGGCTCCGGTCTACGCAGAAAATGCAAACTGAGGTCAAAACCCACCTACTCAACATTGGCAATCGTCTTGACAAATCACCATACTTGGCATTCTAATACATTTGCATGCCGTTTTTGTAATGAAAAGTGCGATTCATCAGTTTCTATACGAAACACTCTGTAAAAATTGAGTCATCTTTATTATTTAATCACGTTAGCATATTGGTTTTATTAGAATCGACAGTGAGGTGATTTGGGCTTTATTTGAGCATCTCAAGTTGCCTGTATGAAAGCAAACCTGTGCCTGAAAATGGCATCATTGGCTGGTATATGTTGTTCGTTACAAGAAACGATGCACAGCACATACCATTATCTTCACTATATATATATACAAGAACATAATAATGCATCTAATCCAACATTGGGTAGCATTGATTTATAGAAGGGTTTTACCGTAGCGGAGCAAAAGTGCAAAGCCATGGTAATCAGGCGTCTAATCCAATACTTGGTAGCATTGATCTATATGGGGGCTTGATCGCAGCGAAGCGAAGATAGTATTCAGCAGCAAATTCGGGTTTTCATTTCCATTGTTAATAAGCTTACTAGCGACATAGTGCATCAAAATTTGCATGAATTAGCTTTACCAAAACCAATATGCCTCCTACTTGAATTAAAAGTTGCTCAAGCTACAGAACTGCCTTTCCAGTAAATTGCAGCTACTAAAGATGTGATTTATGCCGTGTAAACACACTCTATAAAGCAATACATAACCAAATTTGACAGCTTTCAAGCCTTCATATCTTGGCATGTAGACCTTTATGAGCGATCGGAATGACGCCAAACAATTGTACTTGAATAGTTGTAACTTCCTAAAACCTTTACTCAACTTTTTGAAGACCCAAAAAAACATGGCCAAAAGTCGACCAAAAAGCATGAGGTACCCCTCATGCTTTTCATCGAATTTCAAACGATCGCGTTTTCCACCTTGAAAATGAAGACTTTTACTATGGCATATATCAAATCAAAATGTTTCTCTCAATCCAAAGCAACCTCTGAAGCCACTCTTATGAGGCTTTCATATGCAAAATATGGCCATTTTCGCTAAAAACCTCATTTCATATTTTACTGGATTACTCGGTAATTTCATTCAAAACATCTATTACAACTAGCACCATTGGAAGCGCCTTGAAAAGTACTTCAAGAATGTATTAGGAAGCATTTTTTTTGTAGGGGAGACGAGCTCCAGGTTTTATTTAAAGTCCTTTAAATGTCGTGCTGAGGGATAGAAAAGACTGGATATAGAGACAAAGGATCGGATGGAAAATGGGTTGGAAAAAAAAAAGGTGACAGAAGAATGAACGAAAAGGTAAAACTGAATACTTACGAATCAAGATTTAACTCGGCATCCAAACGAGCAAGAGAGCGAGCAAGGCGAAGTTGTATTAGGAAGCATAGGGTGATCATCACAGTTTATATAATCGAATATCACAGAATAGATTAAAAAAGTCGAAAAGAGACGATATCTGTCCAATCTTGAGCAGAAAAAAATAAACTGTGTTTGAACTGATTTTGGCAGCGGCATTGTTGCTGGCTGACCTAAATGCCTTTCTGTTAATGACAATGATGATTGCGATACTGATTAAATGGGGATCATGGAATTAAAAGGACAATTAGATAGCCTGAATATATTTTCTGGGACGCTTTGCCTTATAAAGATGTCTTTTGCAATGACAATATCTTAGGAACGTCGCTGTATATCTTACACAAGTCTTGTATTACTTAAGACCAGCTTTATGTTGCCATCTTTTTAAGAGCATCAGCAGCAGCGAAAGATACGGTAATTCTATTATCAGAAAATGACAATTGTGATGTACAAATGCTGCATAAAATTTGAATTTTCTTTCACATTGGCCCAAAAATAGACTTTGTTTGATATCAGTGTAAGCAAAAAGGATGCTGAGGGAGATACCTCCTCTCCTCCTCCTGACCCTGATATAACCTTTCTTTTACTAACTAATAATTGGTTGTTAAAAATCTACTTGATTTACCAAAATGTTATAATATCTGATTTAAAATGTCTTTGCCGACAGCCTACAGGGCGACGCCGATATCGAGCGTAGCGAGATAGGTCGACTAGTAGGTCAATTACGTGTATGTTTAAAAATACATTGAGTTCAAGTACAGCTTCGTAAGTAAAACGGTACTCTGAGCTTGTATCATGCCAGCGTAATCCAAATAGTCCAATTTGACATCTAATTTTAACAACTTTCAAATTCTCGTTACACCATAAATTGAATGATGCTAGTAAGATTACATCTTCTCATTTGCATCAGTACGACAATTGTTGTGGCCACGATAACTTCTCGATTCAAATGTCGCTCAGGTCCATTGCTAAGCATACATGGTATTTATCTGGAAATTAAGCATTGCATGCCAACTGTAAAGCTTTATTGCTATGGAAGGCTATTATGCAATGTCTTTTATGTACACTTAGGACCTTCCAACAGTCGCATGTGAATGGCAAAATTCATAAATATTGAGATATCATACCATACGAGCGCTTCAATGTGAAACGATGGTTTATAAATACATTTTCATAAATCACTTTGAATGTTTGAGCACTTTTCTTTCATTCAATGAAAACTGTTAATCTCAAGAAGCTGCTTATAATACTCTCTGCCATTGCGCTGAGCGCTGTATCTGGGCAGCCATCGGTAGCCCGATCTGATGCTAGTAATTGCAATTTGCTATCAAAATCAACTACACTTCTAACTTACCATCCATGACACATAGACTGTGATTTCATAAACAGAAGTATCTATTGCTTTGGTGGTGTCCCTGCAGTTGGTGATAATACATTGCCAGACAATACAGTCATGATGATTGATCTTACCTTTTGCAATGAAAATACCGCACAAGAGATCAAAGACAAATGGGTTACAGAAGCGCCAAGAGCAGAACGAGTAGACATTCTGCCCCGATCCCATGCTCAAGGTATTGCTCTTCCAGATGGACACCAATTTCTTCTCAGTGGTGGCTTTAACAATGGCTCTGGGCCTATTGCTGATCAAACGATTGTTTATAATGTATTCACACAGAAATGGTCGAAATACGCAAACTTCGTTGATGGATCGTTTGGGAACAGACAAATGTACAACACTACTTTATGTATGGTTGCGTAAAGCATACGTATCTGATCATTTGCTTTTTTTCCTCTTAGATACTACGCTTCAACCGTAGATGTACCTAATGTCGGTATTGGGTTTTACGGTGGTTTCGAGCAGTAAGTACCAATCCATCTGCGACTTATATCACACTCAACCTTTGTTTGCATCTTAAGAAACATCAATCGTAGTTGGACAATGGGAACAGGCCAGAATTTGACCAAAGCAGAGTTCAACGGAGGATCATCAAGAACAATTGGTTATCCAAAGATGACATTTCTCGACCTGAGCGATTCCTTCTCAGTAAGTCTCCTCTCACCATTCAATCGACTGCATACATCTAATGCAATCACGAATTAGCCTTGGAGAGTGCCTTCACAAAGTAGAGTCCCTACCGTGTATAGTGCTCACCAAAGTTCTATCTATGATAAAGAATCCAAGAATATATATTTCTTTGGTGGAGAGTACTATAATATTGATGATCCTCTGCATGACCAACCTACGGCCATCGAGCACACTTTCAATTACTCTCTATTCTACAATGTAGAGACTCATACCTGGGGAAATCAAACATGGGGAGGTGCTAAACCGAGCTCAAGAAAGTATCATACTACGACTCTTTGTGAGTAGACTTCATTGAGCAAAGATATATATATATATATATATATACTGATTAACCATGTTGGCAGTGTCATCCAAAAGAGACGTCTTGCTTTACGGTGGTGAAAGCAAAGAAGGAGGTGTGTTATTACATATAAACGTAAAAATCCTGTATTCGAAACTAACATTTGCCCAAGCTGTCTCTGACTTTTGCTACGTATTGAATCTCGATACTAAACAATGGGTTCAGCAAGCAATTGAAGCATCCTTGGCTACTAAATACATCAGAACTAGACATTCATGTACGTATACGATAAATGAATAATTTGGGATACCTCGCAAGACTTACACATTAACATAGATGTTATGGAAGAGGACAGTAATACATTATTCATTCTATTCGGAAAGAATAATGCAACAATAGCTGTCAACGATATCCTGATGCTGAATACTACCGACCCCAAGAACATAAGCCTTTATGAGACATACCATGATCCAATGACATGGGATCTTGGAGAGACATCTATCGATGCTTCCTCTAATACTGCTCTCATTGTTGGTATCTCCGTTGGTGCGACAGTAGCGGTAGGTTACTAGGTATGATGGTATTACGTACAACAAACTAAAAAAAATGAACTGCAACCAATAGGGCATTGTTCTTGTTGGACTCATCATTTATTTTTGGCGTAAGCGACGTGCTAGCACAAAGAGTGTTAATACCCAAAAGACACAATGGATTCAAAAAGCAGAGGCTTCTGCGAATCATTTGCCAAAAGACCAAATGCCTGCTAGTACCCAAAGGGCACAATGGATTCAAAAAGCAGAGGCTCCTGCAAATCATTTGCCAAAGGACCAAATGCCTGCTAGTAGTAAACCTGATACTCGCTACTCATACATGGTATCGCGCCCAAGCTTGCAAGATGATGAGGCCACTTTGATAGGCTTTAATGATGCTTCTGCTGCTTCGAATCGCCAAGGGGCTAAAGTCTTGAAACATTAACTGCCACCATGGATAGCTTTAAACCATGCATTCCAGCATATCACGCAAAGAATATTTTATTTAACAATAAATGATCTAAATATGTCTCTCTACAAAACTTTGGATCATACCAGCAGCAGAAGCCTCATATTCCTTCAATTCAACCTTGTCCTCCTTCAAGATGGTGTTGGCTTGAACAAACACTTTACGAGGTTGCTTGGATCTGATCACTATGTCACGGATACTGGTCCATTTCTCAGGCACATGTGTGGCATCCATGTAAAGTTGAGTACCGTTCACTTCATCAGCAGTGGCCTTGTAGATTTGTAATTTGGTCAAAAACTTGGACACAGCAGGTGCACCCACAGATCTGATTTTGCTCCTGTCTAAATAAATCTCCAAACTCTCTTGTCCATCTACAGTGCAAGGCTTGAATTGCAAAAAGTCTTGGCCTGCTTCCAACATGACATTCATAATAGCATAACGCGCTTGCATGTGTGCTTGACCCCACTAGATGGAAAAAAAAGTCAACCAACGGGCAATCTTGACTAAAACAGCACAATTTACCTTTTTGGCATCAGGATTATAAAACTCGAGAGCAGTAAGACCAGCTCTTGCCATGTTGAGATACATTATGTACAAAATATCTTCAGCCTCTTGTCCTTCATAATTGAAAATCTTGAGAATATCCTCATGAGGTGAGAGGGACAAGGCAATACATTCAGCGCGACATTCCTCGTAGCTGGATGCAATGCTTTTAAACTTGGAATTGAAGTTTTGTCCAGGCTTGTACCACGTCTTGATGGGCTCTCCAGTGATGGGGTTGACAACAGATTCGACATCGAAATTAAGCTTGCCATTCTCGTCTTCAGAAAAGAGTTTACCTGTACCATGACCCAATTCATGCGTACCCACTTGCACTTCAAAGGAGGGGTTGCGGTAATCTTTATAGAGCTGGAGATCTTGTTCGCGCACAAAGGGGAACTTTTCGTTGGGGGCCTTGGCGGAAATGACATTGCCCAAAGAAACATTCTTTGATCCATACACTTGTGTCAACTCTGTCAAGTTGGGAATATTGATACCAGCTGGAATACCACCAGTAGCAAAAGACAGAACTTCCAACGATGTGAAATCAGGCTTGTTCAATGTTTCTCTCTCAAATTCAGCTGTCCAGGGCAAGCGAGACACAAAGAGGGGCGCATTATCTACTAATCTGTTAAACTTGCGTGTCTGTTCCTGATTCACCATGGCAACGAAACCCTCCCATTCTGCGCGCACACCTTGAGGATCACGGTACGTTTCAATGAATCCAATGTTGGTTTCCACTTGTGGACTGAGATCCTGCAGCCAATAACGCTGAGAATCGACAAAGGCTTGCATGGAGCCATTTCTAAAGGTAGTGTAGTAGGATTCCAACATTTTCTTTTGTGTTTCGCTGGCTGCGTAAGGAATAGCGTCTTGGATGGCTTGAGCAACCTTTTTCAGGGGTTGTTGGAAATCAGTATAGCTGATGGTGATTTTGCTGCCATTGCCGAGCGAGTGTGTCTTTTCCTCAAGTTCCTCTTCAGCAGCAGCAATAACAAGCTTAAAATTGCCGTCTTGGCCTTTGAATAAGCGAGTGTTCAAAGGGTCAATTCTTTCCTTTTCGAGAAATTCTTGCACTAATTTGATATCGTCGTTGGTTACATTCGGTGTGTAATATCCAGACACATGTCCTTCTTGAGGAAAACCGAGCAAATTACGGGCAACAGGCTCCACACTATAAATCTCTTCTTTAGATTGCTCAAACAGTGCAACGGCTTCATGGGATCCGGATGCACGTACAATCTTTTCAAAATCCTGGCTGCTCAAACGAGGAATGAACTTTTCATCACCAAATGACTTGTAGTTGCTTTGATTTCCCAAGAACTGGCCAGCATATTGAAGAAATTGCTCGAATGTCTCTTCTGATACTTGACTAAATTCGACACCCAATGTGTGTCAATGGCATGTTTCTTCTCTCATGTGCGTCAGTGGAATTACCTTGCTTTGAATAGAGTGTCGGTCTCAATCATGTTGCCCTGTTTGTCGGTAAAGACCTTGAGGATAAGGTCAAAGATGGGCAAGGCATTGGGGTTGGTTTGGTCAATAAGGATGCGACTACCCTCAAAGGCAGCGCGTGACATAAAGTGGGCATATTTTTGTTCCTTGGGTGTGAGTGTCTCAAAGAAGGGCTTTGCTTCCAAGAGTGAATAAGGAGCGTTTTCATCAGCAAAATAGCGTTGAGATAGAGTGGGCATGCTAGAGACAAATCTTTGTCGAATTTGACGTTTGGTAATCAAAGAGGAACAGGGAGAAGAGGAAGAAATAAATGTAAACAAACGACGACGATACATTTTGTGTTAGAAAAAGTGTACAAACACAAATTTCTCACAGTCGAAATACCAAATCAGGGAGTTTTTGGGATGGAGACGCTTTTAAGTGGTATAGGATGAGGCGGGTTTATATAGCATTGAAGGCTCGGAGCAGCGAATCACAATGGAAGCCAATATTAGAATGGATCCTGGGTAGATCAAAAGTGTGCAACAGTCTTTCAGGACTGTATAGATTAGTCATCATTCGATCTGATAATCAGCGCTTCGTTACGAAGGGTCCAAATGTTCCTGAAATCGGGCGTATACGGTAAAGAGCGTTTAGTAATATGACTCAATCCTATTCACTAGAAGCGATCTTACATGTACCTGAGCTTTCATTAAACTACGACTTACTACGCATTTATGACCATATATGCGTACTATATACAGTCATTTCAGAAACTAAAGTCGCTGATTTTGAGTTCAATGTCGTGCGAAAAAAATGCGCGTTCAATAGTGCCATCGTTTTGTTAAAAAAGCTATGCCTGGATTGTGAGGAACCATTCAGCAGATTTCAAGATATGAAAAGGCATATATTCACTAAACACGGCAAGAATCTCACATCACGTTCGAAGAAAGACCATGGCAAATCAACAGACAGAATTCCAGTGCATGTCTACAACACAAGCAACATAAAGAAATACACACAAGAAGGCACAACACTCAGTATTAAATTCGCTTGCCCTGGCTGTTGCGACATATATATCACTGTTTCAGAGCTCGCGCATCATGTCGACAATAACCATGTAAAAAGAGCGCCATCGCTTGAAAACATATCTCCTAAAGACAAACGATGGGTCCTTTTTTTAAAATTCTGTTTATTGATTGCGTCGCCTACACAAGGAGTGATAGATCAGTGTGAAGAGGCGGGTGCAATTGAGATAAGTACATATGGAAAAAAATATAAAGGTAAGATATAATAGGGCACTAAACTATACTAAACTATGCTAAACTATACGTATACTTCTAAATAGATGACTACAGGAGGGAGTAGCGCTGATCCTCATCAATGGTCTGACGAACATTGTTTGGGATGCTGGCCAATGTCGCTGTGTGGTCAGTAGGAACCTTGTCGTGGATAAAACGCATATGTGCCAGCCATAGCTGCGAGAGAGTAATTATGAGATTTCAGTATGGTTTAATTCCTTTGAGTTGGCAGTACCAGACATTGGAAACTTCCAGGGTAAGAAGAGCCTCGTAGATTTCTTGGGCTGAAGTCGTTGGCCAAAGAAATTCAAAAATGACTCCCTGCCAAATTTTCTCTTTAGTGAGGAGGTGGTTAGGGGAATCCTCTACAGACAGACATACAGGACACAAGGGTGATTTGAAAACCGTGGGCATGATACGGTGTAAGAGGCGGCCGTGCGGAATACAATCCAAGATAAATCGGTATAGCACATTACGTTGGATATAGCTAAGTGATAGGGATCAAAAAAACTTTCAACTGGTGGCAGAGATGTTACGCAAAGCCAGAGGGGGGGGGGGAGAACTGACGAAATATTTTGGCATAAGCCTTAGTAGCGCTCAAAGCCTGACCGTCTTGGAGTCGAAGTTGTTGGACGAGGGAGCAAAGGAAGCAGTAGAATCTCTCAAGGGAGCAGGGCTACATACTGGCACAAAGTATGGCTGAAACTGCAACTTGCCAGAAGGGAGTGCCTTGAAAACGGTGGTAGGAGTACGTTTCTAGTTGAGCAATGATGGGTCTCTGGTGTCTTTCCAATGTACAAAGTTCAGACGGGCATCGTATTGGAAGACGTCAGCAACCAGCATTTCTTTCACTCGCAGTGGAATCACAAAAGAGGAGCAAACGATGGGTCCTGGATGGCCACAGTGTTTCAAACCAATTCCACGAATATCGCCGATCTTGTATTACTGCGTCGCGTACAGCTGAATTTGCAGTCTAGAGCCATTTCAACGAGCTTTTGGCTATGTCTGGTATCCTTGTCTTGCAGCGACGGGGCAATTATGAAGACTTGCCAACTGACATTTCTCCACCCTCCTTATTGACAGTATCCCGCACTGAAATACTGTCCAAGTACAAGCGCAGCACATTCCAACCGCACGTTAGATCAGCAGTTTGTGGATGACAACATCACGAAAACACGAGCCAAAATCGAGCTTCTCTCACTTTGTGAACCAGTTGTTACTCCCTTACCACAAGATTCCATTGAACCAACGGAATACGAATGTGCAGTTATCATGGCAATAATGTCCTTACTCCCGTATCTGTACGACTGTGACATGAAGCGACTCTCTGAAGCACACCTGACTTTCAGCTACGTCCACCCATTTATGTATGGCCTTTTGTCAGCAAAGAAGCCCTCAAAAGTTGTGCATTGCTCGAACATAGTCCCAGAAGAGTTTGAAGATGCTGTCGATCGACCAGATTACAAAATTGACGTATATGCATCTTCTGGATACCGGTTCTCGTACACCGACGCCTATGGAAAGGTCAAAAAGAGCAGCGATGTTTCAGTCGCATTGCTTGCCAAAGATTTTTATCGATTGTGCATTCTTTTTTGAGAGGTTATTATCATTGCAAAAGACACCTATATAAGGAAAAACTACCAACAAAACCAAACATAAAAGGATTCAAGCTAATTGATTGTCCTTTTAATTCCATGATCCCCATTTAATCAGTATCGCAATCATCATTGTCATTAACAGCAAGGCATTTAGGTCAGCCAGCAACAATGCCGCTGCCAAAATCAGTTCAAACACAGTTTATTTTTTTCTGCTCAAGATTGGACAGATATCGTCTCTTTTCGACTTTTTTAATCTATTCTGTGATATTCGATTATATAAACTGTGATGATCACCCTATGCTTCCTAATACATTCTTGAAGTACTTTTCAAGGCGCTTCCAATGGTGCTAGTTGTAATAGATGTTTTGAATGAAATTACCGAGTAATCCAGTAAAATATGAAATGAGGTTTTTAGCGAAAATGGCCATATTTTGCATATGAAAGCCTCATAAGAGTGGCTTCAGAGGTTGCTTTGGATTGAGAGAAACATTTTGATTTGATATATGCCATAGTAAAAGTCTTCATTTTCAAGGTGGAAAACGCGATCGTTTGAAATTCGATGAAAAGCATGAGGGGTACCTCATGCTTTTTGGTCGACTTTTGGCCATGTTTTTTTGGGTCTTCAAAAAATTGAGCAAAGGTTTTAGGAAGTTACAACTATTCAAGTACAATTGTTTGGCGTCATTCCGATCGCTCATAAAGGTCTACATGCCAAGATATGAAGGCTTGAAAGCTGTCAAATTTGGTTATGTATTGCTTTATAGAGTGTGTTTACACGGCATAAATCACATCTTTAGTAGCTGCAATTTACTGGAAAGGCAGTTCTGTAGCTTGAGCAACTTTTAATTCAAGTAGGAGGCATATTGGTTTTGGTAAAGCTAATTCATGCAAATTTTGATGCACTATGTCGCTAGTAAGCTTATTAACAATGGAAATGAAAACCCGAATTTGCTGCTGAATACTATGATTTTGAACCTTCGCTTCGCTGCGGTCAAGCCCTCATATAGATTAATGTTATCAAGTGTTGGATTAGACGCCTGATTACCATGGCGTTTCGCTTTTGATTTACTACGGTAAAACCCCCCCTATAAGACAATGCCATCCAATGTTGGATTAGATGCTTAGTTGTCATAGACTTTACGCCTTTGCTTCGCTAAGGTAAACCTCCCCTATAAATCAATGTTATCAAGTGTTGAATTAGATGCATTATTATGTTCTTGGAGATAATGTCGTCGCATTCTTAGTTCTGAAATGAAAGCGGCAGATGCTCTCGGTGCTCTCGGTGCTCTCGGTTCTTTTCATTTCTTTTGATTTACGCACCAAATTTCTCTATTTATTCGACATAAATCACATTTTCGAAAATTGAAATCTTCAGGTAGAGCAACTCTACAGGTTATATGGTTTCTAGCTTGAACAGGAGGCATGACAATTCGATTTGATTTTAACAAAAGATATTTCATGCAAATTGAGATGCTTGATGTTCTTGGTGGAGGGACTAAGCCTCTCCCCCAAACACCCTCCCAATGCTGGCTTCGCCAATGGTTTTATTCACAAAATTTTGAAAGGATATGATTAGAGATAGAGATATGCATATTGATATCATTATTTGACCGCGCAATTTTTTGCACGACATTGAGCGACCTTTCTGAAATGACTGTACTCAATTTAGATGCTGGCAATGTGCCCACAAGGCATGTTTCACAAAGCTGATAAAGTAGGCAAATTGACATTATATAATGAATTGGTATATATTCACTTATTACTATATTCACTTATTACTATTTATCTCTCACATCAACAACATGTCTGACCCTATTGCCCCTCATAGTGCTCCCATCGCTGCTTACATGAGCGTCCATGAAGGTTTGTTGAATACCATTCCATCTACAAATGCTATACCAACATGCAACGCATGTAGCTACCAATCTCGCTTATGTGAGATACTTTGGTCATATTGATAATGCAACAAAAGCAACTTTCAAGAGCCTGGATTCTCGCAGCTTCCAATTGAGTTACTGTCTACCCAACGATACACAAGCGCACCAAGTTTCTATCCCATTCAAGACGCCATTACAAAAGAGAGAGGACATCCGACCTGTGTTGGAAGCCATGGCCAAGGAAGCTGAAGAAGCATTAGGATTAGTAAGCAATAGATCCAACATGTCTATCACGCAGCACATACTAAACCTAGAATGACAGCCTAGCTCACTAACAGGTCTGCCTCCCTTCATGGCAGTTGCAAAAGCCATTGCTGCCTCCACTGACGTCTATACACCTCCTCTACCTCAGGTGCCTTTGAACAGCTTCTACTTGCCCGAGAAGAAACTCATGTGGAACATAGGTGTTGGCTTGGGCGTTGTAGCTTTATTAGCTTGCTCTTCTGATGCCTATCTACAACGTCAATTCCCTCCTCAGGTGTTGGAGCTTCGAAACAAGATGGGTGCAGAATTGCTCTACAAGATATGGAAGGGTTTAGTGGTTGTTCATTTGGCTGAGGGCGCCTATACATTCATCACCTGTGTCCGCAGAGGCTGGTACTCCCCTGTGAATACAATCAAATGGACATTGAGCTCTATTTTATTTGGTTTCGGATCTCTTAAGCAATTGAAGAAGCATGCAAATGATGTGGCTGGTATCAAGTCAAATTGAGTCTGTGTATTGAATAAACCTGGGAGTTGTATCCTTGTCTAAGTTAAACGTTCTGATGAATGGCTACGTATTGTTTCATGTTGCGCATTTGCTTAGTGCTTTTCGTCGCCATGGCTGAATGTGCATATTCGCCATTCCAGTTAAATCCCACTGTACTCCAACACTTTGGCATTTGGCATCAATTGCATTATGCAATTTAAAGTGGTTCGATATTTTTAGGAAGGGTTTGAACGGCAGCGGACACAATAACCGAAACTGTCAAAAGGATGTAACGATTACACTCTTTTCTTTTAGCCATCTATAGCCCAGTATCATCATGCTAGCCATTCGTCGAGTCGCTCCTACCATTGCAAAGTCGTGTCGTTCCTTGTCCACTGTGGTGCACCACATCCATCCTGTTATGGATACAGCAACAGCAAACACCAATGACCGAGAATTAACGCAATGTGAAAAGGACATTATCTCTCCCATGATTCGCGTTGATCAATCTGGAGAGGTAGGCGCCTACTACATTTATAAAGGCCAAATTGCAGTACTAGGAGGTGACCCCAAATTGCGACCTTTGCTAGAGATGATGTGGGACCAAGAGAAGCATCATTTGGAGCTGTTTAGCGATCTGGTAGGTGAGCATCGTGTGAGACCGAGCTTATTGAGACCCCTTTGGGAAGTAGCCGGGTTTGCTGTGGGTGCTGGTACGGCACTTTTGGGTAAAGAGGCTGCCATGGCTTGCACAGAAGCAGTAGAAACAGTGATTGGAGATCATTACAACGAGCAACTGAGAGAATTGCATGCACTCAAACATCCCAACAAGCAATTGGATTACTTGTCCAAAGTAGGTGGCTATTTTAGTTATAATTGAAGAGAACTAACTCGATTATGAAGACTGTGGCAAGCTGTAGAGATGATGAATTGGAGCACCATGATATTGCTGTGGATCATAATGCCCGCCAAGCGCCTTTTCATAGCCTGTTGAGTGCAGTGATCAAACAAGGCTGCAAATCAGCTATTTGGGTAGCTGCCCGTGTTTAAATAAAAATCAGGTGTTTCATGCAATTTCTGTTTATTTTCTCACCTTTCTTTCTTTTGTGCGTGAAATGCCCTCCTCTACTATTACAAACAACAATCCGTCCACAGCATTTAAGAGTGATGCTGTATTTAAATACTTGGATGCTGCGTTGAGATCTTTGACAGAGGACGATAAATCAAAGCTGCTGAGCAAGGTAAAGATCATAGGCGGATTGGATTCCAAGTCATTGAGCGTACATGGAGTAGATATCTGGCGTATTTCAGTTTACCATCAAGAACAACCAAGGGAAAACACAGGCATACATGCTTGATTTGAAAAAAGGAGGTTCAGTAACAGTGGTAAAAAGTGCTGAGCTCGCATCGTCGTCGTTGAATGAGTCATTCTCGCCGGATGTGGTTCTGTATATTTGTGATGGCGATATAGTGGACTTGGTCAAGGGCAGATTGAATGGTAAATGATGTCAGATGCAGTGCAATATTATCGACTAATGCGTACGTCCCAGGCCAAAGAGCGTTTATGTTGGGCAAGTTAAAGATCAAAGGAAGAATGGACCTGGCTATCAAGCTGGATGCTGTCTTTAGGCAACTTGTAGGCAGGAGTAATAAGCTATGAATTCCTGCAACTGTCCAATAAAATCAGGATGGCTTATGGATCCTGATTAAACCAAACATTCGTAACACCGAAAAATCTTTCTCTCTCTTTTTTTTTTTTTCTTCTCCTGTTTCTTTCACACTATATATATATAAATATATACAGCACCACAGCCATGCGAGGTCCCATTGTGTTAGGAGGTTCTTCTCACCCTAAGCTCGTACAAGAGATTTGCGATCGTCTTGGTATTGAGCCAGGCAAGTCTCGTCTTTCTAAATTCAGCAACAATGAGACCAGCGTCGAATTGTATGAATCTGTACGTGAGCAAGATGTCTACATCGTGCAATCTGGATGCGGCCATGTCAATGATAACTTTTTTGAGCTCTGCATCATGATTCAAGCCTGTAAAACAGCGTCAGCAAGAAAGGTTACCGCCGTCATTCCCTTCTTTCCTTATTCCAGACAGCCTGATGCGCCATTCAAACGCTCTGGTGCTCCCTTTATCCGTCCTCCACCCATGACAGTGCCCTCCACACCTAAAACTATGCCCTCCACACCTAAAACTATGCCCTCCACGCCTAAAAACGAGTACATCGATAACCCCTTCCAGCCTGCTGTGCCCAATACCACATTCTCACGGTTATCCAGCGACCTCGACATTGGACATCAAATCATGTTGGGAGGCGGAAGTAATGCGAACAGTAACAGAGGCATCACTGGCTCTGCCATTCAACAACATCATCAGCAAAAGCAGCAGCAAAACAATAATACCAATGATGGATACAAGCAGTGGGTCGTACGATCTGGTACTTTGATTGCTGAATTATTGACATGTGCAGGCGCAGATCATATCATTACCATGGATTTGCATGACCCTCAAGTAAAGAGTTTCCTCCTCTATGAGATTCAACAGATAGATTAACGCAGCTTGTCTTTTTTTTTTTAGTTTCAAGGCTTCTTTGATTGCCCCGTAGATAATCTATCGTCTCTGCCTTCCATGGGCAAATACATCTATCGCAACATACCCAACTACGGTGAAGCCGTGATTGTATCTCCTGACGCAGGCGGTGCTAAGCGTGCTACCAGTATTGCCGAGAAACTACACATGGATTTCGCCCTGATCCACAAAGAACGTCGTCGTCCTGACAAGCCTCAAAAGCATGATTTGATGTTGGTGGGTGATGTGCGTGACAAGGTGTGCATCTTGATTGACGACATTGCCGATACTTCATTTACCATCACCAAAGCAGCTAAACTGCTGCACGAGAATGGCGCCACCAAGATCTACGCCCTCATCACACACGCTGTCTTATCTGGTGATGCTGTTGAAAGAATTCAGCAAAGCTATTTGGATCATGTCATTGTCAGTGATTCTGTACCACAAGATCAGCATATCCAAAAATGCAGCAAATTCTTGATCTTGCCTGTCGCTCCGTTGTTTGCTGAAGCTATTAGAAGAATCCATTTCGGTGAGAGTGTCAGTACCTTGTTTGATCCCAAATATGAATTGTGCTAGTTGGAGAAATAAACACGCTGCATTTATTTCTAAAGAGTAGTATGTACATAGTAGGTATAATGGCGTTTTTAAACAATTTGCTGTGGTTCCTCAACAGCCAAGGGCGTAGTGTCGTATGGAAACCATTCGTATTGGCCATGCACTCTCCATGTTTTAAGCGTGTTGTCTATGATGGTGTCTTGATCGTCTTCCTCTTCACTATCGCTTTCTTGACAGGGTAATCTGAATTTGCGCTGACCAGAACATGTAGCCATCACAGGATACACGGGGTTAAATGTTGCGCATGAAGTGATGTCTATAATAGCCATGTTGGTATGTAGATCACTGTTGGAGGTCACATCCACTTACCGTCATGCGCTTTGAATGATGTAACAAGACGTTGTTTGGTCTCGGTGTCCTCCGTAGCTGTTGTAGATAGATCGTATATCAGTGTATTGCCCTCTGTATCGCCTGTCATGAGGTATTTCCCCGTAGCATCCACATCAAACTGCATACGCTGATTTGTCTTGCCGGGACGAGGCAGTTCAAACAATATATTGGCTGAATCTCGGATATCCCAACATAGGATGCTGTTGCTGTGTCTGGATGCTGAATACAGGTACAGCCCATCTTTTGAAAACTGTACTTGCGTGGCTCCTCCTTCAAATCCTGTCAGCTTCAAGCAAAGTTCATTGTTGAGTTGGTCGTAGATGCCAATAGACTGACTGTAAGATCCCGCGGCGTAAAGTCCATCAGTGCTGAAATCGAGGCATGAAATGATGCCCTTTTGTCCCTTTCTCGATTTTCGTTTTGGAATAGTAGGGTGTTTGGTGCTCTCGCCTGTTTGCACATCAAATATCTCGACCATGTTTTCATAGCCACCGTAAATCCTGAGGAGAATATGCGTGTCAGCGTTTGATAGCAGTGGAATGTGCACAAACACTGCTGATACTTACTTGGATCCATCTAAATTGAATGCAAGCGCATTAGGGCCTATGAATCGCTCGCAGTGATCAATGGCTCGATAGGATGCTCGTACGGATCCAGTGTAATCCCACAATTGGATGGGATGATCTCGCACAGATGTGATGAAGCAGCATGTGGATGGGTCTATATGCGTTCATGAATAGTGTCAGTCAACATCTTCATCAGGCACGACATAACATACCTTGAGCATTCATCAATGGAAACCAAGCAAAGTCATATACCGATTCTCCCTCACGTATCCCCAAAGTAGGCGACATTGGCAAGACAGAGTTGCCATGCTCACTGTCTTGATACACATTTTCCGGCCTAGCATGATAGTGGAGCAATGAGATTAGTCTTGCTGTCACGAAAAAGAAGCTCGGTCACCGTATACATTACAGTTGAAATAGGCGCAATACATCATCTGCACTGTTTGTTAATAGGCACGATCCATCTGGAGACCTATCAAATCACATCTTAAATCAGCATTGTTTGATTTTTTCAGTCAACGGATGAGGCCATACCTACCATTTAACATTACGGAAAAAGCTGTTGTTGGCGGATTGCTGTTCTGTATCGACCTTTTGTTGAATGATGGCTGCGTCCTTCATCAGGCTATGCTGTATGGTATCGTTGTATCTGTCGCCAGTGGAACTGATCAGGGTGCACGGTTCTGTAAAATTAGGGATAAAGACAGTGTAGCCATTTACTGCTGCCGCTGCTTCGTCAGTTGCCAACTGCATAGAGTCATTCTCGACTGTGTTGCTGATGGCGACCGTCTCTGCCACAACCGTTGAATTAGACACCTGGTTCATGTAGGTATGTTAATAAAAGAGAAAAGAGTGTTTGACAGAGAGCGGAAACTGATAAAAACTTTTATCAGTTAGATTCACCACATTTTGGATAAACGTCTCATTTTCATGCAGGTACAGTCATCGAATCTGATCTCTTTTCAAATACAACTTATTCAATCATATCTTTATTGAACGAAACGGGATGCGGCAAGTCGATTAGTGTGCAGGCAGTGTATTCACTGAAGCCCTTGGGAAGGAATGGATATACAGCAAATGGGCAGAGAGCAATGTCAGCCTTCTGTCCATCGATCCTATAAGATGTGCTTGCTAATAGATTGATATTCACTTTTTGTAAATGATGATTGTTTCGAAAATCTAATGCTAGTAAAAACGACACATCTGATCTGTATTCTGCACGAACCGTGCTGAAGTCAAACCGTCGCAGCATAGGACAGAACGGCAGGATGTCCTTTTTGAGAGCCAAGTTCAGATCAAACCAGTCTGATGGCTCAAAAAAGTTGAATCGTCGAATCTGAAGCACTTTCAGCTTGTTGTTTGCCATGCAAAGAGGCTCATTCAATGCTACAGGACACACGCTAGAAAGCGTCAAAGCCTCTAGGTGGGGTGTATTGGCAAATATATCAGATATTTGCTTCTTGCAGTTGTTTACTTGAGATGTGAATGTCAATTGTGTTAGATTGCTGAACGACTCTAGCAGGCTGAACTTGAGCGGCGCACGCTGCTTGTTGTTCTTGTTGCTGATAATGTGCAGCACTGTGAGTTTATTGAGATTGTTGAGAGATTGCATACGTTCCAATTGCTTTTGAATTGTGTAATGCTTGAAGCTGTAAAGTGTACACTGGCGGAAATCTCCAGCTACGTTTGGTATAGATTGCACAACATTTGTTGACAATGGTACAAGGTTGGAGTTGAGCATTTCTAGACTAGTCATTTGAGATAATGCAAAACTTATCTGCTGCTCAAATTGCTTTTCGGGTGCTTGCATCCCTTCTAGTCCATTGCTGATTTTGTGCATGTCAAAGCTGGCCAGGTTTGGGTATTTCAGTCCAATATACTGAAGCCAATTGTTGATGGTCACCATTGTCATCTCTGTCTCTCTCACCGACATGAACGACTTTGCTAACTTGATCTTTAGGTGCCTAAGGCTTTGTGCTGTCTTCTTTACGGGAGTTCCATCTATGTTGGATCTGTGGTATGGCAGAAAATGGTTGAGATCTGCTTCACTATCAAACCATTTATCCAGACCTGTCGTTGAATCGCACACATGAGTTGTGACAGAGATGGTATGTAGCTTGGGACAGTTTTGGTGAAGTTCCTCGAAATCCAGTAAGCTGACAAACGTAAAGCGAGCGCAAAACTGTTCAAGCCATGGCGCATTCTTGGTGAGCTTAATCAAGGATCGGAGGTTATGCTGATATTTTCCAATAGAGCCATGTCGTTTGTTGTAGGTGATATTGATCGATGTCAAATAGACCGGTTCGGGCGCTTTCAAGAACGACATGATGATGGGATAGCTACCTGATCTTTCTACAATCCCTTCTAGATACTCCCAACGTTGCACGCTTCTCTCCAAAGAGCTCAGGATGGCTGCTTCTATTTCTAAAGGACGACGAGGTGCCTTGAACTTGGGATCAAAATCTGCGATATGAAGATATTTGAGTCTAGGAAACACCAACGAGAGATTCATGAACGTTGCTACGGGTAGTTCGCATAATGACATGTCCAAACGATGCACTGTTTCTCGAAAGGGTGTGTCTGTAAAAAAGTCGATGGCTTGATGCAAATGATAGGGATTTCTGAACAAGAGTCCCTGATACAGAATTGTCTGTTTTAATCGAGTATGCCATTCTTGAGAGACCAAGTTACATTGCAGTTTGTCTTTAAAGTTGAGATGCGATAAGATGTAGAGCAACAGTTCACCTGGTAGTCTATCCATCGAGTTGGTGTACGGCAAGCTGATAGTAAAGCAAAAAGTCCCAACTATGCGTTTTGAACCTCATGCAAAAATAGCAGAGGGCTAGATGCTAATTTGTAAGCCGAAGGGCTGCATTCACCACAAAATCATTGTGTGTACTATCTATCATTGCAAAACTTTCTGATGGACATCTAAAGGGATAGTTCGGTCAGTTAATTAGAAACTGTATGTTTCATTGTATCGACTACTATTTTATAGTATCTTCCATCAGAAGTTGACTGAATCATGACCGTTGACTATCGTGATGAACACGGCAATTAATGCCAACCATAGACGAAACGAAGAAGGACAAGCGGCTCAAAAGAAAGAAATCAAAGACTAAGCAAGTGGCTGACTTCTTGGATGTACAACATAAAGAAAAAAATGTATTTGGTGATATTAACCTCTTCATCTGCTGAGCATTAGTCTTGATCTTGGCAAAGAGATGAATTTTTCCATATTTAGAGAATATTGGCCGAAAATATAGTGACACGAGCACTGTCAAAAAGGAATTACTGTGGCAAAGTCTAATATAATGTGTATCGTGGCCTAGAAAATGTTGATCCATGATCTCGTTCCTATAAAAGTCAGTAGGTTTGTGCAAATTTCTTCTTCTTAGCTCTTATTTCTATACTTTTAATCCGCAACTATCTAAATGCAATTACTACCTAATGGCTTGGATGTAGCGTCCTTATACTTTGGGTACAGCCCCAATCTACCACTGACCTACGTTGGTATGATCGTGTTTGGTCTGTTATTCCTTGGATTATGCACAAGAGTCTTTTTGACGCATAGCCGCATGTTCTTACTGCTTTTGCCTCTGACCTCCTTACTGCAGGTCGTTGGTTATGCTCTACGATTCGAATGTGCCAACAATCCCAGCATGGGCCTCTTTATTACCATGTCCATCTTTTTGCTTCTGTGCGCAAATGTCATCGCACTTGTCAATTACAAAACTGTGAGAGAGGTCATTGTCTATTCAGGGGTGGAAACAAGGTTTGTGGTGATCGGACCCAGATTCGCAAAGATCTTCTTTGATTTCAACATAATCGCCTCTATTCTGCAGGGTGTCGGTGGTGGCATCCAGTCTGATCCGGATAGCAGAGCCGTTGGCTCTCATCTGTCACTCGCTGGCTCCTGTATTCAACTTGCTACCTTGATTTGCTTTCTGATTGCTGCCCGTTATGTCCATCGATCTGATGACTATCATTTCCATGTGCATGGTCAAGATCCCAAGAGAAAGCTCTTTACTGTCATCTATATCACCACAGTCTTGCTTTGTGTTCGTCTCGTTTATCGTATCGCTAGCTATGCAGTAGGAGCTACAGGTGTGATTGCTACGCATGAATGGACATACTACGTTTTTGATGCCTTGATGATTGTCTTGTGCCTATTTTTCCACTTGGTGCTCTTTATCGGTAATTACCTCCCTCATGTGAATGAAGCGACAGACGAAGAGAAGCATGACAAGGGAACGTCAGTTGAATCAGAGCAGATTGATTTAAGCACTATGAAGAACAATAAGAGTGCTCAATATCAACAAAATCAGCAATCGTTACCCTATTATACGGAAAATAACCAGCAAACTTCAAATGCCAATGCCAATGCGGAACCCGGCAAGACTGAGAAACTGCTATCTGTATTGCCAGTTACTCGCATCATATATAGAATAGCTAAAAAAGCCTAATAACAACCTCAAATATACCTAATTCTATGTATTTACTAATGAACAAAGCAATAAACCATCATAGCATTAGAGTAATTCTTCGTACATCGAGATTCTTATTCTCGTAAGTGATTTGCATCCAAATCTATCTGTTTTTTGCTTACATTCAAGCATTCTTAATGTAAACCCGTTTTTGAATTGTTTTAAGCATTCAGGTGTGGCTTTTTGCAAATAGATCAGATAGTAAGGTGTGCAGCACAGCTTTTGAGCGTTCACCACTGGACAACAAAAAGAGCAAGATTTGATTGTGTAATCTTGACACATCCAATACGTCTATCACTTGCGACCAACAGGTTATATATATGTACATGCAAAGATGACAGGAAGCTTTACGTTCAAAGTCGACAACAGCTGAGGCTTTACTCGCTTCGATATGGAACCTGGGTTAATCTTCGCATTTGCTCGCTGCTGACAGAATTTAATAGGAATCTGGGAGTTCCAATGTACGCTCCCTCCATGCTTTTGCTCAAAGACTTGTATTCTACGACCTTTAGGCAGAGAAGTTGATGAAAGACTCAGAATAAAGTCATATTAGCCATGTAGCTTGGTGCAGAATAAAAATGTGCCTCAATTGGTGTTATTCTTAATAGTTTATCTACGCTTTCTGTCTAGATGGGCCTACTTTTTTTTTCATATATTTGTAGAGCTTTCCAAGAAAATTATGTACTAAATGTTGTGCCAGAAGGGCTACAACTGTCTATAAAGATTAAGATATTCTTGATGGATAGATATGTCTGTGTTGTGCAACAACATGGACAAGCTATGATAATTGAAGTGCATCTCAGCTATCTAAATACTGAGGTTCACCAGATGTGATAAGCGTTGTACAAGAAAAATTGCTACTTTGGCATTCAGAACTTAGAATAACTCTTGTCTTCATCAATATATCTTTAGTTTTTGTATCTGATCTTATTCAAATAAGCTTTTTCTTGTTTTTATAATATCGAACATTTTTTATAAGCTACAAATTATAATCCTTTTATTCTTTGTGCTTAACACTAAACCTGCACCACTCTACCTATAGAATTGCTCATTGTGTATACCCAAAGAACATTTATTGTTTGAGGGTTCACTAGAAGCTGTTGCATCAAAAAATTTCATGAATTTTCACTACCAAAAGGTCAGCCCCAACTAAAGTGTGCAGCGCAACAGCTTTAATCCATTGCCAAACAACAACAAGCTTGATGTATCATTTCTAAACCGGATCCCCAAATGCGTAATGGCAACCAGTTCAAGCACAGATCACATCAGATCATAAACTTTGACATGAAACAGGATTCAGTTACGATCCGAATCATGGCATGTTCAGGAAAATAGATCCAATCTATTATCTTATTACCCAAATCAACCCATCTAATACCTTATCCTCACATCAAATCACTAAATTCGAACAGTATATAAACCCTCTTATTTCCAATGTAATAAACGATATTCTTTACCTGATTAATTTCATACTCTTTTATATAAATAATTTATTTCTGATAAATCAAAGCTATGATCTGATCAGGCGGTTTAAGTTTCTATGCTTTCCAGGACTGCATTAAATTCATATTCTGCAATTACTTGTAATTAAAAGGTTGCATTTCAAAGAGAAAACTCAGAGTGAACAGCATAATAATACACTAGAATAATTAATCCGCCTAAAAACATTCCTCACATCAAGTTGCGCAATAGATGCTAAGACAAGTGATTGTACCACCTTATTATCATACTTTTGAATAAAAATGTATAAATTTTAACTATTTGGATACCCTTTTTATTACAAAGACAAAACCTTATTAAATGCTAGATCAATAGGAGATCAACTAGCTGGAATCCTTCGGCTCTTGAACCTCTGAGCCAATCAAATTGTTTGAAAACTCCGCTGACCTAAAAAAAAAATTGCGAGGGTTTCCCCCGGTTTTGATGTGAGGCAAAATTTTAAGCGCCGCTATAATAGTAGTATAGCCGTTGCTATCATCAAACTTCCCCCAGGTGCTAGAGCATGCCTTACTTACACCACCTAGCTTTAGATTCTGGCGTTGAGACCCTCAATCATCACTAAAGTAAGTAGTGATAACCAAGTGGAGGCGGCCTATCTACCTCCTAGCCTCGGATAAAGTCTTGTTGAGCTTCAGGGATAGGCACATCCACACAACGTAAAAAAGTATGCCTCGAAGAAACATAATCGAAGGAACAAATGAACATAATACTATAAGAGTATAGAAGTATGTAGGCAAAAAAAAGAGACACTCACACGAAGCGAGTCAAAGAAAAGCATATCAAACACAACATCAAAGATGTTTAAAAAAAACTCGTTGTTGTTGCAATAAAATTGCATAAATGAGCAACGCGCATGGTAGTAATAGTCGGATGTACAGCAACATGACACAAATACGCACAACTGCAAAAGCAACAGTGACATTATAAGTTTGCATCACAACATAATGACTAAGGTTGTTTCATGTTAAGCTACAGAGGAAACACTACCAAGAAAAGAAAAAAAAGAAGAAAGCGCAACAAGGCAAACATCATGAATGCATTATCACGAGAAAGGAAGCAATAATACAAGCGTCCGAAGAAGTTTTATATCATTGCGACCAGAAGAAAGAAGATACCACTTACCACAGCCACAGATAAACCAGAAGAGGACACGAAATCACCGGAGACAGACCAAAGAACGAGGAGCATGCACCAAATACAGCAGACCAGGAAAGACCAGATTAGCAGCAGCAGCAGCAGCAGCAATACCAGCACCATAGAAAAACTATAGAACGAACGTTATCAGCAAAGAACAGACAAAGACCAAAGTAGTCACTTACTGCTTATCACCACCAGAGATAGACCAGAAAAGTATAGGTAATCGCCAGAGATAGACCAGAGAACAAGCATACTACAACAAATAGAGTAGACTAGGAAAGACCGGAATAACAGCAGCAGCGGCAGCAACACCAGCACCATAGAAGAACCAAAGAACGAACAACACCAGAGACCAGACAAAGACCGAAGAAGCAGGCAGCAGAGATGGCAGAGAAGTAATGGCAGCAGCACTCACTCAAACAAGCAAAAAATTACTAAAACATAATAAACAAACTCAATTAGTGTTAATTTTATGCCTTTCAGTGCTCGTTATCGAATGGTACCTAATATATTCCACTTCAAAGAAGCAGTATCAAGTTCTTCCAACAGTACAAGACAGAGTTATCGGATGCTAGAGTGTTATTATTAATTAAACGATGTCCAAAACCACCATGGTTTGATACTAAAACGCGTTTTGCAAAAGGGTAAAAAAACGAGGGCATGGAAAAATGAGAGGGCACCCTATTCGACGTCACGACCAGTAGAGTTAGTCTCAGTCTTGTACCGTAGCAGCCATAATTGCGGCAATTTAATTTGACATTGTGCAGTGGTATCTTCGTGTTCAAACCTGACTTGATCTCACACCCTTTAAACGTTTTTGCTACATTTGACTATGAAAACTGTCGTTGTCAAACCCAACTTTCTAATACATCTCTAGAGGATTAAAGAAGCAGCATCGAATGGTACTGATTGCTTTTAGCTTTCAGACCGAAAATAATGAGCAATTTCAAGAAATATGAAAACAGGTTCTCTGAGAATATGTCAAAATTTAGCATATGAAAGTCTCATAGAAAGAGTTTCCAATGTTGCATTTAATTTTTACGATCAATTTGATCTAATACCTATCATAGGAAAAGTCTTCACTTTTGACGTGAAAAACGCGATCGTTTGATTTTCAAGAATTTTCCCTTGCTAATACTCATGTAAAAATGAAGATTTTCATGGATTTGTAATGACCCAAAAAATTTTGAGATAAAGCAGCAGTAAGTAAGGCGTATCAAAGGAGAGCGATTTGGTCCAATTCCAAGCGTCTCCAACGATTTGTAACATGAGTTATTCGTGCTTCCAAATGGCTAAATTTGGACAGAATTTGACCAAAAACAAGGCGTATAGTAGGTTGTTTTGCGAAAGGAGTAAGCGAACCACGGTTCTGTCTGATGACCCCGATGTTCTGCATTGCACTGAACTCAACATCTAAGCGATTGACGCTTTTTGTTGTGCCAGAAGGGCTACAACTGTCTATAAAGATTAAGGTATTCTTGATGGGTAGATATGTCTGTGTTGTGCAACAACATGGACAAGCTATGATAATTGAAGTGCATCTCAGATATCTAAATACTGAGGTTCACCAGATGTGATAAGCGTTGTACAAGAAAAATTGCTACTTTGGCTTTCAGAACTTAGTATAAATAGAATAACTCTTGTCTTCATCAATAAATCTTTAGTTTTTTTGTGTCTGATCTTATTCAAATAAGTCTTTTCTTGTTTTTATAATATCGAACATTTTTTATAAGCTACAAATAATAATCCTTTTATTCTTTGTGCTTAACACTTTTATTCTACTTCTGAGGTTCAGGCCTTTCGTTTTGAAATACACGATTACAGTAATTTCATGACTTGAGCGTCAACAATACCATGCAAATTTGAATCTGGTAACTTGCTCAGATTGAACGAGATGCTTATCAGATTAGCATGACACTTTTGATGGTTGTCCACAACTAAGATGCCATATCTACCCATGAAGCTAGACGTAAATAAAGTCTATCCACGATGTTAAACATTCATATTTTAGGAAAAATGACCGAAAACGAACAGGCTGAGTCAGTGTCAGCACAACTGGGGAAGCAAACAACAAAACTTTGTATTAAAGTCGAGCGAATAGAGATTCACGATATCTACAAACACTGTAATACTATATTTGACGCCAGGAGATTGTAGTGAATTCCTGTTTAAATGGTTTCACGGACCTACACTGTCGAAAAGATCAGCTCCAGCCAAGTTGTTCAAAATCGATCGCTCAATGCTAACTTTTGCTACAGTGACGCATATAAAGTTCTTTTGTATGTCCATATGAGTCATACAACGCCCTGAATTCATTTCATAGACTTGATCATCACATGGATGTTTCTGTGCTGTTATTAAGGAAAAACGTGTTTTTGCCACCGTAAACTCCAATTTAGAGGGTTAAAAACCTAATTTTTGAAAGGAAGCATTGTAGGTGCTCAAACGACGACTCATTTTGTAGAACAAACACAGGAAGCATAGTCTGATTAATAATAGAGAAGCCTGATGGAGTTAGTAGTTCCACAAGTAACAGTGTCAAAGCAATGTTTTTATATTACATTGGCTACCTTATTATACTTTCCTCGCTTGGATATTTGACAACGAATGCAGCGACTGAGAATCCAATCATACGTTTAGCAGCCTCCTCTGAAAGTGGGCTTATAATCGCTCTGAAATAAATTTCTAGCATTAACTTATTAGGGCGTGAAAAAGGTATTCTCTTCTTTTGGTAAAGCGCGTAGCATACCTTTGGCTCTTTGCTAAACTATAATGAAGGAAGATTTAATCAACAACAGATTTTTACTACAACCTTTCTCAACACCTAATCTATCAATCTAGCACTCGCAATAACTTGTAGTTAGCAGGTTCATACATGAAGGCCATAGTTCAGCAATGGCATATTTTGAAAATCATCAGTTCCTCAGTAATAACCCTTGTAACCTAAAATCCAATTACACCACCAATGCAAAACTTTGTCATAGGAGCATGCTGTCTTCAAAGCTCTAGCATCGATATTTCAAAACTCAATTTTGGTTGGCCCCAACCGCGAAATCGAAATCGCTTTTGTTAGGGCGTTTTTCTATCCACTGGAGGAAAAATCGCAAATTATTAGGATAAATTATTTGTAAACTATACACATAACTTACTAAATAATTCACAAACTTGAATTATAGTGAATTATCCTGTTCTAAAAGGAGATGGCCCTTGAAATTGGAGTAGATGTTCTGATTGAGAGTGGGAGGCATGTAAGTACTGAGTGCAGAGGACCAAAAGGAGCGTTTATGAGGGCAGGCAAAAAGGAAATGTTTAATTGTTTCCTTGGAGGAGTGGCAGAGTTTACAGATGGGTTGGTGAATAGTTGGTTGGCGTCTGTGAAGGAGGCCACTGTTTACCAACACTGTGCTGAAGTAGTAGCTAATAGCTTCCGAATAAGGTAAATTTAATAGACATCCCTTACATCAAACAGTGCAATGGATGCTGGAACATGTGGGGAAGTTATGTAGGTATAACTTCGGTACAGTGTTGTTAAAGTTGTTGCTATAGCAGTATCTATTCGGAGTAGCTGTAAGAGCTGCTGCTCTAATGCTGCTCTAATGCTGCTCTAATGCTGCTCTAATGCTTCTGAATTGAGCAAGTTCAGTGCTTTTAGTTCTTTAAATAAAACAAACAGTTAATACATTCCACTTTCAATTAAAGAACCAAATAAGAGACTTATGTTTGTCAAAAGTTTATTTCACGATGGAATGTTGCAGCAGATCCAGAAGCAACATATGCTTAAAATTCAAGCAACTATTTTACAGTTGATCGCACATAGAACAAATTGTATGCGGCTCTGCTTAGCACCTTGGACTCATCACATACAGAGAATCGAGAGTCATCAAAATTATGCCATTCATTCTTGTAGCCATTGCGAACACAGGCAGTGTAATGCCCGCCAGTCAGTGATCCAAAGTGATTCTACAGGGAGTTTGTTAGGAAACGACATTTCGAGTGTCATGGGAATAGAAGACTTACAGAAACAGCATATAAATCATAGTTGAATGCAGACTTCTCAGGTGGCTGATCAGGTGGGAACATGGTAGATGGCACGTAACGCGATAAATCAAGGCCACTAACACGTCTCATTAAATGCCGTAAACACATCATTCAATGCGGGTACTTACCTCATGGGAGATTCTACGATCGTCTCTAGCTTGTCTTTGAATGGACCATCAAACGAGAATCGCTTCAAATGAATCAACAGAACGTCTGGCAGCTTTGATAATGTCAACGATTTACTTGCACGACGAAGCGTTTTACATTTGGGACATTGCCAGGCATCATCGTGGTCCAAAATCTCTTCCTTGACAAAATAATCCAGGCATTGATAGATGGATACACTGGAGGGGCCACTTCGCTTGGCTGGAATGGGCAACGACAGCGACATGAATGAATTATAAGTAGTAGAGGTCTATATGCCTTTGTGAGTTCCATGCGCACACTCCCGATTAACAAGTACTTACAGCTTGGCATGTTAAACAGGTCAATCTACTACGATACTGCCCTTGGAACAGACTTACAATGACACTGGAATTACGCTCCAAATACCGCTCCCAAGCAATGCCACTTGCTTGCCAATCAGGTAATTGTTCGAAGCGAGCTTCCTCTTCAGCAGATTCAGGTGGAGGACTAGGCCGCTTCTTCACCAAATTACAGTCTTCATGAATACCATCTAGCAAAAAGTTCAAAAACTCTTGAGAATCGTGCTGTTCACTACCGCGAAACTGAGGAGCAAACTTGATCAATGCTTCCCGAAACAACACGGGCGAAATAAAGTTGTAGTTCTCGCTCCACATGGTACGCAACAAACTAGCAAAGTTTTCGGCCAACACACCACCTGTGCCCAAAAAGTTGTCCTTATTGATATGCTGTCGGAACACGCCAGAGATGAAATAACGAGCAAATGGAATGGTACCGCTGAGACATTGTATGATGGAATTCATAAAGCACGTATTTCCCAGATTCTTTAAACCTGTTGTACCAATCATGACATTACCCATTTGAGAGAAGGAATTGTCAGATACAGGTGCAGTGCGATAAGCATTGTTAATAGGCGATGATGCGTAGACTTCTTTGGGTGGTAAAGGAGGGGCAGAAGCCGCCGGTGCTGCTGCTGCTGCTGAATCAGGCGCTTCTGGTAGGGGTCGTTGTGGTTTAGGTGGTAAGGGAGGTACGTCGAATTGCTGGTTGGTGGTAGATGTGAAGCCATGGAATGGATTGTCGATAAATGTCTTTTTTCGCTGCAAACTGGATAGGTTGGGTCGAACATCTGGGTATTTGGTGGTGGCTGTGTCCGCATTTTGAGCAGGAGCTGTCGAAGGTTGGGGTATAGGCATAGCATAAGCTGAGGTCTTGGATGGTGAAGAGGGCTGATACAGTGTATTGCTAAATACGCCTCTCAATGGAGGTGTAGCTACGCTCCGTTCAGTGTATCTTGTCATTGATTCCTTGTTACCAGAGGATCCCGTATTACTGAAATAGTCGTAAAATGTATGATGGACCTTGACAGGGCTCAAAGCCATGTTTTGATCTGATCCTCTGCCTACTACATCCTTCAACCAGTGTGGTTTTTGCTGCTGCTGCTGCTGCTGCTGCTGCTGCTGGTAGTGGTGTGGTAATGGTGATGCGTCTCGGCTATGTGCGTTGGCAGCAGTGGAAGAAGCATCATTCGTGTATCTGAATATACCTTTTTCGCCAATCACTTGTTTCCAAGCATCAAATCCACCTGACAACATAACAGGAGCTCTTTGCAATATCTTTTGAAATTCCAACTCGTAAATGGCTGCTCTCAAATGGTTGAGTGTAAGGTTTTGAAGGGATTGTGAATTCTGATCGTAATATACGACAAGATCAAATTGATGTCGACCTGCAAATATCTGTTGCTCTGCATCAGGGTTCATGACCATAGATTCTTCGATTTTCCTAGAGGAAACACTAGACGGAAATATCAGCACTTGGCCATGATTTTTAGGAAACATGCAGCGAGCTTACTCTTGTTTCAACACTAAAGGTTCAATCTGCGCAATCCATTTGTGTTTGATGAATCCTTGATCAAAGAGTTGTCGTGGTCGAACATCCAAGATCAACACACTGGGCTGCTTACCGTCGCTCTTCTTTACGATCCAGGAAGCAAGCTGTCGTGCATCTACGATTGGCGTTGGCGGGATTGATAAGTCAGCAGAAGGTGTTGGCAATTGCAGCACATTGGTCGCTGACGATTTAGGTGGAGCTGTTGGCTGTTGCTGAGGTTGAGGCTCAGGCATTTTCATGAAATTAGAAGCAACAGACAAAGGGCTCGAGTTACTACTATGATTGCTGCCGACACTGTTATCTCGCTGCGTTGGTTTTGCGGTGCCATTGTTACTAGGCATGTGCTTTGGCACCGAGGGCAGATTATCCAAGAAACTGCTGCTATCAATATGCGTTGGGCTGGGCATCGGCATAGGCATATCGTTCACTGGCGGATATTTATTCATCACATCCTGAACGAAATAATCGTCTGCTAATCGATCTGGATCACTGTATTGCAGCTTTGCACTGAGTTCCTCCAAAAGCATCAATATTTCATCGCTTGTTCTCTATCAGTTTCTCTTAATACCTGCATAGCCATTTACATTGATTTTTCGCACTTACTGCTTTGAGCTGACGGTAGGTAACATCCTTCTTGGCTTCCTTGAAATTTTGATGCTTGGCAATGACTTCGACCATGATGCTTTTTTCACATATCATATTAACCTCTGTCTCAAATGAACACACTGCTAAAATGATTTACCTGCAACCCTTCATATAGTAGACGTAAGCATTATCCAAGCAATTCTCACGATACTCGAAATCACCCTGATATCTGTGCGTCAGTATATGGGTTTTGCTTGGCAATAACTTAGACTTACCTGCTCATATAATTTAGATACTGTCGCTATCCAGCTTTTGATCGAATATTTAGACATGTCCGTCTTGTCTACGGTCGCTCTCCTCGAAAGCTCTGCTAGCGAAGGTGGTAGCGAGGAAGGTACACCATTTAATGTTGGTACTGTCATGATATATTGGTGGAAGAAAAAGAAAAAGAAAAGGGCAATTATTTTATTTCATGTCGAATATGGAATAAACTGCTGTTCCATCATTGAAAGCAGCTGCTATTGCCCTGATAGCACCGCACCGTCACACACATGATGGCATTTTGAAACCGGAGACGCAATGTGAATGAGCATTGGTGTAGCATTAGGCACAGAGGATCTTCTGTTTCTCTCTCTTCCATTACTTCATCATTATGTCTGTCACTACGACAATTCGTAAAAGTGGAAGACTTGCTTCCAAAACGGCAATACCCTACAAGGAAAAGAAGATCCCCAAACTATCAAAAACGTAAGTTGCATTGTCTCATTGCTACAGGATTTCATCGAGCATGTTGCATTAACATTGCGCAGTCGAATCTCCAAGAAAGTCGTAGTTCAAAAGGTAAATACTCATGTCAGTAAAGCATGATCTTGCCGTTGCTGATCCATGATCAATATAGAGCCAGACAGTATCAAGCATTACCAAGATCAATGAAAAGACTCAAAAGATCAAGGTAGGCAAGATCAAGGTTGAGAAAAAAGCAAAGATTCCCGCATTTGTAAGGACATTGATGTTTGACACATGTACATCATGTAACAAAGGCTAATCTCTGCTATAAAAATAGTCAAATGCTCCATCTGCTTCCTACGTTCTCTCAGATGGAGATCATTTGGAAAAGGCCATTGCGCATTTCAAACAGCATGATCCCAAATTAGCCTCTTACCTGAATGAGGACACAGTAGAAAATTTCAGGAAACGGATTGCCAGAAAGCGCGGAGTGGATCCTTTCCGAACGCTTGCAGGCGGCATCATCTATCAACAAATACACGGAAAAGCCGCTGCTTCTATCGAAGCTCGGTTCATCAAGCTTTTTGATACCTCAGATACCCCAAAGTACCCTTCTCCAGATGATGTTTTGTCAAAATCAATTGAGGAATTGAAGAGCGCTGGCTTGTCTGCTAGAAAGGTATGTATCTTGGCCCTCATTTTATGATACTAGACGGTTGACACATGGATCTTATAGGCCGAGTATATACAATGTCTTGCCCAAAAGTTCAATGACAAGACAATTACCCCTGAAAATTTCGTCAATATGACTGATGAAGAAATTGGCGAGCAATTGATTAAAGTCAAAGGCATTGGCCAGGTAGGTTGATGGGCTCAAATACCTATGCCAAATGTTGACATATATCATGTTATACAGTGGACCGTTGACATGTTTCTCATGCAAGAGCTGGGACATTCGGACATCATGCCTTTAGGAGACTTGGGTGTTCGTAAAGGTGTCGCTCAACATTTTAACCTTGCTATGCCGTCTGACAAAAAAAAGGTCTTTCCGTTGCCTCATCATATGGTTGAACTGACGGATATCTGGAGACCCTATAGGACATTGGGCTCCTGGCTCATGTGGAGGCTTTTGGATATCAAGGTTACTGGAGATACGATCGAGGAAGAAGGTGCTTAGCTTTGAAGTCTATTATTTATATATGTATATGCTTATTATCAAGCTTCTATATGACAATTTAACGAATTCCTATATATCTCACTAAAATATTGGCTTACTGAGTACGGCGTTGATATACAGTAAGAGTTTAATAATAAATTTATGATTCCTAGACACTTTCAAAGCATCAAAAAGGAAAGAAGTTGATCTTATAAGTATTTTGATAGACTGGCGCTATTAAATATAAAATGCAAGTAGAACAGCATGACTAACAGCAGCGCTGTGTAATTTGCCACCTACTTTCCATACACCACGCTTCATAAGCATCTATTACTGTATTGCCTCCATGATGAAAAGGGCATTGAGTTTGCCAGCCAGCCCCACCAGCTGCCAAAATTAATTTTAACTCAGACTCTTAGACTACTCCAGATTCGCCAGATATTGATAATTTTTGACTTGATTGAATTATTTTTTTCTTATTCGACTATAAGAAATATGCTAATCGTCCAATGCCTCATTAAGATTCCTTGGAGTGCTTTTTAAGGCGCATCCAATGGTACCAAGTAAGATATATGTTTTGAATAAACTTATTGAGCAATTTACGAAATTATGAAATGACGTTTTTGGCGAAAATGTCGAGATTTTATATATCAAGGTCTCACAAACAAAGCTTCAGGGGTTGTGTTGGATCGAAAGAGACATTTTGGTTCAATGCATGCCATAATAAAAGTCTTTGTTTTTGTGATAAAAAATGCGATCGTTTAATTTTTGGTAAATTTTTTTTTTTTTTTTTTTTTTTTTTTTTTTGTATGGATGTTGCTTATTTATTAGTAGGTATACAAATATAATAAGAACATCAAATGATGGACAAGTGTATGTAACAAAGTGACTTGCCATATATAATATTTAATTAAACTAATACTTATATTAATGCTTGAGATCTGACAATCTCATCACTTCGGCACAGATCTTGGTGGTGACATAGTTGGTATCAAAAGGCATTCCTTCGAATGTATGTAGGAGGTGGAATCTCCATACCATACGAATGGTGGCAGCAAACAGGTCAAAGATTGTAATCTTGATGTCGAGATTGTAGATGAAGTATTGCTTCAGGTTCAAATTGACTATAGATTGGTATACTTGTTGTGGATTGGCAACTTTGGGATATCCCAGGAATTGTTCAAAGATGTTGGACCAAATGTCGTTTTTGTGGGGAGGGGGGCAGCTAACCATGAGATGTTTGGCATCTTCAGTATCATTGCAGAGGGTACATTTGTCATCTTCAACGTTCCTCAGGCGTCGAACGAAAAGAGCTGATTTACTTGGGCATTGCTTATGGATCATTCTATACCAGACATTTCTCACAGAGTGGTGCATGTTTTGATGATACAAGTGCTTCCACTGGACTTTGCTGATGGATTTTCGGTGAAAACCATGAGGTATCCCTCGTGGTATATTGTTGAAAAGCCAGCTCCGTAGTCCAGATAGTATATAAATAGCTCTCATGCGATAATTGAAGGCTAAACAGCGAAATCCTAGCATATATTGGTAGAATAACTGAATGCCACACTATATAAGATGCCAAAAAGCACGACCTTGATCGTGTCATTGTCACATTGCCATACTTTTCAATGATCATCTGGAATGATAAAACAGCATTCTGCATTATAATATACGAGTGATTATGCTCCGGATAGTTCTCTACCAATTGCCCTTGCGTATCTTATCAAAATACTGCTACTTTCATTATAACTTCCCGCTTGCACTTGAGAACCCTTCACATCATTTGTGGATCTGACTTTTATGCGATGTTCCACATCCGTATACATGTAAATACTTCATATACAGGCAAGTAGCATACAGGTATTATCCCTTCTTAGTCGACAGTGTGGCTAATACAGTAAAATCTGAGTGCATTTGAGCTGCGTTTTCTCGCTTTCAAAGCCGTTTTAGATTGTCAGAATAGCACCAAACAATTGCTCTCATCTGGCAGTTACTTATTGCCACTATTGCTCAACTTTTTGGGGACCGAAAAAAAAAAATGGCCAAAAAATGGCCAAAAAGCATGAGGTACCCCTCATGGTTTTCACCAAAAATCAAACGATTGCGTTTTTGACCTTGATAATGAAGAATTTTACTATGGTATATATTAAATCAAATTGTTTCTATCGATCCAACGCAACCCCTGAAGCTATCTTTGTGGGGCCTTTATATGGAAAATCTCGACTTTTTGGCCAGAAACCTCTTTTTATATTTTCATAAATTGCTCAATAAGTTTATTCAAAACATCTACCTTACTTGGTACCATTGGATGCGTCTTGAAAAGTGCTTCGAAATTTTATTAGGAAGCAAAGGGTGATCATCACAACTAGTATAGTCGAATCTTACAAAAGAGTTCAATCGAGTCGAAAAAAGGCAAAATCTGTCCAATCTTGAACAGAAATAATGTTTTGGGTTTGAATCAATTTTGGCGGCTGGTGGGGCCGGCTGGCAGACTCAATGCCCTTTCCATCATGAAGGCAATACAGTAATAGATGCTTTTGAAGCGTATGGAAAGTAGGTGGCAAATCATATATCACTATCGCTAGTCGTGCTGCTCTTCTTGAATCTGTATTTAATAACGTCAGTCTATCAAAATACTTGTTAGATCAATTTCTTTCCTTTTTGAGGCTTTGAAAGTGTCTAGGGACCATAAATTTATCATGTTATGATATTACATACCGGCAAAATCTCTTGACGTTGAATTATATGAATATGATTAACTTATGTACAAGCGTTAAAATACATTGGTTACAGCAATTGATGGACAGTACAAGCATTGAAAGAAGATGTAATCTTAATAGAGCATAATATTGAAGCTAATGACAAGACGTGGTTGTTTTTTTATTAATGTGTATTTGAGTTTATGAGATCACCATACTTGATGGATTAAAATATTTCAGATTTTTGAGGCTATTTTGACTTGTATAGATAGAGGTAGCAGAGATATAAGAACGACTTGGCCTTGTATAGATGTCAGGCATTAATTGTCTTGATAATTGATTGAGTAAGAGGAAGCACAGATGAGAGTAGGGCTTGACCTTGTATAGATGTAGAGATGGTATATTTAAACAGTCTTGTCATTTTAGGAGCTTGTAGGAAGCACAGATGAGAGTAGGGCTTGACCTTGTATAGATGTAGAGATGGTATATTTGAACAGTCTTGTCATTTTAGGAGCTTGTAGGAGGCACAGAGAACTTGGCTTGATAGCATTTGGAGAGGACAGCTTGCTTTAGATGAGATAGAACATGAGATGGCAGAGGTAACTAGATAAAGATGAGATGAGTACACAAGTACTGTGGCATGAGTGCGTAACAAACCATTTGGGCAAAGAAAATTGACCATCAATAAAAGGAACCAACACTATATAAACAGGTACCAAGGTGTAAACTTGCTTCATCCATCACAAGATCATCGACACGCTCAAGCCGCCTCCATCTCCGGATCGTAGGGTTAAACCCTACTCTCGTCGGCAATAAAGCTTGTGATCATCCCGTAGCATGACCAATGGATTTGTCCTGCAGTCTACCCATGATTATGAAGCGGTGATCCTACTCAGTCCCTACAAAGTAGTTTTTCGGCACTATGTAATCAATAGGTTAGTCAACATGGCTCATACGTCCAACAAGATAATAACTCACTCGCACAGTTCACCAAGGTCTGCATGTATCAAAGATAGTGTGGCCTTTTTCTAGCATGGACCAAGAGACGTAGAGAGGACCATGGATTTGTAAGGCATTGTATGTAGCAGTAGTAGAGGCCAATCGACAGTAGAGTATTTGATTTAGATGACCATATGTAGAGAGAGAGAGAGCCCAAATGTCTTGTAGAGAGTTTGTATGTATAGAGTATTTTGCTTGTTGTAGAGAGATGAGATGAAGAAGAAGAGGGAAAAGCTGTTGAAACAAATCCCTATTTATATCCTTCTCATCGACTTTTGTGTGAGTCCAGTATCCTTGCCACACTCAAATTCGTTTCCTTTTACTTTTCTCCACGATATACTACTTTGAGCGCGTGAAAATAGTACCATTTTGACGTTTGACACTTGCTCTATTTGATCCGCTTCGTCCGAGGCTTTCAACTGTTTTCTGTCTCGAGTTATGTCCATTTTGCTACTTCAAAAAGCCCTTTTTCCACCTTCACATGAAACGAGTTCCCCCATCTCTTCCTAGATGTAATTAACAGACAACTTTTCACTGGTTCAACCTCATCAAAAAGTAAACAAAAAATGTCATTTGACACTGAAACAAATGCAGCTGGTTGCTTGATTAAGTAATCTTTCTCTACCTCCCCTTAATTTCTCTCTCTAAAATTACAGTTCTCGATCCATCTCTCTTTTTGTTTACATCAGTTATAAACTGTCCATCTAATCGGGCAATACGAGTGTTAAGGTGTCGTTTACATCACATCGGAGCCAGCATAACTGATTCTGGACCAAGAGACAAGCGTACACCTTGGAAAACAAGAGTGCCATATGAATATTACTGCGGCAATCTCCATGGAATGGAACATATTGGATTGTTTTCGAACCAGTGCAAGTCATCTTGTTTCCAGCTATCATGGTTGCTGTCAATGATGTCAATCAAGTGTTTGTGCTACTAGATATCATCAATATGCCCACATTTACATAGTGAGTTGGTCATTCTCGTGTATCATTCCTGCAACCTGTTTGTAGTTCTTACGCCAAGAGTATTCATCTCATAAAGAGTCAACACATTTCATGTCATTCTTTTTAGGGATTGTCCTCTTTTAGAAGGTATTCGGATCATGCAAAATCAAAACAATTCATTTGCTAGGCAAAATTAAGCTTTTAAAAAAATCACATGTAAAGTAAACAAAAGGACATGAATTGAAGAGAGATAAGCAAGTAAATGGCCAATTTGTGGTCAAAGAGAGGATATTTTATTAGAAAGTATGTACATCATTAGAAAGCAAATCGCTTGAGGAATCCAATGGTACTATTTTCAGGGTTCTAAGTAAAGTACACATCGCGAAATTCATCAAACAAGGCCGTGGGATTTCCAAAAGAAAGAGGTTTCTGAATTAAACTTCACCTGCAATATCATTTTTGTCTGTGTGCTATTCTGTTGCTTTGGATCATGTCACGCTCCTCCTATGTCACCAGCTTGTTCTTTTTGGGTCTCACGTTGGGTACGCTGTCCATTTGGGAAGGAGTCTCACTTTCTCGTAATCTTTCCTGTGAGTATCATTGCCGTTATATTATAGGGCTTTGAGCAATCAAGGGGTGTCTTTTTTTTTGCCAGCCAGAAGGAATTAAAATCTCGATCGACATTCTATCACAATTCGTTGATTTTTGATCCTTTTGCGACTTGATCGACTCATTTTACCAAATTTGACTATGAAAGTTGTAGTGATCATCCTTTACAGCCTTAAGCTATCTAGAAGAACTTTTCGAGGCGCATCCAATGGTGCTATTTATTATAGCTGTTTTGATTGAACTTGTCGAGCAATTTACGAAATTATGAAATGACGTTTTTGGCGAAAATGTCGAGATTTTATATATCAAGGTCTCACAAACAAAGCTTCAGGGGTTGTGTTGGATCGAAAGAGACATTTTGGTTCAATGCATGCCATAATAAAAGTCTTTGTTTTTGTGATAAAAAATGCGATCGTTTAATTTTTGGTAATTTTTTTTTTTTTTTTTTTTTTTTTTTTTGTATGGATGTTGCTTATTTATTAGTAGGTATACAAATATAATAAGAACATCAAATGATGGACAAGTGTATGTAACAAAGTGACTTGCCATATATAATATTTAATTAAACTAATACTTATATTAATGCTTGAGATCTGACAATCTCATCACTTCGGCACAGATCTTGGTGGTGACATAGTTGGTATCAAAAGGCATTCCTTCGAATGTATGTAGGAGGTGGAATCTCCATACCATACGAATGGTGGCAGCAAACAGGTCAAAGATTGTAATCTTGATGTCGAGATTGTAGATGAAGTATTGCTTCAGGTTCAAATTGACTATAGATTGGTATACTTGTTGTGGATTGGCAACTTTGGGATATCCCAGGAATTGTTCAAAGATGTTGGACCAAATGTCGTTTTTGTGGGGAGGGGGGCAGCTAACCATGAGATGTTTGGCATCTTCAGTATCATTGCAGAGGGTACATTTGTCATCTTCAACGTTCCTCAGGCGTCGAACGAAAAGAGCTGATTTACTTGGGCATTGCTTATGGATCATTCTATACCAGACATTTCTCACAGAGTGGTGCATGTTTTGATGATACAAGTGCTTCCACTGGACTTTGCTGATGGATTTTCGGTGAAAACCATGAGGTATCCCTCGTGGTATATTGTTGAAAAGCCAGCTCCGTAGTCCAGATAGTATATAAATAGCTCTCATGCGATAATTGAAGGCTAAACAGCGAAATCCTAGCATATATTGGTAGAATAACTGAATGCCACACTATATAAGATGCCAAAAAGCACGACCTTGATCGTGTCATTGTCACATTGCCATACTTTTCAATGATCATCTGGAATGATAAAACAGCATTCTGCATTATAATATACGAGTGATTATGCTCCGGATAGTTCTCTACCAATTGCCCTTGCGTATCTTATCAAAATACTGCTACTTTCATTATAACTTCCCGCTTGCACTTGAGAACCCTTCACATCATTTGTGGATCTGACTTTTATGCGATGTTCCACATCCGTATACATGTAAATACTTCATATACAGGCAAGTAGCATACAGGTATTATCCCTTCTTAGTCGACAGTGTGGCTAATACAGTAAAATCTGAGTGCATTTGAGCTGCGTTTTCTCGCTTTCAAAGCCGTTTTAGATTGTCAGAATAGCACCAAACAATTGCTCTCATCTGGCAGTTACTTATTGCCACTATTGCTCAACTTTTTGGGGACCGAAAAAAAAAAATGGCCAAAAAATGGCCAAAAAGCATGAGGTACCCCTCATGGTTTTCACCAAAAATCAAACGATTGCGTTTTTGACCTTGATAATGAAGAATTTTACTATGGTATATATTAAATCAAATTGTTTCTATCGATCCAACGCAACCCCTGAAGCTATCTTTGTGGGGCCTTTATATGGAAAATCTCGACTTTTTGGCCAGAAACCTCTTTTTATATTTTCATAAATTGCTCAATAAGTTTATTCAAAACATCTACCTTACTTGGTACCATTGGATGCGTCTTGAAAAGTGCTTCGAAATTTTATTAGGAAGCAAAGGGTGATCATCACAACTAGTATAGTCGAATCTTACAAAAGAGTTCAATCGAGTCGAAAAAAGGCAAAATCTGTCCAATCTTGAACAGAAATAATGTTTTGGGTTTGAATCAATTTTGGCGGCTGGTGGGGCCGGCTGGCAGACTCAATGCCCTTTCCATCATGAAGGCAATACAGTAATAGATGCTTTTGAAGCGTATGGAAAGTAGGTGGCAAATCATATATCACTATCGCTAGTCGTGCTGCTCTTCTTGAATCTGTATTTAATAACGTCAGTCTATCAAAATACTTGTTAGATCAATTTCTTTCCTTTTTGAGGCTTTGAAAGTGTCTAGGGACCATAAATTTATCATGTTATGATATTACATACCGGCAAAATCTCTTGACGTTGAATTATATGAATATGATTAACTTATGTACAAGCGTTAAAATACATTGGTTACAGCAATTGATGGACAGTACAAGCATTGAAAGAAGATGTAATCTTAATAGAGCATAATATTGAAGCTAATGACAAGACGTGGTTGTTTTTTTATTAATGTGTATTTGAGTTTATGAGATCACCATACTTGATGGATTAAAATATTTCAGATTTTTGAGGCTATTTTGACTTGTATAGATAGAGGTAGCAGAGATATAAGAACGACTTGGCCTTGTATAGATGTCAGGCATTAATTGTCTTGATAATTGATTGAGTAAGAGGAAGCACAGATGAGAGTAGGGCTTGACCTTGTATAGATGTAGAGATGGTATATTTAAACAGTCTTGTCATTTTAGGAGCTTGTAGGAAGCACAGATGAGAGTAGGGCTTGACCTTGTATAGATGTAGAGATGGTATATTTGAACAGTCTTGTCATTTTAGGAGCTTGTAGGAGGCACAGAGAACTTGGCTTGATAGCATTTGGAGAGGACAGCTTGCTTTAGATGAGATAGAACATGAGATGGCAGAGGTAACTAGATAAAGATGAGATGAGTACACAAGTACTGTGGCATGAGTGCGTAACAAACCATTTGGGCAAAGAAAATTGACCATCAATAAAAGGAACCAACACTATATAAACAGGTACCAAGGTGTAAACTTGCTTCATCCATCACAAGATCATCGACACGCTCAAGCCGCCTCCATCTCCGGATCGTAGGGTTAAACCCTACTCTCGTCGGCAATAAAGCTTGTGATCATCCCGTAGCATGACCAATGGATTTGTCCTGCAGTCTACCCATGATTATGAAGCGGTGATCCTACTCAGTCCCTACAAAGTAGTTTTTCGGCACTATGTAATCAATAGGTTAGTCAACATGGCTCATACGTCCAACAAGATAATAACTCACTCGCACAGTTCACCAAGGTCTGCATGTATCAAAGATAGTGTGGCCTTTTTCTAGCATGGACCAAGAGACGTAGAGAGGACCATGGATTTGTAAGGCATTGTATGTAGCAGTAGTAGAGGCCAATCGACAGTAGAGTATTTGATTTAGATGACCATATGTAGAGAGAGAGAGAGCCCAAATGTCTTGTAGAGAGTTTGTATGTATAGAGTATTTTGCTTGTTGTAGAGAGATGAGATGAAGAAGAAGAGGGAAAAGCTGTTGAAACAAATCCCTATTTATATCCTTCTCATCGACTTTTGTGTGAGTCCAGTATCCTTGCCACACTCAAATTCGTTTCCTTTTACTTTTCTCCACGATATACTACTTTGAGCGCGTGAAAATAGTACCATTTTGACGTTTGACACTTGCTCTATTTGATCCGCTTCGTCCGAGGCTTTCAACTGTTTTCTGTCTCGAGTTATGTCCATTTTGCTACTTCAAAAAGCCCTTTTTCCACCTTCACATGAAACGAGTTCCCCCATCTCTTCCTAGATGTAATTAACAGACAACTTTTCACTGGTTCAACCTCATCAAAAAGTAAACAAAAAATGTCATTTGACACTGAAACAAATGCAGCTGGTTGCTTGATTAAGTAATCTTTCTCTACCTCCCCTTAATTTCTCTCTCTAAAATTACAGTTCTCGATCCATCTCTCTTTTTGTTTACATCAGTTATAAACTGTCCATCTAATCGGGCAATACGAGTGTTAAGGTGTCGTTTACATCACATCGGAGCCAGCATAACTGATTCTGGACCAAGAGACAAGCGTACACCTTGGAAAACAAGAGTGCCATATGAATATTACTGCGGCAATCTCCATGGAATGGAACATATTGGATTGTTTTCGAACCAGTGCAAGTCATCTTGTTTCCAGCTATCATGGTTGCTGTCAATGATGTCAATCAAGTGTTTGTGCTACTAGATATCATCAATATGCCCACATTTACATAGTGAGTTGGTCATTCTCGTGTATCATTCCTGCAACCTGTTTGTAGTTCTTACGCCAAGAGTATTCATCTCATAAAGAGTCAACACATTTCATGTCATTCTTTTTAGGGATTGTCCTCTTTTAGAAGGTATTCGGATCATGCAAAATCAAAACAATTCATTTGCTAGGCAAAATTAAGCTTTTAAAAAAATCACATGTAAAGTAAACAAAAGGACATGAATTGAAGAGAGATAAGCAAGTAAATGGCCAATTTGTGGTCAAAGAGAGGATATTTTATTAGAAAGTATGTACATCATTAGAAAGCAAATCGCTTGAGGAATCCAATGGTACTATTTTCAGGGTTCTAAGTAAAGTACACATCGCGAAATTCATCAAACAAGGCCGTGGGATTTCCAAAAGAAAGAGGTTTCTGAATTAAACTTCACCTGCAATATCATTTTTGTCTGTGTGCTATTCTGTTGCTTTGGATCATGTCACGCTCCTCCTATGTCACCAGCTTGTTCTTTTTGGGTCTCACGTTGGGTACGCTGTCCATTTGGGAAGGAGTCTCACTTTCTCGTAATCTTTCCTGTGAGTATCATTGCCGTTATATTATAGGGCTTTGAGCAATCAAGGGGTGTCTTTTTTTTTGCCAGCCAGAAGGAATTAAAATCTCGATCGACATTCTATCACAATTCGTTGATTTTTGATCCTTTTGCGACTTGATCGACTCATTTTACCAAATTTGACTATGAAAGTTGTAGTGATCATCCTTTACAGCCTTAAGCTATCTAGAAGAACTTTTCGAGGCGCATCCAATGGTGCTATTTATTATAGCTGTTTTGATTGAACTTGTCGAGCAATTTACGAAATTATGAAATGACGTTTTTGGCGAAAATGTCGAGATTTTATATATCAAGGTCTCACAAACAAAGCTTCAGGGGTTGTGTTGGATCGAAAGAGACATTTTGGTTCAATGCATGCCATAATAAAAGTCTTTGTTTTTGTGATAAAAAATGCGATCGTTTAATTTTTGGTAATTTTTTTTTTTTTTTTTTTTTTTTTTTTTGTATGGATGTTGCTTATTTATTAGTAGGTATACAAATATAATAAGAACATCAAATGATGGACAAGTGTATGTAACAAAGTGACTTGCCATATATAATATTTAATTAAACTAATACTTATATTAATGCTTGAGATCTGACAATCTCATCACTTCGGCACAGATCTTGGTGGTGACATAGTTGGTATCAAAAGGCATTCCTTCGAATGTATGTAGGAGGTGGAATCTCCATACCATACGAATGGTGGCAGCAAACAGGTCAAAGATTGTAATCTTGATGTCGAGATTGTAGATGAAGTATTGCTTCAGGTTCAAATTGACTATAGATTGGTATACTTGTTGTGGATTGGCAACTTTGGGATATCCCAGGAATTGTTCAAAGATGTTGGACCAAATGTCGTTTTTGTGGGGAGGGGGGCAGCTAACCATGAGATGTTTGGCATCTTCAGTATCATTGCAGAGGGTACATTTGTCATCTTCAACGTTCCTCAGGCGTCGAACGAAAAGAGCTGATTTACTTGGGCATTGCTTATGGATCATTCTATACCAGACATTTCTCACAGAGTGGTGCATGTTTTGATGATACAAGTGCTTCCACCGAACTTTGCTGATGGTATGATTGAACTTTCGTCCAACATCAAGGTTGTGTATGTCCAGCATAATTGATCTCAAGTCTTTGTTCGCCATTCGAAGCATTGGGCGGTCTTGGTAGTTAAGCATAGCAACGAAAGGCTGTAGATCGAGATTGCCTTCAATGTTTCTTGTATCCACAAAGGCTTTCAACTTGATGTTTCCACAAAGAAGACCTCTTTCTATCTGGCTCCTGATATTTGGTCGCCTGGATTCACTTCTTGGCTTTATCTGTAGAGTACTTGTTTCCTGGTTGATGTGGAAGAAGTCGTGAACTTTACTCTCCCTGATGGAGTCTCTGCTTGTGTATCCCATAGCTACTTCCTCATTGTCGAAATCCAGAATTTCCAACACTGGCAATGACAAGAGTGTCATGACATTTGGTTTGACAGGCCAAGCGAGTGAGGGCGGAGAATGCTTCATACAGGTATCTATTGCCTCGAACATCATGTAATAAGGGTGGAAGCCTCTTAACTGGTTTTTGTATCTAGCCGTTTGGAACAGTATAGGGATTATGTGCGATGGTGAGTCGTGCGACATCTTCAAATAATCCACTAGTAGCCTATAAGTGAGACCAGGTATGTTGTTGCTGTTTTCTGTCAGCAAAGCGTTCAGATATCTGAATTGCAGAACCTTTTGTTGCGCCATTATATCAATCAGTCCTAAACCGCCTTGATATCTTGGTAGGAAGAGAGAATTGCCCTTTAGAGGTGGATACAGGCCAGACATTACAAACTGATAAATGATTGAGGTTATCTTCTTGACTGTGTCTTTGGGCAGGGAAACGATCCGAATGACATGCTATAGTTTGGACAATATCATAGTGTTGGCAATATTCGCTCTGCCGTACAGTGAGACTTGTCGTGCTGCAAACCTTTCAACAGCAGTAGTAATATCACCCAGAAGTTTAGCAATGTATACGTCTCTTTGTTGATTGCAGAACCAAATTGGATAACTTAGGCATTTTATAAATCCTGTAGACATAGAATCGTACCATTTGATTTTGAGATTGTTTGCTGCATGATCTTGAATTAGGCCACCATTTTGGTTTGTCATTCTTCCACCGTGAAGAGGGAAGGCTACGGACTTGTCGTAGTTGATCTTGGAGTTCGAGGCCTTGTTGTAAGCTCTCAATCTTTCTTCCAGATCAAGAAGTTCAGCTTGAGGCTTGACGAATGTCAGGACATCATCCGCATATGCGAGTACTTTCAATGGAGGAGGAGCCACCCAACTGTTTGTTCTCTTGCTTATAGGCTTGACGTGTTGGAGACTATACCCCGAGATAGTTGTACCTTTGGTCACAGATAGCAGAAATGGTTCAATAGCCAAGTTGAACAGCATTGGTGATATACTGTCTCCTTGTCTGATGCCGCATCTTTGCTCGATAGGATCTGTTAAAAAGCCATTGACATTCACGTAAATTGAGTCGTCGAAGAATAACTTGCAGATGCATTGGACAAACTGTTTTGGAAAACCAAACTTCACTAGGGCCTTGGATAGATACTGGGGATGTACCCTATCGTACGCTTTGGCGTTGTCCAGTATAATCCCAGCATATTGGACAAATTCTCCAGAGTTGTTCCATCTTGCTTCACGTGCATTGTCTACAATCACTTTCAATGACATCTCATGGTCTCCAATGTATCTACCTCTCAGGAAACCACTTTGGTAGGGACCTATAAGGTCACTTGCTACCTCTATGACTCGTGAGTTAAGTAGTCTGGTAAACACTTTGCAAACAGAGGCTATTAGGGTTATTGGACGGTAGTTGCCAAGGTCAGTCATATCCCCTTTCTTTAATAGCAGCACAATACATGATTCCTGCCAGGATTTTGGGAATTTGCCTAGTGATAAAGCATCGTTGAACACTTGCAGGATAATCGCTTCACAGCTCGGGTTGATAACTAGAAGATGCAAAATTTTGTAACATATACCATTCAGGCCCGGACTACTACCATTTGGCGTTCTTCGAGATCCTTGAATGATATCTTTGTAAGGTATGTCTTCAATGATGTCCTGTGAGTCCCCTCAGCTGGAATTGTTTTGTCGATATATTGTAGCATTCTTTCCACACAATTGAGATCAATTTCTTCCTCGGTGTATAGGTCTTGGTAAAAGACTTTGGCAGCGTCAAGTTTAGTGCTAGTTTCCAAGCATTGTTCCCCGGAAGTAGGATGCTTTAGGCTAGAGATTGTTCGCTTGGATGCCTTTTCCGCTAATATTTGCTTGATGTAACCTGGAGACTTTCCACTCTTCTCATGCCATCTCTGTCCTGATCTCAGTCGTCGGATGTCAACTATCACTTGTTGGAGTTTGGATAGCTCCTTTTCGACAGGAGAAAGCAAGAGATTAAGACAGACGGAACCATCCCGGTACCTACGTAGCAAATTGTTCCTCTCACTCTGTAGCTTTTTGATTTTAGTTTTCTTCCATGAACAGTGAGTGCGGCTGAAGTTTTGAGTAACTTGCTTAGTTTTCTTCTTAATCAGGTCCCATTTTCTTGAGCAGGTAGGTTAGGATCTAATTTGGTTTCAACGTAGTAAGAGATAGCCGTGTTTAATTTGTTGACGTAGATAGGGTTCTTCACAAGGGGTTGGCCCGCCAAACACCTTTACCACAGTTAGTCATGCCAATAGTGTATGTCTTGGTTAACAAGGCATGGTCTGTCCATTCTTGAGAGAGAAATGTGGTATCATCATCACTCATTTTGAAGAAAGCATCACGGCCTGCAAACATATAGTCGAGAGTGGAAAGAGACGATCCACGTCTAAAAGTGTAATCATGCGGTAGATTTGGTTGGCTCAAGCAATCTGAAAAGTGAGTGTTCAAAAATTCAATGAAACTTTTGGGCTTTCCAGTTTGGCGATTATAGCGTTGACTTGTGGAGTCGAAGCAGCAGTTCATGTCACCGGCTATGATGAGAGAAGAGATCATCTCAGGCATGGAGTTGAGGAGACTGATGATTTGGTCGAACAAGTGATTTCTCGCCCTGTAGTTATCAGAGTGAGCATAGATATTTAAAATGTAAATTGGAGGCATGTTATTGTTAGCTAGTGATAGCTTGGCCAGAATAACTCTTCCGTCTTCTAGTATTTTGATTTGTTGTAGATTCAGTGATGGATTGAAGTTGATGACTCCACATTGTCCAGTCCAAATTGCTTGGTGGTACTGGAATTGATATTTAAAATTTGTTGTAATGTTTTCAATGGAATGGTGAGGAATATTTGTTCCCTGGCATAGTAATATATTTAACTTTTGTTGCTTAAGGTAGGTGATGAACCTATTTGTTGTATTGGTGTTATATTGTTTGTTGAGGTTCCTGCAATTGAGGGAACCTATCCTAATGTTAATGTTTCTAGTTTGGTTGGTGTTATAAATTAATTATAATGTGTTTGTAGTTGATGATCCATCCAAGACCATTTTATCTCTGGCATTAGTCTCTTGCTGTTTAATCTGCTTTTTGCCAGGACTTTCGCTGTCCTCTACTGGAGGGGTAGAAGCCAGTTCATCAATAGACCGCTTGGGATGTTCCTCAGTAGGTTCATCTACATTCTTCTTGTGCCCAGAGTGTCGTAAGTTATATCTGCTTACATTGTTCTGAATAACCTTAGGAGATTCCCCATCGCTATCTTCCTCGCTAGTAGACTTGGCATACTCCTCATCACCAAAGGAATTATTGTCCTCCTCCTCGAGATGTCTATTGGGAGCATCCTCTTGTGAGAGGCTACCGGCCTGAGATTTCCGACCCTCCGATTCAGCAACCTGAGATTCACCATCCTGAGATTCACCATCATGGGAGCCACCTTCCTGAGATGCACCAACTTGAGATTCATTCATCTCCTCCTGATCCCTGTTATCAAAAACCTCTTCCATTTGCATATCCTTGCTGTCGTTCAAGTTGGTTGAATGCCCTTGGACGTTTTCAGCGTCGGAATCAGACTCTGGCTCGTCTGCTGAAGATACTTCCCCCTTGGAAAGTGCCTCATCATCGCTGGGGATTTCGACGAAAGGGATGTAGCCTTCCTTCTCCCCTTCTTGTGGTTGAGGTACTTAGGAGGGTCCACATTCATTAGATCTAAAAGGCCAACCTTTCTAACTATAGGCTTAGGTTGGGCAACATTCTCTTGCTGGCGATGTTGACCTTGTTTGTTGTGATCATTAGTTTTCTTCACTCTATTCCATGAAGCTAATGGGCACCCGGCGGTGAGATGTTCCAAGCTTCCGTATCGCAAACATGCTTTCCTCTTTGTTCGAGGACATTCAGCTTTGATATGATCATCAGTGTGACAAATTGGGTTCATGTTACTCCAAACCAAATGCAGCTTCTCCTTGAAATCCCCAAACTGGATCTGAGGGGTAAGTTCAGCTGCATAACTCTTTAATTTGTCCCTATTTAGAGTGACAAAACCGCGATCAGTAAACCAATTACCATCCTTGGTATAGCTAAGACCAAGATTGAGAATGTCCCCATATTTTTGGAAGGTCTCCACCATCAAAGGCTTCAAAACTTCTTCAGTTTTGTAAGGAAGCTCAGAGACACCTACTCTGAAGACGTTGGCATTTTTTGTCCAAAGCCTTGTTCATCTTGATTATCTTCCCTTGTAAGACGAGTTCCTTGTTCAGAGCCTCCTCGCAATCTCCCTGGCTTGGGAAGTTGATTTCAATGACCGTATGGTACTTGCCAACCATACGTGTTCTAATTCCCAATCCTTTGGAATAGTAATCTCGAAGACAAGTGAGCAAGGGCTTCTCTCTGAATACCATACCAGCAAATTGAGAACAATCAATGACGGAGTAGTCATCTTTAGCTTCTACGAATGTTGAGTTGTAGTCCAAAGGTCTCCCAGTTGTGGAGGCGTTGTTGTCGATAGCTGAAGCAATGTTGAAGGTTGTTCGCTTCTGACTCTTGATATCTTGAAAAAGTGATGCATAGGTAAAAATGTTGTTGCCTGGATTATGGCTAGAATCCAGCGTGGAACCTCCATTACTGGAAATTCCACCTTTTTCTGCTATTTTGTGATCTTTAGCGAAGAAAGCCATGATTTTCGATGAAAACCATGAGGGGTACCTCATGCTTTTTGGTCGATTTTTGGCCATGTTTTTTTAGGTCCCCAAAAAGTTGAGCAAAAGTGTCAGGAAGTAAGTGCCAGATGAGAGTAATCGTTTGGCGCTATTCTGGCAACTTAAAACGGCCTGTAGCACGAGAAACTGCTGCTCAAATGTATCTAAATTTTGCTGTGTTTTGCATACTATAGAGTAGTTAAAGGAAACGTATGTGTGATCCCCGCATATAATGTCGATTTTTCTCGTTGATCCAGGCATGATGTATCGTAAGAAAGTCCAGTTATGAAGAGATCTCGTATGATGGTAGACAGTTAAAAAATGGCTGAAATCAGAGCGTTACTGATATTGGCAGCTTGATCACTGATATGGTGTATGTACTGTTCGTATCACTTTATGAGAAGCATACATCAGCTAGAATTCTGAGCGCACCGCTTTGTCAAATCCACGGTTTTTAAGCCTATAGACTTTATGGCAGCTGTATAAAAGAGGCAACAACAGGCAGTAATGCTGATTCTTTGCTCATAAAGGCGTTGGCAATGCACTGAAGCGAATGGAATACAGCATTCCTATTGTTTCAATGGAAAATACACCACCATGTGGAAGGTTGTACATGTTTTGCCTTTTGAAGCGTGTTGTGTAAACATGATGTTGAACAATTCAAGCAGCTGGGTATTAAACTACAATGCTCGCTGCTGCTGGTTTAGTGTGCTTCACAAAAGCCCGTCGTTGTACATTTATCTACTCCTTTCTTTTTTCTTTCACTTTATTTCTTTCTTGAATACATATAGATGCGTTTCACTGCAGATGATTCACTTGTAGCAAGTGACAAGAAAGAGACCATTAAACTCTATGTCACTACCAGCTCATTTGTGCTTGTGAAAGACGATAACATTCTAGAGATACATTTTGACGGGCATAAAATGACTCGGAGAGGTAAACAGCATGAAATGCCACATAAATGGTCAAAAGTAATATTGACGTCAAGTGCAGCGACCTATGAACCAAAGGATGTTGTTCAACAGTATGACATCTATGGTATTATTGGTTTTATCGAAGGATTTAAGGGTAAGGGGGTCATTGGGATGCGAGAAGCATGCTGATTATATTTTAACGGTTTACTGCAATCAGAGAAATATATGGTTGTGATCTCCTCCGTCCAACTTCGAGGCCATTTGATGGGAAATCCTGTGTATGTGATAGACGGTGTGAGTTGCCTGAGTTTTGATTCATACAAAGCGTGCCAAAAACTGGACACAAAGGTAACATAACAGCGGTAAGCTGTAACTCAAAGTACTGATGCACACACACACTTTATTCGTCAACAGGAAGAGGAACAGGAAGCAGTAGCAGCACAAGATGAGGATCACGAAACAGCAGCAGCAGCAGTAGCAGCAACAACAACGAGACGAAAACCACCTGTGCAGCTTACTCAATCTAATTCGTTCTTGACTCGCATCAAAAAGACGTTTGCAAAGAAAAGGAGCAACCCTGATCTAGCATCTATGGATGAGGATACCTTGATCGATCAGCCACAAGTATTAGATGCCATCAAAAAGGAGCAAGATTTATTGGTGCCTTCCAATGCCTCTTCCATTTCCCAAAACTCATCAGCTTCGACTATATCCACATCCTCATACGATGACAATGATGAGGAGGACGCTTTAGAGGAGAGATTAATAAGACAAGTGACTGAAATGTTTAGCAGATCCATGTTTTTATACTCCAATACGTGCGGTAAGGGACACAATATTGAATTTGTTGGTAGGACCTCTACTGATTTGCACTACTACAAAAGACATCACCAACAGCTTTCAAAGATCCTTGGTCAAGGGCGAAGAGGATTCAAAATACAATGACTCTCAGATCCCATTATGGAAAAAGGTGGATAAGCGGTTTTGGTGGAATGAACATTTAACTCGTGATTTTGTCACTCAAAAGGTAACGTTTTTTTTTCCAAGGGACTGATGTGAGGGAATATCATATGCTCATGTAAATTTGTAGCTTGATGAGTGGGTGGTACCCGTGATGCAAGGCACATTACAAATTGAACCGTGCCAGATTGATGGATATGGCTTTGATTTTGTTTTGATTTCAAGAAGAAGCCGAGAGAGAGCTGGCATGCGATATCAAAGAAGAGGTATCAATGAGGATGGACAAGTGGCCAATTTTGTGGAAACAGAACAGGCTGTAATTTTCAAGGTAATATGATTGCTACAGATGGTCATGCACAAGAGGCTTACAGTAAATGTAGAAAGGGGAAGTGAACCATGTCGCCTCTTTTATTCAGACTCGGGGATCAAGTAGGATATCAAGAGAGATCCAAAAGGGAATGAATGGCTAATGTCGCGCTCTATTAGTACCTGTATTTTGGAGCCAATCGCCTTACAGTTTGCATCCAGTGCCAACACTGGACAGGTCAGAACATGAGAACAAGACAGCGTTTCAAAAGCATTTCGAGACACAAGAAAAGCTGTACGGCAAACAAATCATTGTTAATTTGACAGAATTGGTAGGTAGAGAAGCCATTGTGGGTCAGCAATACAGACATCATGTGGAAGAATTAGCAGATCCAAACATAAAGTAAGATTCATGCACCGGGTGATCCAAAACATATCATGCGCACTCACACACGAACCCAGATATGTTGAATTTGATTTTCACAAAGAAACCAAAGGGATGAAGTTTGAAAATATCAGCAAACTGAGTAAAAGCCTATATGATGATCTGTCTAAAATACAGTATGATTCCATAAAGGGGAACAGCATGATCTGTTACTAATCTTATTTTTGCCGGACAGGTATTTCTGGGAAACTGCAGTTGTGGGTGATGAGACGATTGTTTACTGTAGACAAGCTGGTGTGTTTAGAACAGTGAGTATACTAGCAGCGATGGTGCCTATCTTTAGACTCATGTGTAAATTCTAGAATTGCATGGATTGCTTGGATCGTACAAACGTCGTTCAGGTATTGTATTTGTTGTATTTATCTGTTGCATACAGCACTCAATGCCAAGTGGTCTATTTTAATTAGAGTGCTTTTGGTCGCAGTGTGCTCAACCTGCAATTGATGCGATTTGGCATCTCCGAATATCCTGAGCAAGGCATCAAATACTACGATGGTTTTGAGAGAATCTTCAATAACGGTATGTAATTTAACGCCGTCTTCAATTGCTCAAATGCATTAAACTCTCTACTGTTTGTTTTAGTGTGGGCAAACAATGGTGATATGATATCCAGAATGTACGCCGGTACAAGCGCTCTTAAGGGTGATTTTACAAGGTAGTGCTTACCCAGCTCTACTACCACTACACACATTGACACATCTGTTTAGAACGGGCAAACGAAATATCACTGGCATGATGAATGATGCTTCCAATTCGCTAGCTAGAATGTACTTTAACACCATCAAGGACTTTTGGAGACAGGCAACGGTGGACTATGTTTTAGGCTATCATAAATCTGAAATCTTTAGACATGTGCCTCAAGCCACCAAGATGTCTGCAGAGCCTGGTATTGAGAGACGATGGGCAAAGATCAGAGCAGACGCAAGTATGTAAACCGCCAGGTCAAATGTATAATATACACATGACTCACTGCGATGTATAGTTGCTATCAGTAGTGAGATTGTTGTATCGGATGATGAGACCTTGATTCAAGGATGGACATTATTGTCACCCACACACGAGGAGCCAGGCAAACAACGGTATGGCATGCTTGAACGACACATATTCAATACTCACATAGTACATCAGATCACCTCGTAAAGAGTTTCAGGAAAAGATACTGCTGCTTACCGAGAAGGCATTGTACATTTGCAGCTACAATTACGCTTTAGAAAAGGTCATTCAATTCAAAAGACTCGGTCTCGATACCATCATCTCCATTCAAATGGGCGAATACATTCTCTCCTCTTTGACGCCCGCCTCTCGTTCAGAAGATCAAAACTATGGCCTCATTATCAACCATTCCAAGGACGGTGAACTTGTCCGCTGGAACACGGGCAGTATCCACAATCAAAGTCTGGGTGATATCAACATTGATCATCACCACTTACAAGACAACAGCGATATCACCATCCCAGCAGTGAAAGCAGCCCTAGAGGGTGTTGATTCCATCAGTTTCAAAGCAGTACGATATAATATCTTGGGTGAACTGGATGGAGAAGTGGAGACGTGCAAAAAGCAGATTCAAGATATTGTGCGAGTCATTGCCAAAGCCTGTGGACATGAGGAACACGACACGCAATTTGTATCTCAAAAGCCAATCATTAGTTTAGAGCAAGCTGAAAAGACGGATGGCATTTTTAAAAAGATGGGTTACAAGATCAAACGAGCCATTTGGATTTAATCATCAATAAATACTTATAATTAGTCTAAACCAGCGGCTTTAGAGAAATGCTGATCTATCAGCTCATTGTAGCGGGTAGGTTGTTCACTAGGTATCCCGTGGCCACTGCCTTCAAATTGCTCCAGAGGACAATCCAACACTTTGCTGATATGAAACGAGTTTCGAGGATTGACGAGATTGTCCCATGTGCCTGTTACTACCAACACAGGAATCCCCGATTGTTTAATCTTCAACAGTCGTTCATCCGACACATAATGGCGGAGACAAGCAGCCAATTGGCCAATATTACCGCCTAATGTTTGTGGCCTGCTACGATCAAGTCTGGCTAATGCCATGGAGACAACCATGTCTCTGTTGGTATCATATTTGATCATTTCTGGATCCTCTGAAGTTGGTTTTGCGGCTAACCAGTCTGGCGGATAGACAATGTCCATGGCACGGCCGATCTTTTGCTTGGGGTCCTTTACAAAAATCAGCCTACCCAATGTCGTAATTGCCTTTAACTGAAAGAGAGAGAGAGAGAGAGAGAGAGAAACTGAGTCATTGACAAGACACAACATATTCTGGAGAAACTTACTGGAGGCACTTGCCTGCCTGATGTAGTACTGGTGAGGACGACCGAAGCAAATCGTTCGGGCCAGGCAGACACTAATTCCAGCGAGATCATGCCGCCCATGGACACACCGTCTAAATGAACACCTTCCTTCCACCCAAGGTGATCCAACAAGTCAATGACATCGTGAGCCATTTGTGCAGTACTATCTCCTGTGTCAGTTTCGTTTACCAAAAGACCCCTTTTCTACAGCAACTCACCTATAAAGACCACTGGGCGCATCTGATAGACCCATACCACGGTTCTCAAAGATGAGCACAGTGTATTTTCCAGTGTCTGCCAAGTATTTTGTTTGCAATTCCCAAGCAAGGCACGAAGAGTTCAATCCTGATGTGATGAAAAACAGATGAGCATACAATGCGCATAAAGATCCAACATGCAATCAATAGCTACCCATGATAAGGACGACATGCTGTGGCCCATCGCCATGGAGTTCATAGTATATCTTGAAGGGAGAGCTCTCTCGACCTTTGGCCACCTCAATGTAGCCATTTTCTTTCATGGTGGATAACGACATTGTTTCAAATTTCTGGATAAGAAAGAAAGGGGTAAAAAAAAAAAAAAAAAAAAAAAAAAAGCCAAGGCGCTGGGGGGGGGGGGGGAGCCGAGCTTTTTATAACAAAATACACTCACCCACCATATTGGAATAAACGTTATAAATCAGAAACAGGTAATAGTACATTTATTTATCACAACATTTTCGTATCAGTGGAGCACTTGTACTCCAACTTTTCAACCTTGACCTCATCATCTATTAACTTGTAGACATAAGTAACGACCGAACTCCCTTGAATATCCATCAAGACAAAGGAAGGGACAGGCTCATTGGCCTCAGGTATAGAAGAATAAGCACCAGTAGCACTTCCAGGATTGATAAAGAATCTTCCATTGTACTCGTAAGCTTCAAATTTGTGCGTGTGTCCAGACAATAACACATCGACCTCCATCTGTCTGGCTGTAATGTCCAAGGCTTCAGCATCTCCCCAGGGGATCACTTGGTGGCCGTGGATGATACCGATACGCAACTGTCCTTCTGTGATCACTTTAGCTTGAGGTAAATTGCTGCTGATTTCATCAAAATCGCCCTTGACAGCAACAATGTCGCCTGCAATCGTTCTTAGATAGTCAAATGTCTCTTTATCTACAGTGTTGCCTGTGCACAATATCTTTTGAATCTTGCCGGGAACAAGCAGCTTTTTGAATTTGTTGGGAAGACCATAGCTTCTGTGAGGAATATGCAAATCGCCAATAGCAAGAACGAGCTACACACAATAACAGTTAGCCGTGCCTTTGTGTGCCGGCATTTGTAGAGAAGCTTACCACCATATTGATCGAGTTATTGAAACAAACACGAAAGAAAAATGCGGAAAAACCAAAGCAGCAAACACTCTGTAATAAAGCACATGATGCAATCTCCCCTCACTACACACAATGTCTGCTGTGATTCAACGCGTATTGAAATTTTCAAGATGCAATCTTTGTTTCTTCTTTCCATTCTAAACCACTCCTGCTTCCAACAGTCATTTTGAATCGTGAGGCAAAAAGGAAGCAATCCAAAGACAAAGCTGGGGTAAGTAGCGCATTGGTGCACGATCCATGTAAATCTGATGGCATTGATTTAGTTGATGAACGTGCCAAAAACCTTTTCTACTGCAGCAAAGAGCCATTTATATATACCGTAAGCTACCTTTTACAGACCCATCGTGCACTTTGGGCATCTATACCACGATACGCAGCAATACGCACATTTCAAAGAATATTACTATTTGTATCAGCAATTGCCACCTCTTGTACTCAGCACAGACACTATGAGCGACCACTATACTACTGACAGTAGCAGCAAATCCCATGCATCGGCTGTCAGCTCTTCATCCTACCATCGGGCGTCAACAGACGGCCAACCAAACGCTATAGCCACAGCAGCAACAGCATTCCAAACCCGTGTTGGCGCTGTGCCATCATTTGCTCCCAAAAACCAATCTCTGAGAGACATGCACATGGGGACAACCACGTTAGCACTGAAACTGGAGCCCTCTATCCCCTCCAAAGTATCGTCCAGCAGCCAGAGAACGTCATTCAATGTCTCTGTGTTTTCAGGGCCACATTATCAGCCTGAGAACTACGCTGTCAAACCAAATACAGATTATGGGAACAAATACTTTTTACCCGAGCACTTTCCGCCATCCTCATCCGAAGCGAGGTACCTCATGCCCAGCCTTGCTTATCATTTCCAAAGCGCTTTGAAAGATGGGTCTCATTTTGAATCTTACAGTGATTATAACGCAGAGGACCCAGAGAACTTTAGACATGCTTATGGTGTTCAACATCAACCCAATCAATGTAAGTGTGTGTGGCAGGCCAGATCAAGGACAACAACTCACATCTATCTCTAGTAATAGACCTGTATATGAACCCAGACGGAGCGGGTCAGTCGTACAAAGCCATAGCGCAGATAGCACCATTTAATCCAACTCGATTGCAACAGGAGAGACCACATTCATCCACACCGACTCCACATCAACAGTTCCTGGACCAGCCATACCAATCAGCCACAGCCTCTCCGCTATCAGACACATCATCACAGGACGAACGAGTGAATCAAATCCTGGAAGCCGCCAATCTTTTGGATTTTAACAATCAATTTTCACTCACGACAAATGACAATAATGCGGCAATCAGGAACGCCAGAGAGAAACACACAGCCAGACGGCCTACATCGCATGCAGCAGACTCTGACACAGATGGCGAGGGTTTGGGTAATCACAGTTGTCGAGTCAAACAGGAGAGAGACAGTGCTGTCTACGTATCAGCATCATCTTTCAAACGAGATCAGCATGGCAAACGAAAGCATCGGTCGTCTCCTCCATCCTACAGATCCAAAGATCCGTCACAGCAAACCCCACCGAAAGGCTCTCGAAGAACAGCAGGAAAGACCGTTGCTTGTTTACCACCTCCCAATGCCAACACGAGCTTCCATGACGACGATGATACCGTGGTGTCTCTTTATTCCGCTCAATCCAGCCCTCATGCAGACTATGCCGTTCTCTCTGACACGGCCGAACAGGATGCTGCAGAGAGCGATAACCGCTCTGCAGTAGAAGGAGCTGCTGAAAAGCGTCTCAAAGCCAAAGAATGGCCGATTCCCACCAAGACATTGGCCATCAACAAATGCAGAGATTGGGGCAAATTTTTGCAATCATGGCGTATCAAAAAAAGGCCCTTGGTGTGTTCCATCTGCTTGGACCCTGTCATTAACAGCGAAGCACCTTCTGTTGTTTATTGCGATTCGCCGCAATGTGATGTGCTGATTCATCGTAGTTGTCTGAACAGAACCGAATTGCCTATGCTTGTTCAAAAGTATTGGCTGTGTGATAAATGCTTCTTTCTGGATACGATGGATCAAGATTGCCCCTTTGTGGTGACTTGTGCACTGTGTCCCAATACCAATGGCTTGTTCTGCAAATTGAGCCCGTATTTACATGATATTCCCTGGGTCCATTTCACGTGTGCTAAAGTGTTTCAGGCACGGCCTGGCGATTTCAGCTATCAGGCAGATTTGGGTGAATACGAAGCACGGTTTGATTTGATACCGATTGACAGATTTTCAAAGGCAAGTATTATCAAAGTGACATGTAGGTGCGGCTGCTCATCCGTTCGCTTCATAGACATGTGCATCCTGTGCTGATCCCATCTACGCCAGTTACGGTGCCAAAGTGACATGCTCAGATTGTGACAAATCATTCCATGTGACATGTGCTCAGATGAATCAAGTGCAGGTGTCACTGAAAAGTGGCAATGCCAGGTGTTTGAGTCATTTCAAGCCCGACAGTAGAGCGAGCCAGCAAATACAGAGTTCAAAAGATTACAGTACTTGGGTGAGCCTCAAGGAAGCTTACTTGTTGAAACAGTTCAACAAGAATTCACGGATGTTTGCCATTGATATTTGGAAGACATTGGCCAAGGACGCAGCATCCTTCTCGATGGGGAATCGCAAGATCAATGCTCTCTATATTCGATTTCTTCATCGCATCAAGCATGTCCATTATGAGGTAGAGGGTACGCGATACAGTCAATGGATCAACTACACACTCGCCTTTTTTAATGCCGTGTACTCTGCTCGAGACATGGAATCCTACACGGTTTCTTTCAGCTCTGAACTGTTTGCAAGCCATAAACTGATCTGGAAACACTACAATTTCTGGCAAGATGCCAATGAAGCATCTCCTCAACCAACAGCCATAGCAGCAACAGAAACAAGAGACAGCGTGGATTTCATGAACAACAACGGCTATGACGACCATCCGGAAATAACGGGGGGAAACCATGCCATATCCCAAGATCCGGTGGAAACCATGGACCCTAGTTCGCCATGGCTCATGCCCCCTCATCTCAAATCATCCCATCAAATCTGTTCCATTTGTAAAAAGACAAGGCTCCCTGCTGAAGTGTGCGCCAACTTGGGTATCACTGAAGCTTACTTGAAAAATCTAGAGACAACAAAGGACAAGAGACCGCCTGGGCACACTGGAAACAAGTCGTTTTGGGACCCTCGCGTCTTTATTCAATGCTCCAGATGTTTGTCTATTTTGCATTGTGGTTGCCCTGAAACGCCCATCAAAAAACATCCTGAAAAGTAAAGTATCATTGAAATGACGGCCTGTGTATGGGATATTCACTAACTGATGTCATGATAGAAATAAGGTGTTTGTGTGCATATTTTGTGATCGACACGGAGAAATGGCAGCGGCTCCTCAAGCACTAGGCTCAAGAAGAAGTCGAAAGATAAACTATAAAGAATAAAGAACATTTGGCATTTTCAGTGGATCACGCTTCTATCTGATGTCGTGTTTCAAATGTATCAAGACCCCACGTTGTAAAAGAGAAGAGTGTGGAGAAGGAGGTGAAAGCCAAGAAGTGACAGTAACTCAATCTGACCTTTCCAGCAATTCTTTCACATTTAAAGTAATGATGTGCCATTTCCATAGAGTACTGTTTCCCGAGTATACATTTTATATTCATCACCCCTAAATATTTTTTCTTTTTTTTTTTTTCTTCTTCTTTTTCTCAGCATTTCATCCACTTGAGTTTATACAAAAGCAACATGGATATTGGAAATTTACCCATCTTTAGCGGCAGCAAGGACACTAAATCCACCAGTAACAGCAACGAGGCACCTATTACAGGCAATACATCGAGATCTTTTGAATCCAACAAGAAACAAGCAGCACCAAGCGAGGACAAGAACGCTTGGGAACAAATTGGTGATTACGATCAACCCGCTGCCTCCCCCAGCTCAAACAGTCCTGTCGATGAGGATGAGGACGAGGAAGACCACGAGCAAGTTCAAATCCCTAGAATACATACCCAAACCGAAGATTCCAAGAAGGAATCTGATGATGCCGCATCCATTGCATCAGAAGCAGCAGTCAAGGCAACTCAACAACATAGTAGATAAGGTTACACTAACTCGGAATGCATCATCCGAAGAGATCGACAACACGTATTGAAATAATTTCATTATTACAGGAAACAAGGAATAAAGAAAATAATCGCGATGTTTATTACTTTTAGGAGTATATTACGTTAAAGAGATATAAGGGGTTATAAGGGTGTATGATTGAAAAAAAAAAAATAAAGCATAACAATAAAGTCAAAAAGAGAGCATAAATATATACATGATGATGCTGTGTATGTGAGTGTGTGTGTGTGCGTGGGTGGGTGTTTAGTTACAAATGGATTATGAAATAAATAAAAATGTGGGGAAAATTTACAATGAGAAATCAGAACGATGCAGTTCAACAAACTGGTTCAATGTACCATCATCGACCCAACAATCGTACTGGATCAACTTGAGAAAAGCTCTTTCCAACTGATAGACATCTTCCATGGAAAATAGACCACCGCAAATTTCATAGATGCGACGATTGCTTAGTGTGTGGGTTGTCCATGCTGTGTTTTTGAGGAATTTAGAGGCTAATAGTAAAGCACCAAGAAACATGCGGTGATTTGTGTCTAGTATGTGGTCATAGGTAAGTATGAAATCATTGGGATGGTTTAGACTAACTATCTTATTTACCATCACTGCCAATGGCTCTTTTTGGTAGATTTGATTTGGCTCTCTTCAGATAGATCAATGCGACAAGCAGTGTTCTCACATTGATGTTGGCTTGATGCGTTACTTTTTGAACAAAGAACACGAGCTCTGGCAAGGAACGAGTTTTCTTGTGCTGGTTATTTCTGGTCCTTATCAAATCGCATAATGTCATGGCGGTAAAGTCTGTAGCATCTTATGAGTATAACATGTACAATGGGGCTCATTGGAGTCATAGTATAGAGCAATGCTTACCAATAAGTATGGAGGGAATTCGGTTGATGACGTTTTTAGAGGGCAATGGCAATTGATGTGGTCGAGTAATGGTGAAATTATAGGAAGGAGGAGGTTGTTGAAGCATATTGAACGTGGGGAATAAAGAAAGAGAGAGAGAGAGAGAAAAGAGATGAAATGGCAAATGTTGCTCCAGAACCTCTCTTATTTATATAGACAAACCATGAGTCAAGCCTCTATCTCTCTTTCGCAGGTAATTCACATGGTGAACGAGAAAAAAAAACTCCCTAATAACAATAACAATAAGCCTTTATCTCCTTCCAATCAGGCCAAGACGTTTGACAACATTTCTTATTATCTTTCTCGTTTGCTCTCTTTCTCTCCCTTTATTTTGTATCAAGCTTGTCAATGACATGTTTCAATGTGTAAAGAAAGAGGAAATGCGGATATCTCGGGATACTTGTTATGGATGTTTGTAACAATAGGCTTGGTGAAACCCTCGCAATAGACATATGAGTTTGATAGACTTCAAGGTTACTCTAAAAAGTATTCCGAGCAGGAAATTTAATTTTACTTTTTTGGGAGGTTTGTTTGGTATCATTAAAGTACTAAGTAATATACGTGTATGTGTATGTATGTATGTATGTATGTATGTATGTATATATATATGTATGTATGTATGTATGCGTGTGTGTAGATGTAAATAGCTAATTTAAAGACTTCAATTCAATTTGCTCTACGCATTGTGGTCGGTCTAAAGGATCCGCATCCAGCGTGGCCTCCATCTGATGTGATGGATGAGGCTGTTCGTGGTATATAGGCTGATTCACGGTGGATGAAGATGACACCACAGTTGTACTTGGATCACCATGAAGCGACGCCTTGGACAGATCAAGGCCATTGTCCACGTTGAATTGTTTGAGATGTGAGAGGGCTTCAAACGCTGTTTGAGGATGATGTGCCCCTGGACTTTGATCAATTAATGCACCACTGAAAATCAAGTGGATTTCTTCAAGTGACCTACCCTACACATGGCCCTGTTGTTTCAATAACGGTTTGCAGAAAACGAGCAACATAGATAGACTTACTCTTGTTTCGGGGTAGAATCTATGAATGATGTATGACTGTATCAAACAGATCAAGCCAAAAAATAAATAGGTTCCCCATCCAATATCTCTGAATAACACGGGTGCAAGTTGCGATACAAAGATACTGGTAGCGTAACTGGCTCCTGTAGTGACACCTAAACCCTTTGCGCGAATGGATTGAGGGTATATTTCTGCAGGATAGATCCAGCCCATAGACCCCCAACTGAGAGCAAAACAAGCCAAGAATAGACATAGAAACACAAGAACACAAAATGATGCTCTGCTGTCATTAATGTATACAGTGATCGGAAATACCGCACCGGGAAATACGCGCGCTTTGCTAGCGGGTAGTTGGACGGAATAGGTTCCTTGCACTGCTGCAATTATGATCATGCAAGTGGCCATAGCAACGCCTCCTATAATCATAATGCGTCTTCGGCCCCATCTATCAATCTAGATTTGTGGCGTTAGTATGGGGTTGGACTGTATTTACCGCAAAATACCTACATAGAGAAAGGACGGAATGGTAGCCAACATGTTGATCATACCACTGATGCCATTCCCCAGCAAGGCTGAATTGGATTCTGCTATACCAGTGGATTCCAGGATGTAAGGTAGATAAAACCTGTTGAGAGAGAGAAAGAGAGAAAAAAAAAAAGAGAGGATGAATACGAGGTGGCACCACGTAATGAAATGCAATGTATGATACTGTACATTAGTGCATTGATACCAGTCAATTGTGTCATGATATGCAATCCCACACCGAGAATGGTTCTCTTTCTGTTATTGTCGATACCCTGTTCAATCAACGACTTGTAGCTTTGAGAAGAGTATTTGTTGTCATAGTTGCGCTCCTGAATGATGCCAGTGTATTCCATGCGAAGCTCCAAATCATCGTTGTCTTTCTTGGCCCGCAATACCCGTAAAATTTGTTTGGCTTCTGAGAACCTGCCTTGATAGATCAACCATCGAGGACTTTCTGGGATAAAGAAGAGACCTAGCATCAGTACCACAGGAGGCACAATCTGAATACCCAAGGGAATACTCCATGAGAGCTTGTTCCGCATGTCAAATGTACCATATGTGATCCAAAATGCGAGGCAAAACCCAATGGTGACACCAAACTGATGCATGGAAATCAATCGGCCTCTGTGTTCCGGCAATGATATTTCACTTTGATCTAGCACAGAAAGAGCTTATTAACGCACAATCAAATGGCAACATGCTTGCTTTTACGTGTACGTACATAAGGGGCACATGACACTAAACATGCTATTCCTTTCAAGTTAGTCAAATCAAGCGCTGGTAAGCAATCGATTTTAGTTACCCTAATGAGAATCCAGTAATCAGCTTTCCAATGAAAAAAGCAGCAAAAGTGTGGCCAGCACACTGTGTTATCGTGCCGATGGTATGTATAATACAGGCAATAAAAACAAATCGCTTTCTGCCTACTTTGTCTCCAATAGGACCTGATAGCTGTGTTTCTGAACTTGAGTGTCATGTGAAGATTTGATTTTTCGGTTCACACTTACAACTGCTATGATGCTGGATGCTGCTAACGGCACTGAGAGCGCAATTGCACTCTTTGAATTGCTATCGAAAGAAAATGTCTGTTGAAAATTGTCCATCACTAAACAACCTGCTAGAGCGCCATTATCATATCTATTGAAAAAAAAAAATGAGTACCATATCATGTCATGATTTCACATTGAATAGACAGTTACCCATACTAAGAGGTTTCATATGGCAAAAAAGAAAAAAGAAGAAAGGGCAGTGTTTAACGACTTGAACAACTTGACTCTATTCATATATACGCTACCATGAATCCACCAATGCCTAAAAATCTACTCAAATGCATCAATTAGCGATCAAGACGATATGCACTGTGTAGTGTTCATATATACCCGCATATAGCATATGCCCTCCAAAGGGAAGAAAGTTTCATACAGTGCCGTTTATTGTAATTTTCGATTTGTGATGTGGATGGAATTGGTGATGAGTATCCAATTAAAATGTTGTATTGTAATCCTTGTTTGCGTGGTCGATTGGAATTGCCTTTGTTTGTATGATGGAAATGGGGAATAACAATGACAATTTGAAAAAAAAACAGAGGGGTTAGCTATCCAGAGCGAAAAAAAAAAGGGCAACTACTACAGATATACACTTCTTAATATATATAACAAAATAAACCAAGTTCCGGTTTTTCTGCCGTTTCCCAGTTTCAAATATCGGAGATCATCATGTATAGAGGATTATACACTTTATATATGCTAATTTATCGCACGATATTTTTCTTTCATTAGGACAGGAGGATAGAGACAGAGGTTGATGTGTGAAAGGCTTGTTGTTTACCAGGGAAGCCATGTTGTGTTGAGTTCAAGTATAGAGGTGCCTGAATCGTTCGTTTGTTACTCAAGACGAAATCTCCTACCCTGTACGACATGATAGCCACCGTTGTAATCTCGATCAAACACCAGAAAAGACACCACTGTAGAATATGAATCCCGAATGCAGCCAATGGCTGGCACATTGATATTTATATATCCAGAAATCAGTGCTGTTAATCAAATGAAAAGTCAGTATTCCAGACTTGAATTCTAACGATACATCCTGTTCGCGATCATTCATTAACAGCCACATCATAATACACATTCATGACACCAAAAGTTGGGTAGGATGGTGTGTATTTGTCTTTATGTATCTCGAGCTACTTTTGGTATTGTTAATAGTAAAGAGAATAGGTAGCCCATGCAAGGATTGAGTCAAGCAAAAGTGAGCATCTTCAACAAATGTAAATGTCGCTAAAGTTGATATTGATCGCAAAAGGCATACATTTGAAACGTGACAAAAGCACCATGCTGGTGGAGATCTGAGTCGCTGCTGAGACACCGCCTTGATCATATCAGTGCAACCCGTATATAGTCTACACTCAACGTTCAGATCTTGTAGTCAGCACAAATGTTCTAGCTACAGATTACCTTTGGATTTGAAATGCTCGCATACGATGCTCACAAATCGCCTGTTGCGCTTGGTCTCGATTTAGGTAACTCCAATGTTTGATTTTTCACTAAATTCCTATGGAATACCTCTCATTCTTATCCAGTAAGCATCATGAGAGCCACCTCGTATAATAAGAAGCATGCTATACTTGCGAAATTGATACTGTACGGCACAAGAAGCATCCATTGGCGTTACAGTGATAACAACTCTCGCTTATATCTAGCCTTCACTTCTCTTCTCACCTTCATGGCCCTATGATCCCATTTGCAAATCCATCACTGTATACATGCATCCGATACGGTGGCTCACAATACATAAAAATGCATTTTGCTTGGACATGTCATTTTGTCTTGCTGGATCGCATTGACATTTAAACAAAGTAACATTGATAGACTTCCATTGGATATATGTAAGGCCTTCCGAGGAGAAAAATGAGATGAACGCATTTGAACATAAGAGGCTGATACCGATGTATTCCAAGAAGAAGGAAAGGGGCAGATGACAGTTGTGGATTTCGAAATAGCTTAACTGTGCACGTTTTGACTGAGAGTCAAGCTAATTTGATAGGCTGAACGGATGGAAGTTTCGTTTTAGAATGTTCCAATAACAGCATTGTTCAGGAAAAAAAAACTCGCCTAACGTCAAATCTGCATAAATCATAAATTCCATACAAAAGGGGCTCTTTTTAAATGTCTAAACCAACACATTTTATTCCCATATCTCAATGCTTAAACAATTACAATCACCCATAATTATCGTCCAAGACAGTAGTTTTGGCAGCATATTAACCACAACCAGTAAATATCCCTTGATACAATGCTTTGGCCAGCTCGATTAATTATACGCTTATAGATGATATATTGAACCAAACCGAGTTGCTACGATACAGCGCAAATCTGAAAGGAGTCGATTTGGATCAATTCATGCAAATGACAGATGAAAAAGATTTTAAGCTGTATGGCATACGCAAACAAAGAGACTGTCAAAAACTATCACAAATTGCGCAGTATATCCGCAGTTCATCATTGACAAGCAGTTCATCATCGTTCAGTCAGCCAGAAAGTGGCGATATCGATAATGCAGATGAAGACAACTGTTTTCTCACGCCTGACTTTGCACAGCAGCAGCAAGATAGTGATATCCCACATCTCGTACTGGATGACCCAGAAGATACCGATTATGATACAAAGATCGTGGAAGGTGTCATTCAGAGGATTCGCTCAATTGCTGCGACAACTGAGGAAGATGACACACAACAACCTTGGCCAAATTCAATCCAAGTATCAAAACCAAAAGTTCGATTTGCCACTGATCCACCCAAATACGATAACAGCAGACGCTTTTCATTACCTTCGCTGGACCCCCCAGAGTACTGCGAATACGTTTTGGATAAGCGAAGAAACTCATATGCCGCTGGCTCAAATACTGCCCCAAAGAAGCGCAGCATGAAAGGAAAAGAGACATTACCAAGATACTCTTGCTCTGTACAGAAGATGGGTAAAGCATCTGCCAAGATTGAATTTGATTTACCTGGTGTGAGGCCAAGAAGGCGTCCTTGGAGAGATGTATACATGGAGCTTCAGGGAACTGTACTAAAGGTCTATGAAGCAAAAGATAACTCTTACGCACTCGGTGGCTACCATTATCTTCCAACAATGGCACCCTATTATCAACAGAGCGTTAGGTACACTCCTTTGGTGAATCTATCCTTGTCAAATGCCAAGGTTGAAGCAGCTACTGATTACAAAAAGAAGCCAAATGTATTTCGCATCACCACAGAGAATGGACCTCAAGTTTTGTTCCATGTTCAAACTTGCGCAGCTTCCCTCTTGTGGACAGAAAAGATTTCATCAGGTAAGATATAACTTGTCTGAAGCACTCGAGTATATAGTTGGCTGACATGCTTTGCAACAAAAAGGCATCAACATTGCTGTCGATCTGGAATATCAACAGATGCCTAAATTCAATACAACAGTGGCATTCGAGGAGCCAATCAGTAGCAATTTCAATCATTCGCCAACTCATCAATCATACCAAGGATTGGTTCTGGAAGAAAGACAGAGGAGAGATCAGGAAGCTTATGATGTCCTTATATAAGATTTCTGAATACTATTACTATCTCTAATCATTTGTACATACCACTTTAATAAAATCGCTGTATTCACTGTATTTTATTGTCGAGTGCAAGATTGAGGGCACAGGTTGAGACACCAATGGTAACTTCAATAGTCAGTGCCCTTTAACAAGACATCCGCCAAGATGGGCTTGCATCAAAAGAACTCATGATCAGAATCTTGCGCCTCGATTATTGACACGTGTGGTTCACATTAGTGAGTGCCAATATTGAGGTTTTGAAATGCTACCTATTATTATTATAGGTAATCTTATGCATCTGCATGAAAATCAGGCGACATTAGAAATTTGACATGCATCAAATGAATTCAGCATTGTTAACTTTCGAGGATTAGCCAACAACCATCCAAACACCACCTTTTACTCTAGATCTGACTCTTTATGATGCTCTACGTTTGTAGCAAAGGAAACAATTCTTATACGGACAGACAGTATACTTGTATGACCTCTTGCTACCGAGAAGTATGCAGAACACAATGAAACTCGGACGGATTTGAGCTGGATTATCTCGTGTTAGAGGTCGTTTTAGATGGTCAGAATAGCACCAAACAATTGCTCTCGTTTAGCAGTTGCTTACTGATGCCTTTGTTCAACTTTTTTGGGACTAAAAAAAAAAACATGACCGAAAATCGACCAAAAAGCATGAGGGGCACCTCATGGTTTTCATCGAATTTCAAACGATCGCATTTTTCATCTTGAAAATGAAGACTTTTGTTATGGTATATATTAAATCAAAATGTTTCTCTCGATCCAAGGCAACCTCTGAAATCACGTTTATGAGGTTTTCATATGCAAAATATGGCTATTTTCGCTAATAACCTCATTTCATGTTCTGTCAAATTGCTCAATAGATTCATTCAAAACACTGATTACAGTTAGCACCATTGGAAGCGCCTTGAAAAGTACTTCAAGAATGTATGAGAAAGCATAGGGTGATCATCACAGTTTATATAGTCGAATATCATATAATAGATTAAAGAAGTCCAAAAAAAACCCCCAAAATCTGTCCAATCTTGAACAGAAAAAAAAAAATTGGCTGAGTTTGAATCAATTTTGGCGTTGGCGTCGCTGCTTGCTGACCCAAATGCCTTTCTGATGATAACAATGATGATGACAATGATGGTTACTACGATGCTGATCAAATGGGAATCATGGATCTTAAAGGACAATTCCTTAGCTCGAATACTTTTTTTTCTTTCTTGGGAGTTTTTCCCTATAATAAAGGCGTCGTTTACAATGACAATATCTCAAAAAAGTTACTCTAGCTCTTACACAAGTCCTGTATTTACACATGGCCAGCTTTATGCTGCCATCTCAAGAGCAACATCAGCGAATGGATAACTCCCCCTCCTGACTCTGATATAGCCTCCTTTTTTTTTTTACTACTATTAATTGATTGTTTAAAATCTACTTGATATACCAGATTTTTATTATCTCTGATTTGAAATGTCTTTGGCGAGAGCCCATAGGCGACGCCGACATGGAGCGTAGCCAGATAGATCGACTAGTAAATACAATATGGACTATTGCAATAAATTCAGTTATCTAATGTTTTTTTTTTATATATATATTGGAATTGGGGATTTCCACTACCTCGTGTCATCCGAGTTTTTCAATCAATCAATCAATCAATCAATCAATCAGTAATCAACTACATGATAGAGCAAGATTCTCACTGAGCACTAAACAGGCCAGAGGGCCTACTATATATTTACAATGTGCAGAAAGAAAATCAAACAACAGATCATTTAATGGGAAGAGGTAATCAGGTGCAAACGGTTTTGCCTATGCGTATTTACATCACCTGCTATTGGGACACAATAGACAGGAGGAGGAGTTTCTTCATCATAGGCAGGTAACTGTTCTTCTAGACTAGGTGGTCGAATGAATTTAGGCTTTGTTGACAATGTTGTGTCTGATGTAACCGAAGGATGTCGGTAACTGACCAACGTAGAAGGTAATTGTTCCCCTGGCGCAACAGTTCCAAAATGTAGCGGTATACAGAATAATTGTCGTTTTGCCCACATGAGGCCATGTCGCACTTTTGCAGTAATGTAGAGTTTATATTCAATCTTGATATGCTTTGAAAAATTGGTGGTCGTTGTCATTCCCAGCACACTAAAGTTCCTTAGTATGGTAGGGTTGTTCTTTTTGCTGATTTCAATTGGTATTGGAATGTTGATATAGTACGTACAGGCGCCACGATGATTGCCAACACCAAATTTGGATTGCTCAACGTGAGTCATGACCATGGTATCTGCTCGATGGTAAGAGCCGTGTGTGACATCCACCTCTCGCTTCACATAGGCTTCAATGTGATTGAACAAGGCTGCATTATTGTCTTGATGCTGCTTGCCTTTCTGAAGGTTGATGATGGATAATTGCACTTTCATTGTCTCTGTACGACTGTCGAGTATGTTGTAATCACAGCCCTTGACAAGTGTCACCACGACATTGTGTGTATTGTCGAGACGCAGCTTTTCTTGGTATATGTTGGGCAATTTGATAGACTTTGATTCAATAAAGGGCTCATATCGCACTTGATATGGCACTGTTTGAAATGGCCGAAGGGCAGGACGTTCTAGAGATGCCAGTAGTTCGAATTCACACGAAGCAAGATGATGCCGGAACGTAGGTGGATAATTCACCATTGGAATTTCACACATGAATGGAAACACATGTTCACCAGATTCAATCAAAGGCCATAAATTATTCTGGCAAGATGGCTTTCCCCATAATATGGTTCGTATAGCAAACAAACGCTCGCCTCGCTTCTTGTTGGCTTTGCCAATGGTATCAGAATGAATTCGCTCTAATGCATACACATTCAGAAGGCTATTCAAGTTGGTCACATGGCAATGCTAAAATTACCTGCTCCTTTAAATACAAGCTTGAGATGTTGAGCAGCAAGAGGCGTATCCAGCTTGAGCTTAACGACACCTTCAAAGATGGAGCCCGGGTGGCATGTTTTCTTTTGAGTGTCCCCATCAATGCGAAGAATTGAGATGGAGAACTGAACTGGAGGTTTCCTGAACTTTCTATTAGCAGGATCTACATAGCGGTAATTGTCATCGTCTGAGGAAGACGAGCGTCCTTCTTCCAGGTCGAAAGCAGGTGTATCCAATATATCATGCCACGATGAAGTTCTTTCCAATGACATGATGTATTGCTGTTGTTGTTCTGGTGTGGTGGTCGGCATTGCTATTGTGAGAGAATTGTTGCATTCAAGAGAGAAAGAGGAGATGCAAATGATGAGAGATGAGATGACACTAAAAGACGAATTCAAATAAAGATGGAGCGGTTGAATGAGAAGCCGAATTGAAAGGATCATCTATTGATGATAAAAAACCCCTCTTTTTTTTTTGGCAACTGTGCCACTTATTAAACCCCAAATAGACTTCCCGGATGTGATGGATGGCAATACAATTTGACGGGTGAGTAATGCAGAAGAATTTCTTAGATGATGGGGTTTATTTCTATTCTACAGTGGATACATCATAGGAAGGAATCACTTTGAATGGGTGAGGGATAAGGGCACTAGAGATATCGTCGCCCCACCATGTATCCGTGCATTGTCTATACCAATCAACTAGTTTTGTTTATAAGCCTTTGCTTGTTCTAATGATTGCTTAATTAAATACTCACTTGTCTTTAATAGGCCTTCGTCAAATTTGACTTTTGGAGACCACCCCAGTCTCTCTATTTTGGTGCAATCGATAGCATAGCGTTTGTCATTATGTGCTCTGTCTCTGACAAATTCAATATGATCCATGATTTCGTCCTCCTTGTATCCAAACAGCAAGATCAATCTTCTGGCCATTTCCAAATTGGATATTTCTGATGGAGAACCAATATTGTAAGTTTCACCAACCATGCCCTTGTGGAAAATAATGTCAATTGCATTAACCACATCTGCAGCGTACAGGTATTTTCTCGAATTGAGTCCATCTCCATGAATATAGCACTTCTTTCCTCGGAGCAGACTGCACACAAATTTCGATGTAATCTTTTCTGGAAATTGATATGGGCCATAGACGTTATTGGATCTGGTAATCATGATGGGCAGTCCAAATGACATATGATAGGCTTTAACAAGACATTCAGCTGCAGCTTTGGTTGCGGAATACGGGTTGGTAGGTTGTAGAATAGTGTCTTCTGGGCAGTCTGGTCCATTGATGATCTCGCCATACACTTCGTCGGTACTGACATGAATGAATCTCATAATCTTTCTAATTTTAGCTGCCTCTAGTAATACATGTGTACCCATAACGTTGTTTCTATTTGACTCGTTAATACGTTCATATATATATATATATATCGAAATGCAAGTACTAAGCCTTACTTTGTGAATTCAAAAGAGTCTCCAAAGGAATTATCGACATGAGTTTGTGCTGCCAGATGAAAGATAACATCAATCTTCTTTTCCTTGAGAAAGAAGGTTATGAAGTCAACGCAAGTGATATCTCCCTAAAGCAACTGTGAGTCCAACGTTGAACAGGCTAGATGGTGAAAGACATACCCTCACGAATGTGTAGTTGGGGAACTCTTTTACTGCCTTTAGATTATGCAATGATCCACAATAGTCCAGCTTGTCGATAACATAGATGTGGTATTCTGGATATAGTACAACTAGTTTTCTAACAAGAAAAGAGCCACTATTGCAACAAGTTGTAGTCAGCGTCTGCACCTTGCAATGCACTTTACAACTTACATGAAGCCTGCTCCACCGGTAACCAAGATATTCTTTGCGTCTTTCAAATCAGCAGGCATTTCAGGCACTCTTTCGCCAATGTCAACCAAGTCAAACTCGGACAATGTCTTGACAAGTTCAGCGTGTCTCTCTAGATCCGATTGCATTCTGTTTTTTGATGGAGACATGACTAGTAATACAGTATTTCTATAGGTTTATCTAATAACAAGAAAAAAAAAAAACGAGAAGAGAAACTTTCTAAAGCTAAAAAGTTTCTTCGTTTTATACAATCCCACTTTTAAATGGCGTACTCTAACTGGTTATGGTATAAGAAACGGGACGAGGAGAAGAAATCAAACATTGTTCCCAGTTTTCTTACTTAATCAACAGATTACATAATCAGTTTTTATTATCAGCCTTGTTGTGGTGGCAAAAATGAAGCAGGGATACGTGTTGCAATCTTAGAGTACTCATCAACATGACGATAGCCATTCCTGCCATGCCAGAAAAGCACCCAACTGGTATTAGGTAATCGTAAATAGCCGTTTGATCTTTCAAAGTACCTATCAATGACAGACAAGATTTTATAGTTTTTTTTTTTTTTTTTTTTTTTTTTTTTTTAGACTCAAAACTGACATGTGTTACATGTTGCCTCTTATATTTACCATTTGTTGACTCCGTTATCTGTTCGACTTCTCCATAGTAATTCAGGGTATCGATCGCACATGCGTTTCCACAAGATGTCAGTCAGGCCAATGCCTTGACTGGAGGGTGCAATGGCAAATTTATCCAGGTAGGCATGCTGTGTATTATTGGCTGTTTCGTTGGTCATGATCACTGCTCCTTCATAATCGCCTGCAATGATGGCGCCTGCTAATACATGCTCCAATCTTCCATAGAATGCGTCTGTGTCTACTTTCTTTTGAAAACTAGCTTCCAGTAGCTCGGTGAGTCGGTTGAGATTGAGATCACTGACATGGGAGTAGTTGTTGATCTTGATGCCGTGACGAAGCACAGTTGTTTTGGCCTGATTGATGCGGGTATGATGAGTCACAGGTAAGGATGATGAGTACAGAGGTTTGTCTGTCACTAGATTTGTAATCAATGCAGATGGTAACGATGCTGTGGGAGCAATAATCGCCGAGGAAGAGGTAGGTAATTGATCCAAGCAATCTCGCACCATGGCTAAATCATCCAAGGTGCTAGGATATGATTTGTTCCACTCGGTATTCTTGGAAAATGCTGACTCAATGTCACTGAATTCCTCTTGCACATTGACAAGACTGTGGGCTGTGCCGGGAAGATTGTGATTTGGGATGCCACCTTCCTTGTTGATAATGACAATCTTGGATGGCACTAATTTAGGATCCAGTGCCTGAGTTTTGAGTCTTTGAGTCAGTGCAACGACTGCTTCATTTGCATTGACAGGCACTAGCTGACCATCGTGCTCTGTGAGAATAGGTACCACAATAGGGATTTGATTGTTGTTCAATGCAGATAGGATGAAATCCAAATTGATGTCGATTGCATTGGCTGAATTGGATGATCTCTCTAATGCGGAACTGTATACAAGTCGTGCTCGACCGCCTGCCTGTTCAATCGATTCCACCAGCGTCATACTCTCACTAAACATGCGCTTGGCCAACTCGCTCGGCGACGATTTGTCGGTGCGCCAGCTTGGGTTATCAGATACAACAATAGATGACAGGCCCAACTTTTGTAATTTGTACAGTGTGTTGCCCACCTTTTGCCAATCGCTCTTGTCAAACGGACCTTCGACCTTTGTCAATGCTAACTGATGGTATGTGGGTGCCAGTAGTTCATTGACGTATTCTTTTGGTGATTTCACACCTGGAGCGCCTTTGATTTCTTCAAATCCAGAGAGTAACGTTGGCTTTTGACTCTTGACTTCAGGTCCAAAGCGTTTTAAAAAGTGTTGCAATTCTCTTTTACTAGGCCCTGTATCCATGAGATTGACTAAAAGTTCCTAAAGAGACCATGTTGGTACATGCTTTGCCAAAGAAAAAAAAAAAAAAAAAAAGCGGATTTAGGCACATTACTCTGACTTCCTGTTGTTTTGGGATAGCAATCTGTTTGACATGTTTAATCAGATGAGCATAATTAGGCACGACATGATATACACATTACATTTGTCTTTGTTGTTGCGCTGTAATTTCGGCATACTTTAGCAGACCATAGCTGGATGCAAGGTCTGTTGATTCTACAAGTGATATTCATGATACGGAAGAAAGAAAAAGATAACAGATCCCTGAATTGTTGATGAGTCAACAATTAAAAATGTTGTGGTGCAGCAGGTCTAAAATGTGTCACAGTGAGTGATTTTGAGTGAGAAAAAAACTTGGGAAATAGAGTTTGAGCATCAAGCATTGCCTTGCGATTTTATTCATATGACATGGTCCTTCTATAGGTCTTACAGTAATCAAGAAGAAAAGAGCCCGATTACATGCAGTAGCAGTTACCTTTCTTGTTGCTAAAATCTGGAGTCTTTCTGCTTTTCGGCTGAGGCATTGGTGTAATGCATTTATTTATCACTTCATGCTGTTGTTTGGTGATGGAATGATTCGTTTGCACTAGTCGGGATCTTGCCCCTGCATCTCCTTGCTCTGCCGCCAATCTATAGTATTTCTCTGCTCGACTGAAATCTCTTGGAGTACCAAATCCTCGCTCATAGAACCATCTGGTAGTATAGCACTTTTGGTTAGAGGGACACATCTTTACACTACTATGCCTTATACAAACCCTAACAAGGCCAATGCATCCACAAGTTCTGCTTTGGCTGCTCTCTCACACCACTGAAACGATAAATCTTCATTGATAGGTGTAGCAGCTAGCCAACCAGATACATCATTGTCCAGTCGAAACGCTTCATTGTTATCCCCTGGGCCATGATTGCCTCGGTTATGAAGACGACACAGACCCAGCATGGCTTTGGGATTGCCATTTAGAGCGGCTACTTCGTAATGAAAGTAGGCTCTTGCAAAATTCATGGACTCTCCATACAATCCATGCTCGTAAATGGAGCCCAACTTGGCTTGTGCTTTGGCATTGTTGAGGCTTGCAGCTCGTTCGTAGTATAAAATGCCAGCAGCTTTTCCACCGTATGCCTCACTTAGTTCACTATGGGTAGTGCATAGTATGAATAGATGTTTGCTTTGGAGTTGGTTGCTTACCTTGGCACATCGACTTGACTCTGTTCGTCGTTTGTCAGCATAAGTCCAAATGTATACAATGGTTCATTGAATTCTTCAGAGCAAAGCTTGCATGCATCATATATGAGCTTTAAGCCTTGCACTAAACTTTGTCTGGTTCCAAGTTCTCCCTTCAGCGTAATCAATGCCATTTTCTAGTGTATGTATGAGCCTACTGCGTGGCAGATACCATCCTTTGCACACTTACATAGATGGCATTCACATAACCTTGCTCTGCTGACGCTTTATAGTATCTCAAAACACGGCTAGGCTCCACTTTACCTTCTTCTTGCAGGTATTCAGCAAGCGCAAACACGGATTCAGGTATATCAGCTTTAGCAGCCACTTGATGCAACTGTATTGATTTCGTTTTATTCTGTTTGAAGCCGTACATTTCCTTGTCCATCCAGCGTGCTTGCATATAACATGCCTCAGCGACATTGAGTTTAGCGAGCCGTTTGATCCATTTAACACCTTCGTCCTCCAACGCTTTTCGTTTCTGAATACGTGTTTGATCTACAGCAGCCTTTTCTTTCGATGATTTGGTATTGCCATGTCGATCACGTTGCTGTGGCTGTTGCTTGACGAACAATGTCGTAGCAATGGTAGAAGGTCTGTCTCCATATATTGATGGACGAAACGATGTCACTGCATCAAACGACGAAGCTCGGTTCTTGTTGCTTGACTGGACGCTGTTGTAGGACGACCCATTCATAGCTTCTTCCTCTGTTATGCTGGGCACTACGAGGAAAGGGTCTGGTCTCTGCACCTTCTTGGTGGTTGTACCAAGGCCCCACATGCTACCCACAACCACAGGAGCAGCACTGGTTGATGCGTTTGGGAAGAATGCATTGGCAGTTTCGAGTAGATACTTTGCAAACATGAGCTGAACCGTGGTATCGTTTGTCTTTTCTGCCATGTCCCTGTATATTTTGATGGCATTTGGATCGTTTGTGAGGTGGTAGGATACCTTGGCATATTTTGAAGCGTTACTGGCAGCGTATTCGGTTGCTAATTGAGTGGATGTTTTGGGTGAGGTGGGCAAGGCGATGTCATTAATAGATGGCGAACAAGGAGCCTGCTGCTGCTGCTGCTGCTGCTGCTGCTGAAATGGTAACACCTTCATCTGCTGATCAGTGACACTTGTTGGCTATATACAGTTTCAAAGCTTAATTGGACAAAACAAGGGCGCACTCATCATATATCATTACCTCTTTCTGATAGTCTGCTTGTGGTTCGTGCATGCTTACTGCAACTGTCTTAGACTCACGATGTGGTAGAGTGGTGTATGGCCCATTTAAGTTTATGTGAGGTGGCAAATCAGGTACATTGCTAATTGATATGTGTTGCTGCTGCTGCTGCTGCTGCTGCTGATGATGATGATGATGATGATGATGACAGACATCAGTGACGCTTGCAACAATAGCCATAGCCACATCAGTTGTAGTAGGGGCTGATTTGCAAGTGTCCGATTCCGTGTCAGGGTTGGTGATTCTTAGTGTCAATCCTTGTTGAGGCAGAGTGGGTCGACGTCCTCCTTCGTCTGAAGAATCGGAATCGTAGCCAGAGCTCTTGTCTCTTTGGTCATGAGGTTTACTAGTGATGGAATGGATCGTGGGTGGCGTAATGGGCAGTGATGAACCAGTGGTTGCTGTATTGGAACTGGAGCTCTTGTACATTGGAAAATAAGATATTGTCATGACAGGTCTCTTGGAAGTGAGAATCAGATTGTTAACTACAGAGCTTGATATGTATAATTCTTGCAACGAGTAGAAGAAGAAGAAGAAGAAGAAGAAGAAGAAGAAAGAAAAATAACAAAGAGACAAAGAGTCTGGATATATACACATATGCTCCATGTTGATGGGCCTGATTTATTTATATACCACCAATATGTTTACTAACAAAACAAGTCAGTTCCGAGCATGAACAACATGGTAGTTAGCTCCTTAATTCCCTTTCAAGCAGTGGTAGATGGTAAATTTGCCAGTAGTCTGCTAATCAGCTTGTCTGCTTTGCATGCCATGACAATGTCTTCTTCAATCAAATTCAGCGACAATCGCATACAAATGTCCATTCGCCCGCTTTCCATGATCAGTGCTCTTGTCTGGCCCAGCGACTCACAGACACGCATCAGGTCACTGGTATTGGGTGGCTCTATATTATGCCATTTGCAGGTTTGAATATGGTAGTGTGCTACATCGCCAAACTCTATTTCGGCCAGACCTATCGCACGTGAGCGCTGCATACAGGCAACTAGAAAGATCTTTTGATGTAATGAGCATGAGCGAATAAAGGCGACGGAGGGAGACGAGAACATTTCCTTAACGGCTTCATCCACCACAGCAATGGTAACATGCTTGGTGGATCCATTGGATTCACTGATACGCTGTTCCACAATTTCCACGGCTCTCCGACAGATATCCAAAGCACGACGCGCATCGCCACTGACAGCACTCACTTTGCGAGCGGCAAATTCCACTGCTTCTTTGGCAAACGCATCAATGCCTTCCAAACGAGATTGCACAATCTTGAAGAGCTGATCATACTTGTAAGGCTGAAAGTTGATACGTGTCAGACCCATACGACTGGCAATCTTGTTGCTCATGATACGCTCTGGTAAATCCATGGTATTGGCTACTGCAACTACAATGAGCTTGGAGAGGGGTCGACTGGGCCAGTCGAAAAAGTTGTACATGACGGTTTGTTTCTTGGTAACCAACAGATCCAGCTCATCCATCAAGACCACACTAACATGCTAGGTTGAGCCTCGTTTTTGTCACTAATCAAATATCCAAAAGAACACTTACGTTGTTCGTTGATCGTTGCTTTGCTTTGAGAATTTGGCTTCCAGCATTTGTAAAGCATGTGCCGAAGTGTATCGTTTTCGTTTGCCATCGCAGTTTGCGTTGGATGCTCGCTCAATGCACTCCCACAATATACTGTAAGCTTGATTTGGATCTGTCAATTTCATGCCGTTGATCTCCACAAAGTCAAAGTCTGCTATTTCCTTCTGTTCTGCTTGATGTTGTAAATACCGAATCACTTCTAATACAGTTGCCGTCTTTCCTGTGCCAGGCACGCCTGATATATAGACGCATGTGCCCGTGGCTTCTTGGATGGCACTCTCTATATAGCCCATGATGTTGACAAATTCGTCCTCTCGACATGGCAAAGAATCAGGCACCGCAGAGACATGCAATCGCTCTCGGGCCAATGCATAAGGTGATAGATGGCTGTTGTCCCGTTTCTGTTGCACCTGTCGTAAAGGCAGCACTGGCATGGCTTGATTGACTCGATGAATGGTTCGATTGCCTGACATGGTAGATGGCTTTTGACGCTTCTTTGGTGTAATTGACTTGTTTGATCCTGCTGCTTTTGCTCGGCCTCCTCTTCCTGCTGTCACTTTTTTTCCAGATCTACTGCGTGGTTTCCTTGATGTACTGAACTCTTCATCCTCCTCTTCTGACTCTGACTCCTCTGACTCTTCTGACTCTTCCTCTGACTCTTCCTCTGATTCTTCTTCAGGTGCTGCTGCTGCTTCATAATCAGATCCTTCAGATTCAGGTTCGGATTCTGCCACTCTTTTCCTAGATTTTGGGGCAGCGCGTTGACCACTAATCCTTGTGTTGTACACCTTGTCCTTGGCTGCTCTTCTTGGTCGTTCCTTGACGATAACTACAGGTTTCATTTGGCTCTATCAATGGGTTCTGTCTATTGCTGTTAAAGTAGGTTTTTGAGGATTGTATAAGAGTCCAACATTTTAGAGACAAAAAAAAAACGGTACCAAAGCACTGTCCCAAAAATGAATGGCAATGCCGTAGCACGTCATGGCATTGCCTATGCGTTTTTTTCATTCTTTCACAAAAGTATACACAACCATATAAAATGACTGACGCAGGAGATTGGTGTTTGATTGAAAGTGATCCTGGTAAGGTCTTGCAATGATATTAAAGAGCTTCAACTCATGGCGATGTAGGTGTGTTTACTGAATTGATCTCCAATATGGGATGCAAAGGTGTACAGGTGGAGGAAATCTGGAGTTTGGATCCTGAATTCACAGCAGATCTTGGGTAGGCTGCCAGCAATCGATCTTTTTAAATGTCATACTTACACTGCTTATGCTACCACCTTGTAGACAAGTCTATGGACTTATTTTCCTGTTCAAATGGCAAAACAAAAAGAGCTATGCGCCTCCAGCTGATGAAAATGCTGATCATGTATTCTTTGCAAACCAAGTTATCAATAATGCATGTGCAACACAAGCCATTCTTTCCATTTTACTCAACAGAGATGACCTTGATCTCGGCGAAGAATTGAGAAACTTCAAGGAATTTACAGCTGATTTCCCACCTGATGTAAATACACAACGATGATAGCCATCTCGATCGCTGATATTGACCCACTTTAAAAATAGATGAAGGGTTTGGCCATCTCCAACAGTGAATTGATTCGTTCAGTGCACAACAGTTTTGCTAGATCAGATCCTTTTGTCAATGAGATGGTGGATCCCAATGCTGGTAAAGATCAAGATGTCTATCATTTCATTGCATTTACGCCGATCCATGGTGCGCTTTACGAGCTGGATGGTTTGAGTAGAGGTCCTGTGAATTTGGGTCCTTGTGATGACTCCAGTTGGGTCGAAAAAGCAAACGAAGCCATCAAGAAGCGCATGGAGAGCTACGGTTCAGCTGCATTGCACTTTAGTCTGATGGCCTTGATCAGAGATAAAGTAGAGCAAATGGAGGAGATGATTGAGGAAACAGATGGCATCCTGTTATCGTTATCTGAGGATGATGTGGAGGCAAGAAATAGAGCAAATCACAGTCGCATGATGTATGAACAAGTGTTACAGCAAGAGCAAGATAAGAGAAAGAAGTGGCACGTAAGTCTTGCTATGAATAGAGCGCTTATGTTCAGACGAATTGATGTTTTTACTGTAGAGAGAAAATGTATTAAGAAAACACAACTTTATACCGATTATCTACAACCTGTTGAGAAATCTTGCCGAGAAAGATCAACTAGACCCACTTGTTGCTCAAGCAAAAGAAAAGGCCAAAAGCAGAACTACCCAATAAAAATGAATTGAATTACACGTATACATAGCTGGAGCTGTCCTCTTGACGATGAAATGTAACATTGTGTCTTTAAATTGTTATTGAGGGTGAAAACGTAGGTCAAAGAGCACAACTCGGATTTGCGGCGTTTCAAATAGGCCTGACCATTTTGGATCCAACTCTATCTAAAATGGGATGTCTTTGAGATTATATTGAAGATATCTCTAAAGTTCAATAAGTTGTTGTTAATAGTATATTAAGTGAGCTTGTGTCAATTTTCTCTGTGAATCGAATGGTTATACTCACGCAAAAATTTGACTGACAAAATTTCGCGCTAGGAACAAAAACTCGAAAACCAGTTTTTCTGAAAAAAAGTCAACTTTCTCAATAAGCATCACGCAAATAAACTTTCTAGTATTAAAGAGCGTGATTCTCCAAGTGATTTGAGCTTAAAAACCTTTATGAAAAAATCTCATTTTCAGGGGTAAATTTCACGTTTCGTCCAAATGGCAATGTTTTAAGAGGTATTCCTCATGAAAATATCGGTGTTTTCGATGATCTGGAAAAAGCTGAGGAAAGTATATAAAATGAGTCTATTGATCCAGGAGATTTGTTTGGTACATGTATGAAAGTTTGATTTAGCCAACATCTCTCAAAGATACGCTCTTTAAAGCTCCCATTATTTGATGAAATGTGGCACATTTCATGATATGTTTGCTATGTGTTATTTTATAACTTTTACATATACCTAAATTGGGTGCTTGGCTATCTGATAGTTACACAAGTTCCACGATTTTAGATCAGTAGAACCGAATTTCGTTGAACTGAACGTCCAAATGTTGAACACAGAAGCTTAGTCGGTGCCACTAAACTTTTTTTCGAGTCGCGTACATCAAGAGTAAGAGGTCAGGGTGAAGAGGCAGGTGCAATCAAGATAAATAGATATGGACATCATATGGGATAAAATAGGATGAAAACTAGACTTATATAAACTAACTAATAATTTTCTTATTTTTACAGGAGGGAAGGGCACTGATCTTTTGCAATGGCCTGACGAACATTGGTTCGAATGCTGGCCAAACTGCATGTAGGCAAGCCACAATTGGTCAAGGGTGATGAAGAGGATTCTGTAGGGCTTCATTCCTGCAAATCGGCAATACCAAACGTCGGAGAAGTCAAGGGACAGAAGAGCCTCTTGATATCTTGGATGGAGATGAGAAACTCGAAAATGACTCTCCTGCCAAACTTTCTCTTTGGATGAACAATGAAAGAGGAGGTGGTTCGCGGAACCTTTCATAGACAAACAAACTGGGCAAAGAGGAGACTCAAATACCGTAAGCATAATGAAATGAAGAAAGCTGCGGTGAGAAATACACTCCAAGATGAAACGGCGTGCCACTCTAAACAATGAATTTAGCTCAACTTCTTGGTGTTTCATCACGACATAAATAGGAGCAGCCCTGAAGATTATCGAACAAACAATTCCAAGATTCCAAAAGCGTTCAGTCTTCTTGATTGATTCAACATAACATGCACATGGACTATGAATTTATAGCAGTTGCGAATATACAAGCGTGATATGGCTCGTCATATCAATGTGATCCTCTGTTGCGATTCCTTTTCGTCATGAACTGATCTCTTTTCAGATTTTACTACGGATTTTTGCTGTATAAATGACTAGATCAAACCATGCTCATGAAAGTGTAAAATTTATAATAGCCAATATTTATATATGCAAACAGTATAAAGATAATATGGTGCTACAAACATGTCGTCTGATTGCTATGGTGAGAGGCCGCTTTGACCAATTATTTTGTGAGATTAACAACCATCAGTGCCCCTTTCATGTATGTTTGTTACATTTGAATGTTGTGATGACTATCTAACAAGAGAATTAGGTTCCTGATTTGAATTTGATCTAAAGCGCACATGTATGTCATGATCCTTTGGATTCTCTGCGATGGATAATGTGTAGCAGTGTGTTTGAAAACAAAGCTTATACAGTGCCCCCCCCCCACTCCTGTAGTGCTAGTAAGATACAGCTTTCCATTTGTTTGTTTGTGTTCGGTATGTAATTACACTCAAGGGATGAGTCAAAACGCGTATATTTGTTTGTACTGATTACAAGCTGGTTCGTGCCTGTTTAATTCGGCCGCGCATTCAAACGAAAGGAATGATGATAACACATGCTCTTTATCACCTTCGACGACAGAACACAACGGACGTACGTGAACCTCGATTATATGTAAAATGTAAAGGATGACTTTATTGTAAAAAAAATTGATGCATGATATATAAAAATAAGTTAATAATGACCATTATTTAATATTGTTGGATTGATTATGGATATATATATATGTATATAGAATTGTGGCAAAGTACTAATTCTGTAATAATGAGCACTCACTAAAAGTGTCTATAAACTATCGTTCAAAGATTCCTTTGCGAGGCATTCTTGGATGGTTGAAGTCAAGCTGAACATATATTCTGCTTTTCTTTTCTTTAGCAAGTGCTAAAGCCTTCTTTTTCTCTTCTTCCTTCTTTTTCTCTTCTTCCTTCTTTTTCTGTTCTTCCTTCTTTTTCTTCTTCGCATCTACTGGTTTCTTTGAAGCAGAAGGTTCTTTGTGTCGGCAATGGCAGTGAGGAACTGGCCTGGCCTGATTACAGAAGTGGGCATTGGCATTCACGTTATAAATGATCAGTTGCTGCGGCATTTGGAATTGGCACCAGGGCAATGTGTAGTGGATTTGTAACTTGGGTTCTTTAGCAGGAGGAGCATCAGCATGAGGTGGTGGTTTATGCTTTGATTGTTTTGTATATATAACGAAAAAAGCAGATAAGAGAAGTGTTCAATGTGCTTGATCTCATACAAAATTACTTACCTTGATTAACGAGGTTCCGAATGGGTCTAGCCAGATGCTGTTCATGCTGATGAAATGAAAAATGAAGGTTGGTTATTTATACTTTTTTTTCAGGTCATCGTCATCTTTGTGAGAGACATGATATTCATTGTGTATGTGTTGGTACAATATTCTACTTTGTACAATGTAAAAAAGGGCAATTGCTAAGTAGCCATTGTGTATCATGACGAAAAATTGTGGCACACCAATTCGTTTTCAAGTTGCTTAATTGGGCTTGTCAATCTTTTTCTTTTACAGTGCAAATAAATCAGTTGATTCAAGATACTGTAATACACAGACTCTAAGTAACACATCTCCCGGAAATATATTCCTTTCGGTTTTATTTGGAATCAAATGTGTGTAAGATTAAGCTTTATTAAATTGTAATTAGTAAATTAGAATAAGGGACATGAATGAGGGAAAATTTAGAGAGGAAGAGAAAATTGACAAGGACTATAAAAGCGAAGCAAGACATTGGATTTTACAAGATAATACAATTCTTCTTCTTAAGGAAAGATGGCTTATGACGGTGCTCGGGTGACTTGATGGTCTTCTTTGGAACATCGGGAGCCTTGGCGGATGAGGGCATAGTAGGTTGAGTAGATGAACCAACTGCTGCTTCAGGACGCTTCACCTTCTGAGAAGGATTAATGATGCCATATACGTCGACTGAAGGGGCTTGCACTGCTGATTTAATGCAATATTGCACATTTTCACTCAATTTAGATACCTCTGGTGTGGTTAATTTGGCTGTATTGGCTGCTGATTGAGGGGTCGGTGGTAATGGAGCTGATTTGTTGTTGATCTTGCTATCGGTAGCTGTAGTTGTGGTGGTGGTGGTGGTGGTGTTGCTATTGCGGTTACCAGATTTATGGCCACCAGCTACAGCAGCTGTTGCTCCAACAACAGCAGCTTCAACGCCAGCAGCAGCCTTTTTGAGTGGATTCTTACTTGAATCAGAAAGGTCTTTGTTGTTAGCAGTTGCAGTTGGAACTTGAGCTTGTTTATTGTTAGCAGTAGCATTGGGAGGCAGTTTGGCCTTTTCCTTGTAATCACCAGCAGCGACATTGCTCTTGATTTTATCAATAATGCTATACAAATCAATTGATCCTGAAGCAATTACTGTTTTGATTGCATATTGAACATTTTCGGATAAAGGAAGAGGTTTAGGAAGTGAAGCAAAACCACCAGAATGGCCTGTAGCAGCGGTAGTGGCACCTACAGTAGCAGCAGCAATTGCAGCACCAGCAGCAGTGGCACCAGCAGCTCCTGGACCAACGGGACCTGCAGCAGGAATGTTTTTATCATGAATGGAGCCTTCAACTGGACCAGCTGTAGATGTAACAGCAGCAGCTTCAGGAGCAGCAGTACCAGCACTGTCAATAGGCTTCGCAGGTAATGATGTAGCAAGAACCGATCCTTCGCCAGTCAACGTAGATGTATTAGCAGGTGTTGTTTGCGTTTCTGTCATGATGGCAGGACTGACATTGCTGGAGACAGTAGCAGGTTCATCAATTGGCATAGCAGGCAATGAAGTAGCCAAAACGGATCCTTCGCCAGTCAGTGTAGATGTATTAGCGGGAGTGGTTTGAGTCTCTGTGATGATGGCTGTATTGCTAGGAGCGGTCCTCTCTGCAATAGAAGCGATGGGATCCATATTTTCCTTATCTGTCAAATTAGGAGTGCTTATTTCAGATGCAGTATTTGAAGAGTCTGTGGTGTTTTGTTTCTTTGCCTTCTTCTTTGCCTTCTTCTTTCTGTTCTTTGCTGTGTTGGGATTAATTGCCGAATTGATGTTATTCGTGAGATCAGACATGTTGATTAAATGAAACAAAGAGAAAAGAGAGGGAAAAAAAGAGAAATATGTCAAATGCTAGCATGAAATACGCCATCTGTCCACATTCCTCATTGGACTAGTTTTTATTATTTATCATCATATGAATTCAAATGTCTGAAATGCAACCACTTAGACCTTTTTGCGCTTGATGAAACCACTAGAGAGCATGTTGATAGCAGGTCTTTTATCCGCGCTATTATCATTTACAAGGATATTTATTCCAGTGGCTGCTTTGCTTTCAATGTTGATTGGCTGCAAGTCTGGGAACATGTCGTTGATGCATTGCATTATTGATTGGGTTGACTCTGCATTGGTCTCATCGCTGTGGAAATCAAGTGACATGAACTTGTTCCAAAACACTGTAAAGTCTCTATTCTTGACGACCAATGCATTATTTTCTATGTCTGCGCTGAGCGATTCATCCACGAGCCTCACTTCAAAAAAGCCAGTTATTTTCCCTGATCCACATTCTTCTCCAAACGACAAAATGCTCCAAAAATCATGCACTGTCATATCTTGCTCTTTGGTACTCTTCAGTAAACGTGATTTGGCATCATCGTCGAATCGAGGAATCACTTGTTCTGCAATGGCATCTGAGGCGTATGATGTCCCGTAAGTCCATTTCACATTGTCAGATGGTGTCCATCCTCTCTTTTTGGCGCCAATTTCAACTAATGCGCTGTTGCTATCCTCAATGCCTGGCACAGACCACCATCCTTCACATTGCACAGAGAGTTTGTTGAATACAGACAGCCACCACGATACTAATTGACGATCATCTAGCACTGATTTTGCCTTGTTTTTCGCTGATTTGGCAAAGAGATACTGTGGTTGGGCTCTAGCAAAGACAAAGATGCTCGAATATCTCGGTAGACTGGAAATATAGGATTGCACTACACGTGCAGTCAAGCCTTTGTATTTTTTCCAATTGGATGTAGTATCGACTTTGGATATATATATCACGCGTTTATCGGCGGATTCTGGTGATGAAAGGACATACTCATAGGTCTCTAAGCCAGTCAAAAGGCCTTCGTTTGCTGTTGATACTAAGATGAGACGATGTTGACAATGTGTGTCTCCCTTGTGAGCTTTTATCAATGGTGAGGCGCATTTGAATACACTGGATTTGATGTCGTGAATCTGGAATAGGGTTCCTCCTCCAGCTGTTTCTAGGCTTTTCTTGAGATTTGATTCAAATGACATGATAGTAAACCAAAATAGAATAAGAAGCAAAAGAAGAAAAACTTTTCAACATTGCACAATTCGCCACTGTTTCACAAATAGTTGAACATGGCGCTTATTAAAAGCCAAGAAGTAGGTTTGAATGATGAAGTCAGGCACCGCTCTTAGACCATTCTTGTCAATTAGTAAAAGCCGCGCCTCATTGTAGTTCTTTATCTCAAGCCATCACTTGATGAATAACCTGATATAATCTGGCGTGTGAAGTTGGTCGATTAACTGTCGACTGATGTGTATGAATGTAAAAATAGACATGCTATGTAACTCGACATCATTCGGTATTGAAACCAAAAACCTACCTAATCCCAGGCTCTCCTTTTTCTTTCATAGTAAAGATACCTTTCCAAGATTATAGTGCCCTCTATACTTTATTAGGCTTGCTTCTTAGAAGATGTTATGAATTCAAACACTCAACAATCTGGGGGTAGAGAACCAGATTTTTGAAAGATAATATTATAGGTGCTGCCCAAATGATGAGGACTCATTTTGTAGAGCAAACATAGGAGTGCAGTTGGCAGTTGTGCAGATAATAGTATCGAAACACTGGTTTTGTTCTATCGTTTACTTTACACTTTACTCGCTTAATTATGTGATAGCCAATTTATTAATAACTGAAACCCTGTTTATATATTTAGCAACCCCTCAAAGTGAGCATATAATCATTCTGATATGAAGTCTTCAGCATCAATGTAGGGCATAAAAAATTTATTCCCCTCTTTTGGAAAAATACGCAACACACCTTCGACCCTTTTTCAAACCACAATGAAGAACGATATGGTCGAATGGTTTTCATTGCATACTTTTTCCAACATATAATCCATCCGATCTGACATTCGTAACTAATTGTTATAAACAGCTTTCAACAATAGGTTTTATACAGGGCCTTTGCTCAAAACTGTCTCATTTTGAAAACCATCCGTTTCTGAAATGGATGTTAAGCCAAACGGTTGCATTTTATTTTATACTTTTAAATAAAAAAGAATTTAAATTGTATCTATTAAGATACCCTTTTATTACAAGCACAAAATCATATTAAATGCTAGATCAATAGGAAATCAACTAGTTGTAGGCCTTCGTTGCTTCGACCTCTCAGCCAATCAAATCGCTTGAAAACTCCGCTGACCTAAAAAAAATTTTGCGAGGGTTTCCCCCCTGTTTTGATGTGAGGCAAAATTTTAAGCTCCGCCATATAGTAATATAGCTGTTACTATCATCAAATTTCCCCCAGGTGCTAGAGCATGCCTTACTTACACCACCTAGCTTTAAATTCAGGCGTTGAGACCCTCAATCATCACTAAAGTAAGTAGAGATAACCAAGTGGAGGCGGCCTATCTACCTCCTAGTCTCGGATAGAGTCTTGTTGAGCTTCAGGGATAGGCACATCCACACAACGTAAAAAAATATGCCTCAAAGAAACATAATCAAAGGAACAAATGAACATAATACTATAAGAGTATAGTAGCATGTAAGCAAAAAAAAAAAAGATACACTCACACGAAGCGAGTCAAAGAAAAGCATAACAAACACAACATCAAAGATGTTTAAAAAAACTCGTTGTTGTTGTTGTTGTTGCAATAAAATTGCATACATGAGCAACGCGCATGGTAGTAATAGTCGGATGTAAAGCAACATGGCACAAATACGCACAACTGCAAAAGCAACAGTGACATTATAAGTTTGCATCACAACATAATGACTAAGGTTGTTTCATGTTAAGCTACAGAGGAAACACTACCAAGAAAAGAAAAAAAAAGAAGAAAGCGCAACAAGGCAAACATCATGAATGCATTATCACGAGAAAGGAAGCAATAATACAAGCGTCCAAAGAAGTTTTATATCATTGCGACCAGAAGAAAGAAGATACCACTTACCACAGCCACAGATAAACCAGAAGAGGACACGAAATCACCGGAGACAGACCAAAGAACGAGGAGCATGCACCAAATACAGCAGACCAGGAAAGACCAGATTAGCAGCAGCAGCAGCAGCAGCAATACCAGCACCATAGAAAAACTATAGAACGAACGTTATCAGCAAAGAACAGACAAAGACCAAAGCAGTTACTTACTGCTTATCACCACCAGAGATAGACCAGAAAAGTATAGGTAATCACCAGAGATAGACCAGAGAACAAGCATACTACAACAAATAGAGTAGACTAGGAAAGACCGGATTAGCAGCAGCAGCGGCAGCAACACCAGCACCATAGAAGAACCAAAGAACGAACAACACCAGAGACCAGACAAAGACCGAAGAAGCAGGCAGCAGAGATGGCAGAGAATTAATGGCAGCAGCACTCACTCAAGCAAGCAAAAAATACTAAAACCTAATAAACAAACTCAATTAGTGTTAATTTTATGTCTTTCAGTGCTCGTTATCGAATGGTACCTAATATATTCCACTTCAAAGAAGCAGTATCAAGTTCTTCCGACAGTACAAGACAGAGTTATCGGATGCTAGAGTGCTATTATTAATTAAACGATGTCCAAAACCACCATGGTTTGATACTAAAACGCGTTTTGCAAAAAGGGTAAAAAAAAAATGGAGGCATGGAAAAATGAGAAGGCGCCCTATCCGACGTCACGGCCAGTAGATTTAGTCTCAGTCTTGTACCGTAGCAGCCATAATTGCGGCAATTTAATTTGACATTGTGCAGTGGTATCTTAGTGTTCAAACTTGACTTGATCTCACACCCTTTAAACGTTTTTGCTAAATTTGACTAAAAAAGTTGTCGTCGCTATACTTTACCTACTAATGCGTTTATAAACAGTTAATAAAGGCGCATCAAACGATGCTGGTTACATTCAGCTTTCAGACTGAAAATAATGAGTAATTTGCAAAAATTTGAAAACAGGTTTTCTGTAAATATGTCAAAATCTAACATAAATAAGTCTTTTGGAAAGAATTTCCAGTGTTGCATTTCGTCTTTACGATCAATTTGATCTGATATGTATCATAAAAAAAGTCTTCATTATCAGGGTGAAAAACGCGATTTTTTGATTCTCAAGAATTTTCCCTTGCTAATACTCATGAAAAAACGACGATTTTCATGGATTTGCAAAGGCCCAAAAAAATTTGAGATAAAGCATCAGGAAGTAAAGTGTGGTTAAGAAGAGTAATTTAGCGCTATTCCAAGAGCCTAGGACACTTTGTGGCATGAGTTATTCGTGTTTGAAACTGTTTGGATCTGAACAGAATTTGACCTAAAATGAAGGTGTAGTGGGTTGCGTTGCCAGAAGAGTAAGTAAATTACACTTCTCTCTGATGAATCAAATGTTCTACATTGCATGGAACTCAATTTCCAAGTAATAGGCGCTTTTATTATTCTAATTCCAAGGCTCAGATCTTGCTTTTTGAAATAATGCACGATTATAGTAATTTTGACACTGGAGCGTCAATAATATTACCCAAATTTGAAGTTAATGTCTTGCTCGAATTGATTAAGATGCTCATCAGGTTAGCAGGATGCTTTTGATGGTCGTCCACAACAGAGATATGATATCTAGCAGTAAAACTAGAATTAAAATCTATTCACAATGTTGGATGCTCATGATTATTACGGAGAAATGGCTAATACCGAACACGCTGAGTGAGTGTCAGCACAATTGGGGATCCAACAACGCAAATTTATATCAAACTTGAACGAGTAGATATCCATGATACGTACAATTCTTATGATACAAGAAACGACATCCACGGACTGTATAAAAATTGGATTTGAATGGTTTCACGGAGCTACAATGTCGAAAAGGCAAAATATCCAGAATCAATCGTTCACACGCTATTTTTTTGCTACAGTAGTGGTGCATGTAAGTTTTCTGTTATGCTTCAACATTAGTCAATATACGCGCTGGATTTATTTTATAGGCTTGAGCACAGTATTACGAACGCTTCTGCGTTGTCGTTATTGAAGAAAGATGTATTTTTGTCATGGCAAACTCCATTTTTGAAAAGAAAGAATCGCAGTAGGTATCCTAACGTGGTCTCATTTTGTAGAGCAAACACAACATGGGAGAGACAACATTTAATAATTAATAGAAAAGAAGCTTGGTTGAATTGGTAGTTGTACAAAAGATAATAGTGTCGAAACCTCAATGAAGTGAACTAGACTAGATTCCCATCATAAACAAAGCCCAAAATAAATGTCATCTCAATTAAACCATGCTACCATCAGCAGATAGGCATGCATAATAATAGTATTAGCATGATGATAGCAAGGGCTAAATGCTCTAAAATAAGAGATGACAGATACTAAAGTAAATGTCAAGGGTATTGTAATGTGTTGTAACATAAATATACCTAAAAAGGATACAGGCTCAACAGTAAAGAGCTATTCTTTACGCATGGTTCAAAAACCATATATTGAAATACCGTCCTTGATCCATCAGATCAACAACTAAATGACCCAACAAAAATATATAAAGTAATGGAATCACTGGCAACTACTAAACTGCTGCCAGATAAGAGATATAGACCAAATAATATAAATAGAGACGTGGAATATACATTTTATTGCACATTATCCTAATTTTGAATAAAGAAGGATTTTAGCAGTATTCTACCTGCTTTTTTAACCCCTTTTTTACTGCAGAGTTGCCATTAATATCTGTTGCGTTTGAAGTGGTGGCGTGGGCAGCAGCAGCGGTGACTGTAGCGGTGGTAGTTGTGGCAATAACGGCAGCAGGAGTGCTAGTAGTATTGGCTGCATATACTGTAGCTGGTTTCCCTTGAGATTGTTACACAACGTTTGTGAGCATTTAGCGACGAAGAGCAGAAGAAGGACCACGAGGGCGAGCAATTACGCGTCTTTCAGCTGGAATGGAAGCAGTGAGAAGAGGAGCAGCTGCAGAAGCAACAGTGGCAGCAGGCAAACCAAAAGAAAACAAATCACCATCATCGGTAGCCCAGTCCATGGCAAGTGGCTGGCAAACTGGAGAGCACAAACCACAGGGATCTACGTCCATAGCAGTAGTTGATGGCATGAGATTCAGGACCATCAAGTGCGAAGACGTACTGGCACCAGGGAAATCGACAAGGACATCATCCATGTCATCGGAGACGAGAGCAGCAGGAGAGTCAATATCCATTGGCATTGGATGGCTTGGGACACAGATATCCATTGGCTCCACAGTAGGAGCAGGAGTGGTAACAGTACCAGCACAGATTGCTCCGGCAGAAGCAGTAGCACTAGCCTCCAATAAAACTGGGAGGAGAGAGCTCTCAGCAATGGCAGCTACCTTGCGCTTTTTGGCTTGCTCTTGATGAGCACACAGAGCAAAGTCACCATCGCTCAATCTCTTCTTACCAGGGATTAAATCACCATCGGCACGAGAAGAAGAAAAAACAAAGGGGCACACCAAAGAAGCAAAGGAAGCACCATCGGTCTGGACATCACCAGAAGTAGCACTGTTGATTATAGCGTCAGAAAAACCAACACTAGTATCACAGGTACCACGAACAGTACCAACAAGAGTGTCACCGCAGCAAGCAGCAGCAACGAAATCATTATCAGCACCAGAGTCAGTAGTAGAAGAGTTACCAGCAGCTTCACCCGAAGGATTAGCATCAGGAACACAACTACCACCAACAACAGCATCCAAAGCGTTCATCGTCTCAGTAACATTTGAAGCAGAAGCAACAAAAGTACCATCCGAAAAATCAATGGAGCGAAAAGCAGAAGACAAAAAGACAAGCTTTCTATCAACTGGAAGAGCAGGAGAATCACAATTGCTTGCAACTTTCAAGCCCTTTGCATGCTTGCAGTAAGTCTCGTCTTCAACTTCAGGCATGCGAGACTCATCCAAAGACAAGTCTGCACTAACTGCATCACTTTCTGGCGAGACCAAGAGGGGGCAAGTTACAATAACAGAGCCACCAACAGAGAAACGATACTCGTGAGGAGCTTGGTTAGGGCGCGAACCACTAACAGAAGAGGAAGAGAGAGAAGCAGCCTCATCAGCAACAAGTGCGTCAAAGGACATGCCGTACTTACCGGCAACAGCAGCAGAGACAGGATAAGCAACAACCACTGCCTCATCACCTGGATATGGGCCGCCTTGCAAAAGCAAAACGCGCCAGATGAATCGAACAACGATTATCAACAAGAGAGCCACAACTGCCGAAACAACTGCAACAATCGTGTCAGGATATTGATTATCCACAAAGTAGAACACAACATCCATACCTACCGTCCAGAAAGGAGAAGCCAACACAAGACATAATCCAACTGGTGTCATAAAGAACATCAACAGAGCGAGAGCAATAAGAGCAGAGCTAATAAGGCTGAACATGTTGAGATATAGCGTTTTTACGAATAGAAAAAGCGAAAAGATGGGGAATAACAATATACAAAAAAAGATTTTTGATATACTATTAAAAATTTTTACGCGTTCTTATCAGTCGCTGTATTGATTGGCTGGAGATAGTATGTAGAGTATCTAACTGGCTTAATGTAACACTTGTAATCCAGAGCGTAAGCCCGGATTAGACTATAAAGTAACGAAATTTGGAAAGTGTCACTACCATCATAGTAACCAAACAAGCGAGTTTCATGTCTTTTCCGCTTATTACTAATGCACTTTTAAAGTAAATGAAATGTGTTGTTGTCATATATGTTTTTTTTTATTAAGGGTCATGCTTCCATGAGATTGGCTTTCAGGGCTATTAAACCTGGATGCTCTAATATGTTAAATAGCCATGAACTATCAACGAGATGCTGGATTACTTAAATTATGAGAAGGAAATAAAACAGTGAAGTATTAGCTTTCTACTGCGTACGAAATGAAGATGTGTTTTTTTTTAGTTGCATGAAATATACGGCTCCTTTGAAAGCTTTTTGAATACACTGTAGGATCCTAATATTTTTGGTACGCTTGCCAAATCCGATGACACGTTAGATTGTTGCAAGTGATGTGTATAGATATTTTAGAAATAGATGGAGCGATGGTTTGCTATTATTGTAAGTCAATCTACTGTTGTTGTTTCAATGATGATAGTCCCTCAGTTGGTTTTCTATCATCTACTTTCTATTGTGTCTCTTTACTGAGAGTCGCAGTGCCGCGAAGGCTGATTGGAAATGCGTCTCCGGATTCCTAGGTCTATACTATTGTACACGTAGCTACTTCACATACGGGCAAGCAGTATACTTGTACATCCCCTTTTTATTCCTTAGTGTCCATGATAGAGCAAAATTTGAATGCATTTAAGCCGCGTTTTCTCGTCTTCAAGACCGTTTTAAATGGTCAGAAGAGCACCAAACAGTTGCTCTCATCTGGCAGTTACTTATTGCCACTGTTGCTCAACTTTTTGGGGACCAAAAAATTATGGACAAAAATCGACTTCAAACCATGAGGTACCCCTCATGGTTTTCATTGAAAATTAAATGATCGCGTTTTTTGCCTTGAAGATGAAGGATTTTACTATGGTATATATGATATCAAAATGTTTCTCTCAACCGAAAGCAACTTCTGGAATTGCTTTTATGAGGTTTTTATATGCAAGGTTTTGACATTTTGGCCAAAAACCGTATATTATATTTTACCAAATTGCTCAATAAGTTCAGTCAAAACATTTATTTTACTTGGCATCATTAGAAGCGCCTTAAAGAACATTCCAAGATTGTATTAGAAAGCATCAGATGGTAATCACCATTTGTTTAGTCAAATATCACAAAATAGTTAAAGAAGTCCACAAAAGACGAAATTTGGCCAATATTGATCAGAATGAATCAACTGAGTTTGAATGAGTTTTGGCGGCAGCAACGGGGTGCGATGCTGCTGCTGACTGGAGCAATTGTCTTTCTAATGCTGACAATGATGATGACCATGTGTGCCGACAACCATGAATTTGGACTCGTTGGACCAAACAACCTTCTTCCACTGATCTAGCCCCCATCCAACATTGTCCAAACACCAAGGCAGTTTTTTTCTGCTTATCTTTAGGCGCCAATGCTGGCCTGTGTGCAGCCTTGTAAAATTAATAGCCAATTAGTTTCATATACTTCTTGAAAGTTTTAACTGAAATTGATAGATTGGTATCCAAGCTTGTCTTGGAATGGTTCTGTACTGGTAACAATGGGGCAGGACGAAGCTGTCGTACGAGCCGTCTCTCTGGGACTAATCTCCCTCTTCAATGGAGCTCCAAAACGTTTTAAAAGTAATCTGGCATCATTAGTAGAGCCTGTTCTCTTAATCGTAGTGCTCATTGTAGATGGGGACAGATTCATTGTCTTGCAATTCATACTTTCTCTGGCACCTGCTCTGTGGCAGTTTACTGTACCACCAGTTTGCCTTTCTGAAAGACGAGATTCGGTTTGTCGATTGCCTTGATTTTGTAATAAGCTTATGTAAAATTTTTAATTTGGTCAATTAATGAGATGTATGATTCTTTTCACGCATTTAGACAATTATTAGGTTCTTTCGGATTTTTTAAAATAAATATAAGCAATGACTTATTCGCATCGAGTGTAAAGCCTAAATTTTAGTCCGTTATTACTGTATTAATAAAGCTGTTGGTGGAATTATTTCAATAATAGTCTTTCAGCTGGTTGTCGGCTTAGGAGGTTTTACCGTCCGTGTAAACTGTGAGTTAGTCTGCCGTGGGATTGATTACAAGTGCCTCTCAGTATCTCAAGCTTTATGTCTGTATTTATGTGACGACCTACGTATATATATATATGAAAGAATTAACATGGATATCTATAACAAAGTTGTTCATATAGGAATTTATGGTGAGATATGTATGTGCAGAACATACTATAGTATCAGAACATAAATACAGTGCGCGAAAAAAACGTTCCAGTGTTTTGCCAATTCGTAGTTTTACACTTACAGCGCTGTCAATTTTTTCCAGTTTTAAAACTAAAATAAGACTACGAAAGCTTGAATTTTTAGCCACAAAATGAGCTACTAAAATAATTGATACAGTAGTTATTAAGCAAGTGCAACTGACGTAAAGTAAAAAATTTCGATTTTGTAAAATTGGAAATATCGCTTGATGACCTTATTGTTTGTATACATTCCACGAAAATAATCTGAGAGCCGGAATTTTTTATATCAGTTATGTTTAAAATGTTAGTTATCCGAGGAATGCTTAAAAAAGTATAAAGAAGCCTGAGATTTTGGTCTTTTCCCTCATTATATTTTAGCATCTTTACTTCATCACTTTTTTTAACATGACACGTCCCATTCCTCAGGAGGTTCAAGGATCTGTCAACGCTCTTTTCAACCAAGGTTGTTCCCTCCGTGCCATTCAAAAAATTTTCCCAGATTTGTCCTTCAGTGTACTTTCTCGTTATAGGAAGAAGTTTCTTGGTCATTCAAAACATGCCAAACCCGGAAGACGCAGCAAAATCACTACGCAGAATATGAACTACATTGAGAGGAATCTCCGCAATGGTAATTTAGACGGCCCCAAGGGTGTGCAGTGCTACCTTGCTCATATGGGAGTTCAGATGATTTTGAGGAATATACAGTATATACTCAAGCGCAAAGGGTTCAAGGCAAAAAGAAAGATAAAGACCAATTTCGTGTCTGCGGAGAACCGGAAAAAACGTCTTGTGTGGGCCAAGAGACATCGACATTTGACTGCGGACGATTGGCGTAAATGGGGATTTTCCGATGAAACTAGGGTCAACATGTGGGGATCTGACGGCGAATCTTTCTACTGGACTGACAGGCCCACTGAGTTGATGCCTCATCAAACTGAGGCTCAAGTTCAGGGAGATGGTGGTGGCGTTGTTTTCTGGGGCATGATAACAGCGGAGGGACCCAGCTATGGCTCCACCATTACCGAAGGAACTGTTAACTCAGAAGTTTATGCAGAAATTCTGGACTCATCTTTGCTAGACACTATCGAGTACTATGGGCTGGACAAGAAAACGTTTAAATTCCAGCAAGATAACGCAAGACCACATACTTCTGGTCCCATTAAGAAATGGTTCACGCATCACGGATTCTCTGTGCAAAGTGTCCTTGATTGGCCCCCCTCCAAAGTCCTGACCTAAACCTCATTGAACATGTCTGGCATCAACTAAAACGTCGTTTGAACAGGTACCCTACTAGGGCCACCAGCCTTTCTAAGCTAGAAGACAGAATTGAACAGGAATGCTATAAATTCACAAAAGAAGACTATCTTAAATACATAGGCAGCATGCCACGCCGAATCAAAGCGGTTATCAAGAGTAAAGGTGGTCCAACTAAATATTGAGCTTTTTTATAAGATTTAATAAATTCGACTTTTCACTTTTCATGAGGCTACCATTCTTTTTCTAATTACGTGAATAAAGTGCATAATATATCATCTAATAGCCAACTACTTAGGCTATTTACGAAACTAAGCAAACCCCAGTAGCTTTGATATTTGCAGAGAAAACTGGCTATAAGTGCAATTTGGCAAAACACTGGAACGTTTTTTTCGCGCACTGTAATATTGTGAAATGCATCATATGATAACTTCTCAAACCGTGTCATTCAACATTGTTGACTGAATCGAACATTGGAGTACATTATATGCAGTACAAATGAACATGAGTAGGGCCACCAAATGGCTAATCTACGGTATATTCTGGTTCCTGAGCTGTGGTAGTCTATGACCTTTTGTCCCTGAAAGCGAGTTTCTGTCATGAACAGAGCCAAGATCATGTTCCTGGATCTGTGATGATGTGGCTCAAGTGTTATGTCTATGTCCACCACCACCTTGGTTCTCAGGAGTCAAAGAAACTAATTGATAATAATTAGTCATCAAGTTCCAGTCATCAAGTTTAGTCATGCTATTGCACTGAAGTGAACTAGACTAGATTCCCATCATAAACAAGGTCCAAAATAAATGTCATCTCAATTAAACCATTCTACCATCAGCAGATAGGCATGCATAATAATAGTATTAGCATGATGATAGCAAGGGTTAAATGCTCTAAAATAAGAGATGACAGATACTAAAGTAAATGTCAAGGGTATTGTAATGTGTTGTAACATAAATATACCTAAAAAGGATACAGGCTCAACAATGAAGAGCTATTCTTTACGCATGATTCAAAAAACCATATATTGAAATACCGCTCTTGATCCATCAGATCAACAACTAAATGACCCAACAAAAATATATAAAGTAATGGAATCACTGGCAACTACTAAACTGTTGCCAGATAAGAGATATAAACCAAATAATATAAATAGAGACGTAGAATATACATTTTATTGCACATTATCCTAATTTTGAATAAAGAAGGATTTTAACAGTATTCTACCTGCTTTTTTTAACCCCTTTTTACTGCACTCAAAACACTGGGTTTTTGTATCGGTTATTACTTTACACTTTACTCGTTTAATCATTTGGCCACCAATGCAAGCAGCGACTAAAACCTCGTTTATATCCTTAGCAACCCCTCAAAGTGGGCATATAATCGTTCTATTTTGAAGCCTCTAGCATTAACGTACGGCGTCAAAAAGCTGTTCCCCTTTTTTGATAATACGATACGCGACGCGCCTTTGTCCTTTTGCCCAACCACAATGAAAGAAGATGTAGCCTAAAGGTTTTTATTGCAATGTTGTTTTCCAACACCTAATCCATAGGTCGAGCACCCGTAATCACTCGTAACGGGCAACTTTAATTGCCTAATCCATTCTATCTAAAACTTTGCTTAGCCAAACCTTGTCTGAGGTTCCTATTGCTCAAGATGATTCGCTATTTTTATCCCAACACAAGAGTGGGTCATTTGAAAGGAGAGCTACACCATGTCCTTATCAATAGAAATATAATGCTTTGCAAGAAATTTGCAGCGGCACCACCACATTCATCAAAAAGAGAAACGCTGATTTCTTTCAGAGCTGTTTCTGCTACTGTTGTATGGCCAGCGATCTTTGTAGCCGTTACATAATTATTTCAATAAAAGTGTCGATATTCCTCACTGTGATGCGCTATTTTTCTACAAGCTCAAGTATGAGTTTTTTTTTTAAAAAAAAAAGAAGAACTGGTACGCGCATTGTCTTTACCATCAAAAAATACCCAATGCAATGCAGTTTGCGGTTACTGCTTCACTTCTTTTTGATACAGAAATGTTGCTGTACTTGAACTGCTGTGTACGATGTATCTTTCGTTATTTTGGTTGAAGCGATAGACAGGTTTAGGTGGTTGGATTCACAAGGCACACAGGCACCTTCCACATATTATAACACAATAGTCCCTCGACAGTTTTACAACCCTAATATGGAAACCGAGTTGCCAGGCATTTGCTAGACATGGCTCATATATGATTAGTAGTTCTATACCAATCAACAACAATCAAGGGTCTTTTAACATTTTAGCTATTATTAATTTTGCAATATTAGCCAAAGACTCGCAGCAGCGCGAGCCACCAGGATGTAGGTTGATTTCCACCAAAGCAAAGCGTAGGTCAGGAAATCATCTAAAGAGTCAAAAGGCTCATCGTAATATAATAAATTTATGATCCCTGCACACTTTCAAAGCCTCAAAAAGGAAAGACGTTGATCTAACGAGCATTTTGATAGACTGGCGTTATTAAAAGTAGAATGCAAAGAGAATAGCATGGCTAACTACAGTGCTATTTAATTTTCCACCTACTTTTCATACGCTTCAAGGGCATCTATTGCTGTATTCCCCATATGATTAAAAAGGCATTGAGTTTGCCAGCCAGGTCTATCAGCCAAAATTAATACAAATCCAGATTCATAGTCTGTACTGGATTGGCCAGATCTTGATGATTTTCGACTCAATTCAACTATTTTGCTAGATTCGACTATATAAAATCTAATGATCATCCCCTGCTCCTTTAAGCTTCCTTGGAGTGCTTTTTAAGGCGCATCCAAAGGTACCAAGTAACTTAGATGTTTTGAATAAACTTGTTGAGCAATTTATGAGAATATAAAAAGAGGATTTTGGCCAAAAAGTCGAAATTTTACATATCAAAGTCCTACAAAAATGATTTCAGGAGCTACGTTGGATCGATAGAAACATTTTGATTTAATACATACCATAGTAAAAGTCTTCATTATCAAGGTCAAAAATGCGATCGTTTAATTTTCAATGAAAACCATGAGGGGGTACCTCATGCTTTTTGGCCGATTTTTGTCCATGTTTTTTTTTGATCACCAAAAAATCGAGCAAAGGTGTCAGAAAGTAACTACCAGATGAGAGTAATTGTTTGGTGCTATCCTGACGGCCTAAAACAGCCTTGAACGCAAGAAAACGCAGCTCAAACGCACTCGTATTTTGCTGTGTTGAGCACACTATTGATTGAAAAGGGATAATGTCTGTATGCTACTTGCCCGTATATATGTAGTCTCTACGAGTATACAAAGGTGGGACATCACATAGGAAATAGATTTTCAGATAATATGAAGGGTTTTCATGTATAAATGGAGGGTCAAAATAAATGTAGCAGTGTTCTGATGATATACCCGAGGGCATTCGGTAGCGCGAGCTGCCGCTGAGCAGGTTAGTTCTCACCGAAGCGAAGCGAAGGTATAGAGCCATCCGAAGCATAAACATTCGTTTTGTATAATATTGAATTGAAAGTGCAGCAGAAGATGAAGTCCAGTTTCACATTTTTTCATTTTTGGTTATCAAGCCAGTTTATTTCAATGTTTTACGATTCTTTATTCTGATCTAAAAGAAACTATCAGTGTTAGGGGGGAGAAAAGTAATGTGCGCTAATTATATGAGAAAATCCGTTTTGGTCATATATCCCTCTCTGCGAAATACATTCATCATGATCTGCATCTCAGCGGTACACCCAGACACCTTACTTAATGTAGGCTACTATTCATGTGTGTGATACACAGCAATTCATCTGCAATTCCTTGCCCAGAATGCGTCAAAGGATATGTATTGCTAGACAGTGCAAAACAGAGTTCATGTAGTGTATGCTGCCGAGATTTAGTCCAGGAACGACGATCATAGTGCTGATGATAAAGGGTTGAGGAGAGGAGGCGGGGACGACAGAGATCTATACTATGAATGCAGTACAAACATCGGATACATTAGGTGCCAAGCGAGTCATTGCAAGTGCTTGCATCGTAATTCCTGGTAGATGATAAATTCAAAAGCTTGAATAAAACGTAGCGAGCTTTTAATCAACACTATTGATCTAGAGGAGGTTGAAATAATGACCAAATTGGCATTCACATACGGACAGCAAATGGCTTTCTGGTTTCGCTTTTGTTTGTGTGTCATCTCTTCTCTTTCTTCTCTCTCACTCTCTATTTTCTTTTTTTTTTATAAAACTGTAAGGAAGCACCTTCAATCCTGGCTTGTTCTGTTTCAAATGTACTTATATACGCATCTGTGTTTTGTAGATATACCTCTAGTATAAATCCATAAAACAAAATGTCTGAATACTGGTAAATAGCAAGATACTAGTTTCATCATCAACAAGAATAACTGACTAACATGTTGGATATAGTCCTGTTTATGCTCCATTTTTTGGTACTATGGGTTGCGCTGCAGCCATTGTTTTCAGCTGTAAGTACATGAGATGAAACGCGCGTTTAGTCATTCCCGTGCCTGGATATTGATCATGGCTTTGATTTGACCTTTTAGGCTTGGGAGCTGCTTACGGTACTGCCAAGTCTGGTGTAGGCCTCTCTGCTATGGGTGTCTTGCGCCCTGACTTGGTCTTGAAGTGCATTGTCCCTGTAGTCATGGCTGGTATCTTGGGTATTTACGGTGTGGTCGTATCCGTTCTCTTATCTGGCGGACGTAAGTTGACCCTCTTAATTTAGAGCACGCGGAATACTTACATGCTTGTCGTTATAGTTGCTATGAAGCAAACCTTGTTCAGCGGCTTTATCCAAATGGCTGCTGGCCTCAGCGTTGGTCTCTCTTGTCTTGCCGGTAAGATCGTCCTTCATAAATAGAGTAGCTGACATTGACATTGTGTATTTTATCACCAACAGCTGGTATTGCAATTGGTATTACTGGTGATGCTGGTGTTCGTGCAACCGCTCAACAGCCTAGAATGTTTGTTGGCATGGTAAATGGGGGATAGCTAGACACCAATGAGATGAAACAAAACTGACCCTTATTTTCTTGTTTACATAGATTTTGATCTTGATTTTCGCTGAAGTTTTGGGTCTTTACGGTCTCATTGTCGCCTTGATTCTCAACACCAAGGCATCTGGCCAAGAAAACGTCTGCAACTAAAGACCTTGACAGAAGAGAGAAAGAGGATAAAATACCAGCACTAAGTGTGTACAATAAATTGAACAAATATGTAATTTCTCCAATCTATAAATAAGAAACCACGTTGCACCAATAAGTGGTAAATTGATACACGGAAACTCCTCTCCTCCCCTTCCTTGACTCCTGCCTGTAGTAGTACATCCTTGCTGGGATGTCAAAGCAAGTGTATATAAAAAGAACAGATTTATCTCGCTTTTCATTTTCTCTTCTTTTCTTCCTCTTTTCCCTTGCCTTGGACACACATCCATCATGTCTTCTTCGCTTGAAAAGTTCAACATTAATTTTTCCCATTTATCGTTTGATTCACCGAGCCCAGTGCTTGATTTGAAAAGTGATCGACAACAGATCAGCCAGCAGGCTCCACAAGGTTTGTATACTCGATAGTACTATCGCATTGGGCAACATGGCATCTGATGCGTTTATGTATGTAGCATCATTGAAGCGTCCCGGGATGACTCCAAGATCAGTAAGCCGCAACAAGCAATGCATGCCCAGTGACGACGAAGAGGAAGAGGAGGATGAGGAGGACGAGAAGGATGAGGAGCAAGATTCTGATAATGAAATCAACAAGGTACCTCGTGGTGGTGTACAGAAATTAGCCATCTCAACGCCCTCAATGACAAAACCAATGAGAAAGAGCCGCCCACTACCCAGCGATGATGAAGACTCTGAAGAGGAACAGGATGAGCATGAACAGCAGCAGGGAGCAGGAGGGGAGAAGCAACACACGGCCAGTCTTGCAGGAGGGAATAGACTGCATCCTAATGATAACCATGCATACCAGGATTATGCTAACTACATGCAATATCAAAGCTACCAGCAAGAGGAGGACGATGACGATGATGATGACAGAGCGCTAGTGACAAACCCCAATGCAGGACCCGTTTTAACGCTGGTCGAAGGCACACACCTTCAACAACTGCATCAAAAACAGCAGCAACACCAAGCTCAACTTGCACAGTTTCAATACCAACAACAACAGCAACAATTACAGCAACACTATTATCATCCTCATCATCCTCATCATCATCATCAACAGCAGCAACATAAAAGTAGAAGCAATGTAAGCATGTCAGGCATGGATTTATTAAAGCAATTAGAGCAAGAAAAGGCAGATTCAAAGAGAATCAAGCCCAAATTAGATACATCCAAAGTGAAGATTGAAGGGTTGCTGGGTAAATTGCCTGAACCGGGATCACACAACATTAGTTTCCAGCAAATTCAGCAGCAACAGCAGCAATATAGAAAAAAGAGCCAATATCTTGATCCTTTCACGCTTGAGAAATCAAGATCTCCATCGCCCAGCAGGAATAGCCATCGTATTAGTTATATTAGCAAGCAGTAATAGTAGCAGTAGTAGTAGTAGTAGTATTAATAAATTGGAACAAGAGCCTTAATTGAAGTAGCCATCGCATAATTCGCGGAAACAATCTGAGCACTCTGCAAACGCTCTTGAGCATCCACATCCACATAACACAGTGCCGTCTTCAGCTAGTATAGAGGTAGGATGGTCTTGTTGTTGTTGCTGTGAAAGAAATGGTGCAAATGTCCTGGTTGCTGGAGTCGATGCTGAGGATGTTGCGCAGATGGCTGCAATGGAGAGACGTCGTTTATTGCTATTTACTGATGTATCAAATCCAATATACACATCGTTTTTTCCTTCTTTCATTGCCCTGGAAGGATGTGCATCGCAGCCAATACAGGCGCAAGAATCACCACATCGACATGTCACCACTCGAATGGTCTCGCCTTGCTGGTTTTTAGATGGTGGTCCACAGCATGATGATGGTGGAGGAATAACAGGAAGTGGAACAGGTTCGAGCGGTAATATTGAGGGCGATGAATCCATGTCTGCTGGTATGAATGATAATGAAGCAATAGCAGGAGGCGGCGGCGGTGTAGATGTAGCTGTAGATGGTAGCGACTTCTTGCTACAACAACTGCTGACTGGTTCTGGTGTAACATGCGCTATGGGCGTAGTGGGTGTTGATGGGGCAGGTGTTGATGGCGACGATGAAGATGGTGGTGGCAGTGGTTTACTACTATTGCAGCAGCCTTTGGATTCTGATATTTTGGGCGCAAGAGGTCGCAGTGATTCTACCTTTTTTCTCTTTCTAGGAGCTACTACAACCTGTAAATCAGTGTGGATGGCATGGATTAAAAGGTGATGTATCATGTACCTGAAGATAGGCTAGGACTGGAATTGCTATTGCTGTTCTTTTTCGTCACACCTGGACCTTGATTTGCGATCTTAAGTGTGATTGAATACAAATTGTCTCTCAATCCTTACCTGAATCCTCGCAATCGCACTTGACATGAAGCTGCCTTAGCACTCGCAGTTCTCTACATCGTTTGCATTGGGTTGCAGGTCTGCCTTTCTTTTTGATAGAGATCAATTTGCGATCTGTGTGTTTGCAATGTGTTGCTCGATGGCCCTATCATGGATAAAAATAAGCATTTCCCATTCATCATTCCTTCCTCTATCAAATTATACCTTGATGCATGTTTCTGTAATGTATAAATGTAGACATTAACTAACCATTGGTTTAACAGACACAGGCACTATCATGTCAACTTACCACAGGCCCACTTTTCACCGTTAATCAGCATTAAAATAATGGTTTTTCAGAAACTTTCAAACAGACAAAAAAGAAAAAAATATTAAAAATCCCTCATGGGTGGGGGGTGGAACTCTTTCTATTTTTTCCTTTGCAGAGTTTGTGTCTCCAATTACTCGGAGTGCTAATGGCTACAAATCTCTTCAGAGGCATTGCGATTGCATAAATGCAAGGCATTCCTCGCCTGTCTTGATCAGAGTGAGCACGTACCCTAGGGAGTTCATTCAAATGCCTTGATAGCAATGCATCGATTTGGTCGAGATGAATCATCATGGTCATTTCATCTATCGCTCTCCATCAAGCAATCTTCGAAGCAGCCGTTATATATATATATATATATAAATTGCTGAGCAACATGTAACCAACAAGATTGCGAATCATTCTACCCGGACCATTCTACCATTGACAAATATACATTAATCTTCGCTGCTCAACTAACAACTTCGGTATCAGAGCTTTATAGCACTAGTCAAGTCACACCATTTATTTCGCGATACCGTATGATTTATACTTCTACGCATTTACACGTTATGGTATCAACAGTGATATATCTCAGCTACCTCATTTGAAGATGTGCGCAATATTTTGCGACGATAGGGTAGATGTTGAAAGATAAATATGTTTATTCAGCTTATACAACAATCAAAAATGGTTTGCTTGTCTAATTTATGAGTTGAATTTGCCAGCTCGACTGTTTCTCGTATTTAAAATGAACTAGATTTCCATGCGTGAATGTCTTAGTTCTCAACATAGTTTATCATGCATCTCTGCACTAATTCTAAGCTAAAAGCTGGTTTAAAGCATATGTTCACTTATTGATTCACGAGTTGAATACAATAGTGTCACTGATACGGCCCAAAGAACTACCGTTGTCAATCATTTGACACTAATACTTGCATTTCTTGGTTTTGGCTTCATTTCAGAATCTGTTCCATGTGTATACAGAACAATGCTGGCGAATTCCATCACACAAGACATGATTAGGCTGTTCTACACTGTAGTTCTTGCCATAAATAGGGTATTCTTGTGTGTAACTCCTGCACAATTCACTTTTCTTCTACAGAAGCACTCTCTAGCCTCAACAACTTGAGTGAAACCTTGTTCACAGTGACAAGTGCTTGTTGTTGGCACAGGACTTGGTGACAAAATCTTTAGTGGCTTGAGTGAAAACAGAGGTAGTAGCCAAGAAGAGCAGATAGCCGATGATAAGGAATACCATTTTAGAAAAGTAGAGTAAAGTGACGAATATGATTCAATGACCCTTTATCTATATATATATAGTATACTTGGAATTACAAAAATACGCTTGCATACATGTTTGTTTGAATAACAAGTAGGTATAGGAGCTGAACGTCTCGAGTGTTACGAATATTTGCAATTTATCCAAATTCATCTATGCTTACTAGGATGTTAAATCCTACTTTATTGAAGGCTCTATTGTATAAACGTCAGAGCGAATTTGGTAGACAAAGAGCAGCAGTCAATACATGCCGCAAAGTCGTCTCGAATAGCTATACATTGGCGGATCTTTCTTGCTCGTACCGCAGTGAGCATATTCTTTATACACTAATGGAGTTGAAACCTTTTCCTGGATCTTGAATATAGTAAAAGCAGCCCTATCGAAAATTACAAACAAATAGACATACCCTACAAACGAACCGCCACAAAGTGTAATGGCGAAAAATGCGCCATGACAAACTTTGCAACAAGACGTCTCTGGTTGAAACTAGATTAAATTTCCAAATGCCTAATTCTCGGCAAGGCCTGATCTAAAGTTAAAGCTTTTCTAAAGCATTTGAATTAAGAATTGCATACTAGCAAGTTCAATGAAATAATATGACTTTACACAGAATCATCATTGCCATCATTAGAAAGGCATTCTGGTCAGCCAGCGGGAGCGCCATTGCCGCCGCTGCCAAAATATATTCAAACTCAGTAGGCCTTTTCTGTTTAAGATTGGCCAAATGTTATCTTTTTTCGACGTCTTTAATCTATTCTGAGAGATTCGACTATAAAAGCTGTGATGATCAGCCCGTACTTCCTATTACATTTTTGAAGTACTTTTCAACGCGCATCTAATGGTACTAATTAAAATATGTGTTTTAAATAAACTTACCGAGCAATGTTTGAAAATATAAAATGAGGTTTTTGGCCAAAATGTCGAAATTTTCCATATAAAGGTCCAAGAAACAAAGTTTCACGAGTTGCTTTGGATTTAGAGAAACAATTTGGTTCAATATGTACCATAGTAAAAGTCTTCACTTTCACGGTGAAAAACGCGATCGTTTGATTTTTGATGAAAACCATGAGGAGTACCGCATGTTTTTTGGGTCTCAAAAAGTTGAGCAAAGGCGTCAGAAAGTTACTTCTACTCGAATATAATTATTTGGCGTCATTCCAGTGGCTCAGAATGGCCTACATGTCAAGATATTAAGGCTCGAAAGCTGTCAGATTTAGCAGTATTTCCTATATTTGCTCGTCAATAGGCGTATTTTGTTATAATACAAAGGCGTAAAGACACTGTATTCATTGACCTAGATTCAGCGCATGCTGTTACATCCAAATATTCAGCTGAAGATATTAGGTAAAGTGGCGCACTGTTGTGTCGATACATCGTAACACAATGATACAGTTTATTAGTGAAATGATAGTGGTTGTAAGGCACGCTGGACATGTCAGACGCATTAGATAGTCTGCATCTAGTGATTTTATTACACAAAAAATTGCTTCCTCTACTTGCGAAGGGTATCATAGTTCTCAACGAACCAATCGACTGATTCCTTGATAGCTAGATGGTTGGGCAAAATGTGAGTGTGTGTCCCTATTCATTCAACAGATTCATCCACTTACCAACATCGAAAGGTGTGAATTCGAAATCAGGGATATACTTCATCAACTTTTCATTACTGGCAGTCTTCTTGTATTGACCATCAGCCTTGGTGGAATCAAACTAGTGTCTCGAGATGAGATTGCTATACTATCAAAAGATACCATCTAATACTTACAGCGTATTCGCCTTGGAAATCCATAGCCTTGACAATAGAATCAGCAACATCCTTGATGGAAACTTCGTCCTTTTCGCCAACTAGAATACTCAACTTAGTACATTATTCCTAAATACACGCACTGAAAAAAAAATAGTTACCAGACAAGATAATGGGATCAATTTCCTCGTATTCTCTCAAAGTCCAGATGAAGAGCTTGGCTAAATCACGAGAGTAGATGAATTGACGGAGAGGCTTACCGGAACCCCAAACAACAAAGGGAGTGTTGTTCTCTATGGACAACATCAGTATACAGCTTATACGTCAGCAACAAAAAGACTTACTCTTTGCGAGATAGCACTTATGGGTCAAGCCAGGCAAGACATGAGAGCCTTCAAGATTGTAGTTGTCATGAGGACCGAAAATGTTGGTGGGGATAACAGAGGTGAAATGACAGCCAAATTGCTCGTGGTAGGCACTAAAATGAAAGGAGAGGTTACACATGAGCAAATTATTGTAATTGACTGGATGATTTTCCCGCTAAAATGTGTACTTACTGGTTATAAACGTCGATCATACGCTTACCGTGGGCGTAACCAAAGTTGGACTCATGAGGAGGGCCGTTATGGACCATGGTCTCATCAATAGGATAAGTGGTCTTATCGGGGAAGATACAAGTGGAAAGACAAGAAACAACCTTCTTGACCTAGATACACAACACAACAGAGCGCTTTAGATAAGCGTGTGCCCACCCTTTCCGTTCCTCTTGTTCAACTTACATTGTATTCCTTGGATTGCCATAAGATGTTGTCGTTCATGAGCATATTCTCGCGCAAAAAGTCGAGCTTGTACTTCATGTTCTTGAACAAACCACCGACCATGGCAGCCAAATGGATAACATGAGTAGGCTTGTACTTTTCAAAAATAGCCTTGACATCTTGTTCTTTTCTGTAAAGATGCATCAGCCTTTCTCGTCTCGTTATTTTGCCCCGAGATCAAAGGTTGACTTACCTCAAATCACCATCCTTGGAGGACAAAAAGATCCACGTTTCATTTTCCTTCTTACCGTAACGTTTGCTCTGGTCGTTTTCAATGACCCACTTGACGGCTTCACCAACAAGGCCAGAGCCGCCAGTGACAAGGATAACAGATTCAGTAGCCATTTTTTCTAAATGTTTATCTCGAAAATATAAGAATGAGAGAAAGAAGAAAGAAGAACAAGAACAGGATGCGAAATCTATTTTAGGGGACAATCGCGGAGACTCGAATAGTAAACATAAAGTGATGTGTAGGAGCCAAGAGGAGTTTCGCCTTGTTGGCTGCTCGTTGTATTACTACGCTAAATGATCGCCCAAATGTGCTGGCTATTAATCCAGGTTGAGTTATCATTATACAAGGTATCGAGAAAACGACCATGGATGGCTATTAGTAATATGTCTTTCCGATTAACGTGGACTGACTAGTTCATGTGTTGACGAATCAAAAGATGTGAGCTTTCAAAAAGTTGATTACATGATTTGTCAGGACATTTTCTGTGGAGCAATACCCATGAGTCCCATTGTTAGAGGTGCACTTGATGTGTGTAATACTATCAGAACCTCAAGAAGCATTTTCTGTGTTTGATCATAGCAAATGGACGAATGAACTTCTCTTTTGAGCAGCACTTCAGGCACAGGGTACGCTGAAATTTATTCACTTGATGGAACCTCTTTGCTCGCTGAATGCATGTGCTTGGCCACTCTGTTTAAGAAGAAATTGGTTGTATTGATTGCTCCATGCGCTTGGATATCCTTCAGAAAGACATTAAGAGCCATATCATCTGATGCCCAGCGAAATCAAAAGGCAATGACATGACATGTCATGTGGAGATGGCATTGGATTGATCTTCCAATGCTGTTAAAGGGGGTGTATCTAGTTCCACATGTAGGTTATTACAACATCAATTCTCTTGACCGACTTGTTATACAGCAACGCCTTCTTCTTTTTCTCTCTTTCTCTCTCTCTCTCTCTCGTTTTTTTTTACCCCTCTATTTGTATCTCATCTAACAAAACAGCAGCATGAACAGACTCTTTGGCTCTGGAAAAAAGATTCCCAAACCCACTTTAAATGATGCAATCTCTAATGTATAGTTCTTGTACAATCTATCTTCAATTTTGTTGCTCATGCTACTTTTTCAATAGACCGATGTGCGAGTTGACGCAGTCGAAGTCAAAGTAAAGAAACTCGATGCCGAACTTACAAGATACAGAGACCAGCTGAAAAAGATGCGAGATGGGCCAGCCAAGGTAAGCTGATGTGCGATGGCTATCGCTGTAGTGTACTGATGTGAACTAGAAAACTGTGCAACAAAAAGCACTTCGAGTTTTAAAGCAAAAGAAGCTGTAAGTAGGCATTATTGGAGAAAAGGAAGCGAGATATTGAACGGGATGATAGCTACGAAGCGCAACGTGATAACTTGCAACAACAATCATTCAATATGGAACAAGCGCAAATGACAACAGAGAACTTACGTAATGTAATGGCTACTGTGGATGCTATGCAGACTGCCAACAAGGAAATGAAGAAGCAATACAAGAATGTAAATTTGGACAAGATTGACGTAAGTTGCAATGTGCTTATGACTGCAAATGGGCCATGCATTGATAGTTTTACTGCAGCAATTACAAGACGAAATGGAGGATTTGATGGAACAAGCAAACGAGGTTCAAGAAACACTGGGTAGATCATACAATTTACCTGACGATATTGACGAGGACGACCTCGAAGCAGGTGAGTCTGAGAAAGGGGCGAGCTAGTGTATTAATGAGACGACTCACACTTTAACAAGAACTGGATGCGCTCGGTGATGAATTAGAATTTGAGGACGAAGAAGTTCCGTCTTACTTGCAGGAAGATGAGCTTGATCTTCCCAAGACAGCCGAAACAGATCCCAAATTGGTAAATATATAGCGTGTGTGATAAAATGGATGGAACAGACTCTAACCGCAACATATAGCAACACGATGTCAAGTTGGATGAATTTGGATTGCCAGTTGCAGCAGAGGGTCCAATGAAGGCATAAAATACCATGAGGAAACAACCAATAAACTCCTTGAAATATTTCAATCAAAAATTTAGCCTCTGTTTTTTTAGCCTCTGTTTTTTTTTCTTATTTGCTTCTTCTCACTCATGTCAAAATCCATTACGAATACATCTGTAAGTTTACTAGAACTCAAGTGACGACATGCTTTGCTAACAGCATCCGCCATAGTTTAATGATCCAGAACTATCCAAAGGCTACCATCTACTCACAGAATCAGCGCACACTGTCAAAGTAAACACACCCTCCGTTCCACCCAACACAGCGCATCGCTATCCACTTTTAGCTGGCTCCAACTGGACCTATTGCATTAGCGAACCTCGTATCGTCATCGGCAGATCCGCCACAGCTGCACCTGGACAGAAACGCACGCGAAAAGAGCAGCTGGTGCATGTGGATTTCGTCGACTCCAATACTGTTTCAAGACGACATTGTGAGATACGATTCAGTGCACGAAGAGAGCGATGGGAGTTGTATGTCTACGGAAGAAACGGTGTCAAAATCAACCATGTGGATAAAAAACCGCGAGATAAACCAACTGTGCTAAAAACGGGTTCCTTGATTGAGATCAATGGTACCACCTTTGTGTTTATTCTGCCTGACAATTTCATTCAACCACGATACCCAAGCCAGCGAGGAGACGACGATGGAGGAGAGGAGTCTGAGATTACCACACCCAACGATCATCATGACACTGGCGTGGACCATGAACTCGCATCTGCTATTGTAGTCTTATTTAACGAGGCTCAAACAGATCTAAGTACTAACGAAATCATGACTGAATTGAAAAAGACATACAACAAGCCAGTCGAGAAGGTGAGTTTCATAACAACTTGTTGCTGACATGCTTTTATGACAAATAAGAGCTGAACCAGATGATGACTAGGAAACGCTGCTTCACCTGCTGGTTATCGATCCCAATTTCCATTTATCACCCAATTCCATTTCCATGTCTTCAAAAGAATCAGATCAAGCAAAATGGTCTCTTCTGCCCGCTTCGACTTGTGATCCTTCAGAGGCAGCAGCTCAAAAGCAACTCAACATCACAGAGCCTGTCATTATCACCGAAAGTACTACCAACAACCATGAGCTATCAAACGATGCAACCAATACAAAAGAATCAACTGATTTACCGCCTGCTTTACTGCCGAGTGTATCGCTCTCTCGGTTGTTCAATGATGGTATTGATGATGGAGACTGGTCTGTATTCATGCCAGATTCACCTCTGGATCAATCCTCTCACGAAAACTCTCAACAACCAGCAGCCGTAACAACAACAACAGAAGAGGAACCGGGAGTATTGGATCAGCCAAGTAGTCTAGAAGCAGCACCCAGTTTAGAGGCACCCAGTAGTTTGGAATGGGAAAGTGGCACAACTCCTGGTAAAGACAATGGTCAGCAAAATGAGGCTTCTCATCCTTCATCACCTCGAAACAACTGCGCAGTGCAGGAAGGCCAAGAAGAACAACAAGAACAACCATCGGCGACATTACCTGCCAATGCACCTCCGGCTTTATTCAGAGGACTTTCCATTGAATCCATGTATTCGCTGTGGACAAGTTCTACATCATCCCTATTTGCGTTTGAAGATAGTTTGGTTGACGACGCCTTGCCCAACAAACGATTAAAGCATAGCAGCAGCGATGGATCTACTCGTTCAAGCAACAGGAACGACAAAAGTACTGGAGCAAAGAAAACAGACAACAGCACAGCGACAGGCATTGTTCAAACAAACATTTACAAGGAAATTCATACTAGAATCCTCATTTAACTGTTACACAATATATCGAATGTCCTAGTAAGGTCTCACATTTCAAGTCTCTAAATACCAGCATTTTTATTCAGTTTTCAGTGTCTTTTTCAGGTACTTTTTAACAAATAAAACAGTGGTAAAACTAGCCAACATCCACAGTAATCCAACTACAAATTCAACTATTTGGTGTGATGTGGAGGTGATGGAAAATATGCGCATTGCAGGGGAATCCCACCTAGAAAAGGGCCACTTGAGTGCTTTGGTCATGTCATGGAGTGATGTGTGTCCTACTTACGTGCTCTCTGTCCATGTGCCCTTGGTTGGATCCACTACCTTGACATATCCAGTGCTTTCATCGTACTGTAATCCTGTACCATACGCTTCATGGTAGGTGGTGAGTGAGGTGGTGCATTGTTGTTTGATGCAGTATTCGCCCGATGCACAATCCTTGATCGTTTGACATTGCACAGGCTGCCCATTGTCTGCCACACGTTGCTTTCCAGTTGCGCCACTCAAAAAACTGAATGCGAACCGCTGTAAAAGTTGAGGTTGAGGGTTTTGAAACGAGTAAACAGAGGTGTAATGAGGTATTCTTGACACAGCAGTAACTAAACAAAGCATGTTGTTAGTTAAGAGCATTTTCATGGGTTACACTCTAGATATACCATTAAAATAGTTTTGCATGAATGGACATGAAAAGTTGGATATCAAGCAGTCGAGCATGGAAGAGATCAATGTGCAATTTGCAGTAATTAGGCTTGTCAGATTTCCATTTGATGCTTGGTTGTAGATGGCGTTTGCTGTTGAATTGACCAGCCCACAAATAGAGTCTGTTGCCTTTGAGATGTCCAAGCCATCATCCATGTCGCTGTTGTAGTAACTGCCAAGCTGCTTTTGATAATCTGTAATAACAGCCGCTTTTATATCTCTCTTCTTTTGCAAAAAACTCATGGCGCTACTGGGAGGCAGTTTGCGATCCACACCGTCTGCTGAAGCTATTTTTATGTTGGTATGGGGCTGCAACGCTATGATGAGGGATTGCGACTGCTGTGCATCATCCACATGCACATAGTAACCATCTGTGTAGTTGGAATTGATGCCGGAGACAGACTGAAACTCGAATATAGATTCAATGTTGTCGAAGTTGATGTTTTGAAAGTGTGTGTTTCTGACGCAAGGAAATGTACATGGTGCATTGGCATAGGGACATGGTGTGGCTCTGGTAGCGTTTGTACATACAAAGGGTGTCGATATGTCCTTGATAAACCGTTGTGAGCCAGCAAATCCCCACGATTCTGCAGTGAATAATGTATATAGAATATGCTTTGGCAGCTGATCCAGCGGTGCGGGTGCCTATGATACAGATGTGAATACCAAAAATAAAACGGATGGCTTCTTGTTACCTGTACTTACTCTGCTCAAAGCATCCGCAATGCCCAATACAGTGACCATGCCAGAGACGTCACTTGAGGCGCCCACGGTCAAATCGTGAAACAGAGATCGACTATCCATGCTTGCTGAGACCACCACGATGGGCTTTTTATCATCAGCAGAGATATTGAGCGATGGTGTAGAATAGACCGACATGCCGCCTACGACCTGACACCATCCTCTTCGTAGACACGTTTCTGAATTGACAGCGGCCCACATGAACAAATCGAAGTCAATGGCTTTCAAGGGATAGTTTTTGTATTCGTTGGCTACGTTGACAGCTATACTCTAGACGTGTTTGAATTGAGTGTGTGTGTGTGTGTGGTGCATGATTCCCATCCTATAAGCACCTACACTTGTAATGAAATCGTATACTTTTTGAGATGTGGTATCTTCTGGCTTGATAGCAAAGATGGGAAAATCAAACGTCTGCTCTATCAAGTTTTGGGCCTGAGTGTTCCATTCGTATCTATCGGTGTCGTTGGCATAAAGCCCAAACTCGCAATTTGGACAGGTCGAGTCAGGAGAAGTCAGTGATGGTGCTGCAGTTGACGCTTCTGTCAATAAGATGACCAAGCCTGTCGCTTTGCCGGTGCTTGCGAGCGAATCAATGTTGGCTTTGGTTAATAGGTAATATGGCAACACAAGCGCATAATCACCATGTGGCTTTCTAGATGTAAAATCGTCAATGTCGTCCTGTGTGTTGATTTGATATAATACGCCACTCTTTTTCTTTAAGGCTGTGATGTGCACATTAGCGAATAGACGCGTAGTTTTATGAGTATATATATATAGTTACAATGACAGCCTATGGTTCCTGTTGCATTAAGTAGACGTACACAGGGCCAGTTGTTTAAGTTGGTATAGATGTAAGGATATAAAGTAGTTGCGATGTCCTCTGCTTGAACTAATTTGACACATGTTGGTGGATGCATTCACCAATTACTGTGTATACCAGACCCACCTAAAAACCGTGCTATCGCAATGCTGTAGAGTGTGATGAATAGGAGCAGTTTCTCAATTTGCATGTTATATCTTTTTGTTTGATGGAGAGAAAGAGCAAATGAATTGTCAATCTGGAGTTTCATTGGCCCCCCCCCCTTTTCCTCTCGCTCTCAGTTCATTACACCGTCTCTCCGCTTCACGTAAATCTACCATTTTGGTATTTGGTCCAGGAGTAAGTGCTTGTTGCAAGCGTAAATAAAGACACGAGCCCGTGAGCTGATCTCTGCAAGATAAGGCTTTTTGTAGAAGACATATGCTACGAGGAACGGTTCCAAATGTGAAGCATGCCGAATCAAAACTTCCAGCTATTAAGTTTATTCAGCATACTTGCCACTCACTGTGTGTATTACCAAAATATTCCTTGTGTAAAGTGCTACATCCAGCTGATTGAGCATGTATATTCAATGTAGATTTTCTAAACTATACATTATCCTTGGCTCTATAAGTAGAGAAGGCCTTTTTAGAGTTATTAGTCGATGACACATCCTTTTGAGCTAGGAAAAGATGCATTTCTGCGCAAAAAAAAAATAAAAAAAAAAATGCTGTTTCAATGTCGCAAGATAATGATGTGGTTGTTGATGGTCAAAACGTTGTCAGCACAGATAAAGTATACATATAACGGTCAGGACAGCATGCCACCCCCCCCCCCCATGTAGGTATTTTGTGTACCACAATGCCTATTGTATAAAGATCTGGGCAATCAAGAGTAATAGTATTAATTAATAGCAGACCTCGTAGTATAATTTGGTAATGGAATCCTAAATACCTCAAATCACTATTATAGCAACCTGCATCTCCCGGGCCATACAACATGGGTAGTTCCCATACAGATACCTTGATAGATCAGATAGATTAAACATGCATGTACTTATTGGAAGAGCCGTGATAAACCCCAGACTATACAAATGACATGACCCTTCTTTCTTTTTTTTTATAGAGAATCAACCTCATGATGAAGGATGGTTACATGGAGAAAATTCAGTACACAATATGAGATCACGCGCAATTAAAAGGTTTAGATTAACCCGATTACACCTTTTTTGTAATGATGGAGAACCAGCAAAGCAATTCATAAAAGCCTAAACGTGATCAAAAGCAGATTCAGAGAGTGGCAAACGCAGATTATCATATGCTTTACTACTAGGCGAAAAAGGAGAGAGAAGATGCTTACCGAAGCAATCCGGGTCGACCATCATGTTATGTAGAGAGGCCCCATCATCCTAGGCACATCTTCTTGTTCTAATTGTACTCCCCAACAACAACAAGCTCGTTGAAACCCGTGATGGAAAATCAAAAAAAGTATAAATACCTCTAGTATTGATCTTCTTTATTTTCGTCTCTTCTCTGTATCCAATTCAAATGTTAACAGACGCTTCTCTCACAGCTGAAAAGGTGGCACACTATCTGCCTTTATCGGGCCAGTTACCCGAGATCCAGGGACGTATCATAAATGTAACACATCAAATACCCTACAACATTTTGCGCTCACATCAACACACTCTCGACCAGCAAGATCAGTATCCCATCTCACCACCAAGATCTCCACATGCTGCTGATAACTCAAAGGCTATTACTCCTGGTAAAGAGGACTGTACAGCTGATCCAGTTGCAGCTGCTCCCATCTCCAAATTGGCTCGTCATCACAGACGAGGTGTTACTCTTCGTATGAAGTTTCACGCAGCTGACTGGACTGTGGTTGAAAGAAGGGGTCATCAAGCCTTGTATGCTGGTATACAGAGCTTGCGCAAGGATAATGAAACGCTTCATATTGGTTGGACGGGTCCTATCCGAGAGCAAGGTACTCGCAACAAGATTGCAACAGACACATTGGCTGTAGAGGACAAGGTAAAGCTTCAATCGCTCTTATGGGAAACGGGCCATATAGTGCCTATCTTTCTGGATCAAAAGAAATCTCACGGCCATTACGAAGGATACTGTAAACAAGGTACGTGATGATGATTATCAGCTTGTTCTATAAGAATAGATGAATGACCTCATCTTTTATTGTTTATGGTAATACAAAAACAGTGTTGTGGCCTGTGTTTCATTATTTAGTTCAATCCTCTTCCGGTGATAGTAGAGCCGAGAAGCGTCATTGGGATGACTACGTTGCTGTGAACCGTCAATTTGCAGACACTATCATTGACAGATACCAAAAGAATGATATCAGTAAGTGATTCCAGCATCTATTACAGTGACAGGAGTATATTCATGCTATACTTTAGTCTTTATCAATGACTACCATTTATTGCTGGTCCCTGAAATGATCCGTGAGAAACTTCCTGATGCGGCTATTGGCATTTTCGTTCATGCTACATTTCCAAGCTCTGAGATATTCCGTTGTTTACAAAGTGCGTATAGTGTATATCTCTGATTATGCACAGTACAAGAAATTAACCTTTTCTATTCTTCCATGATTACATAACAGCCCGAAATAAAATCCTTCAGGGCATGCTCGGTGCAAATCTCATTGGGTTTCAGGTACGTTACAAGTTCTCAAAGCATGTATAGCCAATCACTCAGTTATGCGCGCAACATGTATATAGACCTACTCTTATGCCAGGCATTTCATTTCGTCTTGCACTCGCGTTCTGGGCTGCGAAACAACTCAGGTGGGTGTCAGCTACAATGGCACCATGATTTCAGTGGGTGCATTTCCTATCGGTGTGGATTGCAATAGAGTAGCTCAGTTCTGTAAACAACCCGGTGTTCAGCCTAAAATGGATGCTATCCGTGACATGTATGCTGGAAAGAAGATTATTGTGGGGCGCGATAAGCTTGACAGCACCAAGGGCATCTTGCAGAAGCTACATGCTTTTGAAAAGTTCCTCAAAGACTTCCCTGAATGGCGCAACAATGTGGTCTTGATCCAGGTCGCTACGCCTACACATGGTGACCACTCCAAGTTGGAAGCCAAGATTTCAGAGGCAGTCAGCCATATCAATAGTGAATTTGGCAGCATTGCATTTGTGCCGTGCCATTACTACCACCAAGATATCGACCGTGATGAGTACTATGCCCTGCTGTCCGTGGCTGACCTTGCCCTGATTACTTGTAGCCGAGATGGCATGAACACAACATCGTATGAATATGTTCTCTGTCAACATGATAAACCAGAACAAGGACCCTTGATTCTTTCAGAATTCGCTGGTACGGCAGGTTCTTTGAATGCAGCCATCTTGGTGAACCCTTACGATTTGGCTGGTGTTGCACGAGCCATCAATGACGCTTTGACCATGCCTACAGAAGAAAGAACAACGCGCCATGATAAGCTTTACAGCCATGTTACTAGTCATACTGCTGATTTCTGGGCACATTCGTTTATCAAGCATTTGGTGAGTGTCAGCCAACAACAGGATCTTCAATCGCATGCTACACCCAAACTGGACATACAAAAACTGGTTCAAGACTACACATCTGCAAAGAAGAGAATCATGTTTTTCGATTACGATGTAAGTAGAATATTTGGAAGTGTGTCAGGTATACGGTACTGATGGACAAATCTGCATTAGGGTACACTAACGCCTATTGTCTCGGTGCCCTCAGACGCTAAACCGGGCCACGATATGCTCAAAGCACTGCAATTCCTGTGCAATGATCCCAAGAATATTGTTTGGGTAGTGTCTGGAAGAGATCAAGTTGTCCTGGATGAGTGGTTGGGAAGCAATATTACAAATATTGGACTCAGTGCAGAGCATGGATGTTACTTGAAAGAGGTTGGATCCAGTGAATGGAAGAGCATTGCTGATGGCATGGATATGAGCTGGAAGGCAGATGTAGAGGAGATCTTTGATTACTATACAGAACGTACCCAAGGCAGTTTTGTCGAGCACAAGAAATCGTCTATTACCTGGCACTATCGCATGGCAGATGCTGAATATGGGTAGGCGTATTAGATCGCATAATAAAGCATAACAAGCAGTAGATTAACAAGCGTTTATACATAGTGCCTTCCAAGCCAAAGAGTGCCAAAACCATCTGGAGAATGCCATTGTGTCTAAATATCCTGTAGAAATCCTGGTTGGCAAGAAAAACTTGGAAGTTCGACCCATGTCAGTGAACAAGGGAGAGATTGTGAAGCGCATTCTATCCAAGAATTCAGATACCAACCTGGTCATGTGTGCTGGCGATGACAAGACGGATGAAGACATGTTTAGAGCATTGAGTGCGGCTCATTACCAGCAAAAGCAAATCTCTTCTCCTACTGCTTTGAGAGTGTCTTCACCCAACGTCTCTCCCAAAAGTACGATTACACCTCATGTCATTTGGCAAGAGCAAGACTCGAGCTTATATTCCATCACGGTGGGTCCATCAGAAAAGAAGACACATGCCAATTGGCATGTCAATACACCGCGACAAATCATTCAGGTATTGGAAGCATTGGCTGCATTGGAGTAATGGTCTTCATTGTCCATCTTTTTATACAAACACTATCAGTGCATCAATAAAATTAGTTTTATAGTATGACTTTATATAAAATTGGTCTTTGCATGTTTGATATAGTTGTATTTGTCTTTTGGAAGGTATTATGGCTTGATTGTGCTTCTCTACTATTTACCATGTGCTGTTATATGCTCAACTTCCTGTGCATGTAATTTGGTAGACCTTCTACGCAGTGCAGATTGGGGTCATTCGAGTCATTACAGCTCCAACAAGATTTGCTATTTCTTTCTGGCAAATTCGTTTTATGAGTACAAATGTTTATGCTGCGGATGGCTCTATACCTTTGCTTCGCTTCGGTGAGAACTAACCTTCTCAGCGGCAGCTCGCGCTACCGAATGCCCTCGGGTATATCATCAGAACACTGCCACATTTATTTTGACTCTCCATTTATACATGAAAACCCTTCATATTATCTGAAAATCTATTTCCTATGTGATGTCCCACCTGTGTATGCACGTAGAGACTACATATATACGGGCAAGTAGCATACAGACATTATCCCTTTTCAATCAATAGTGTGCCCAACACAGCAAAATATGAGTGCGTTTGAGCTGCGTTTTCTTGCGTTCAAGGCTGTTTTAGGCCGTCAGAATAGCACCAAACAATTGCTCTCATCTGGTAGTTACTTTCTGACACCTTTGCTCAATTTTTTGGTGATCAAAAAAACATGGACAAAAATCGGCCAAAAAGCATGAGGTACCCCCTCATGGTTTTCATTGAAAATTAAACGATCGCATTTTTGACCTTGATAACGAAGACTTTTACTATGGTATGTATTAAATCAAAATGTTTCTATCGATCCAACGTAGCTCCTGAAATCATTTTTGTAGGACTTTGATATGTAAAATTTCGACTTTTTGGCCAAAATCCTCTTTTTATATTCTCGTAAATTGCTCAACAAGTTTATTCAAAACATCTAAGTTACTTGGTACCTTTGGATGCGCCTTAAAAAGCACTCCAAGGAAGCTTAAAGGAGCAGGGGATGATCATTAGATTTTATATAGTCGAATCTAGCAAAATAGTTGAATTGAGTCGAAAATCATCAAGATCTGGCCAATCCAGTACAGACTATGAATCTGGATTTGTATTAATTTTGGCTGATAGACCTGGCTGGCAAACTCAATGCCTTTTTAATCATATGGGGAATACAGCAATAGATGCCCTTGAAGCGTATGAAAAGTAGGTGGAAAATTAAATAGCACTGTAGTTAGCCATGCTATTCTCTTTGCATTCTACTTTTAATAACGCCAGTCTATCAAAATGCTCGTTAGATCAACGTCTTTCCTTTTTGAGGCTTTGAAAGTGTGCAGGGATCATAAATTTATTATATTACGATGAGCCTTTTGACTCTTTAGATGATTTCCTGACCTACGCTTTGCTTTGGTGGAAATCAACCTACATCCTGGTGGCTCGCGCTGCTGCGAGTCTTTGGCTAATATTGCAAAATTAATAATAGCTAAAATGTTAAAAGACCCTTGATTGTTGTTGATTGGTATAGAACTACTAATCATATATGAGCCATGTCTAGCAAATGCCTGGCAACTCGGTTTCCATATTAGGGTTGTAAAACTGTCGAGGGACTATTGTGTTATAATATGTGGAAGGTGCCTGTGTGCCTTGTGAATCCAACCACCTAAACCTGTCTATCGCTTCAACCAAAATAACGAAAGATACATCGTACACAGCAGTTCAAGTACAGCAACATTTCTGTATCAAAAAGAAGTGAAGCAGTAACCGCAAACTGCATTGCATTGGGTATTTTTTGATGGTAAAGACAATGCGCGTACCAGTTCTTCTTTTTTTTTTAAAAAAAAAACTCATACTTGAGCTTGTAGAAAAATAGCGCATCACAGTGAGGAATATCGACACTTTTATTGAAATAATTATGTAACGGCTACAAAGATCGCTGGCCATACAACAGTAGCAGAAACAGCTCTGAAAGAAATCAGCGTTTCTCTTTTTGATGAATGTGGTGGTGCCGCTGCAAATTTCTTGCAAAGCATTATATTTCTATTGATAAGGACATGGTGTAGCTCTCCTTTCAAATGACCCACTCTTGTGTTGGGATAAAAATAGCGAATCATCTTGAGCAATAGGAACCTCAGACAAGGTTTGGCTAAGCCAAGCTTTAGATAGAATGGATTAGGCAATTAAAGTTGCCCGTTACGAGTGATTACGGGTGCTCGACCTATGGATTAGGTGTTGGAAAACAACATTGCAATAAAAACCTTTAGGCTACATCTTCTTTCATTGTGGTTGGGCAAAAGGACAAAGGCGCGTCGCGTATCGTATTATCAAAAAAGAGGAACAGCTTTTTGACGCCGTACGTTAATGCTAGAGGCTTCAAAATAGAACGATTATATGCCCACTTTGAGGGGTTGCTAAGGATATAAACGGGGTTTTAGTCGCTGCTTGCATTGGTGGTCAAATGATTAAACGAGTAAAGTGTAAAGTAATAACCAATACAAAAACCCAGTGTTTTGAGTGCAGTAAAAAGGGGTTAAAAAAAAGCAGGTAGAATACTGTTAAAATCCTTCTTTATTCGAAATTAGGATAATGTGCAATAAAATGTATATTCTACGTCTCTATTTATATTATTTGGTTTATATCTCTTATCTGGCAGCAGTTTAGTAGTTGCCAGTGATTCCATTACTTTATATATTTTTGTTGGGTCATTTAGTTGTTGATCTGATGGATCAAGAACGGTATTTCAATATATGGTTTTTGAATCATGCGTAAAGAATAGCTCTTCATTGTTGAGCCTGTATCCTTTTTAGGTATATTTATGTTACAACACATTACAATACCCTTGGCATTTACTTTAGTATCTGTCATCTCTTATTTTAGAGCATTTAACACTTGCTATCGTCATGCTAATACTATTATTATGCATGCCTATCTGCTGATGGTAGCACGGTTTGATTGAGATGACATTTATTTTGGGCTTTGTTTATGATGGGAATCTAGTCTAGTTCACTTCAGTGCAATAGCATGACTAAACTTGATGACTGGAACTTGATGACTAATTATTATCAATTAGTTTCTTTGACTCCTGAGAACCAAGGTGGTGGTGGACATAGACATAACACTTGAGTCACATCATCACAGATCCAGGAACATGATCTTGGCTCTGTTCATGACAGAAACTCACTTTCAGGGACAAAAGTTCATAGGCTACCACAGCTCAGGAACCAGAATATACCGTAGGTTAGCCATTTGGTGGCCCTACTCATGTTCATTTGTACGGCATATAATATACTCCAATGTTCGATTCAGTCAACAATGTTGAATGACATGGATTGAGAAGTTATCATATGATGCATTTCACAATATTATTTATGTTCTGATACTATAGTATGTTCTGCACATACATATCTCACCATAAATTCCTATATGAACAACTTTGCTATAGATATCCATGTTAATTCTTTTATATATATATATATATATACGTAGGTCGTCACATAAATACAGACATAAAGCTTGAGATACTGAGAGGCACTTGTAATCAATCCCACGGCAGACTAACTCACAGTTTACACGGACGGTAAAACCTCCTAAGCCGACAACCAGCTGAAAGACTATTATTGAAATAATTCCACCAACAGCTTTATTAATACAGTAATAACGGACTAAAATTTAGGCTTTACACTCGATGCGAATAAGTCATTGCTTATATTTATTTTAAAAAATCCGAAAGAACCTAATAATTGTCTAAATGCGTGAAAAGCATCATACATCTCATTAATTGACCAAATTAAAAATTTTACATAAGCTTATTACAAAATCAAGGCAATCGACAAACCGAATCTCGTCTTTCAGAAAGGCAAACTGGTGGTACAGTAAACTGCCACAGAGCAGGTGCCAGAGAAAGTATGAATTGCAAGACAATGAATCTGTCCCCATCTACAATGAGCACTACGATTAAGAGAACAGGCTCTACTAATGATGCCAGATTACTTTTAAAACGTTTTGGAGCTCCATTGAAGAGGGAGATTAGTCCCAGAGAGACGGCTCGTACGACAGCTTCGTCCTGCCCCATTGTTACCAGTACAGAACCATTCCAAGACAAGCTTGGATACCAATCTATCAATTTCAGTTAAAACTTTCAAGAAGTATATGAAACTAATTGGCTATTAATTTTACAAGGCTGCACACAGGCCAGCATTGGCGCCTAAAGATAAGCAGAAAAAAACTGCCTTGGTGTTTGGACAATGTTGGATGGGGGCTAGATCAGTGGAAGAAGGTTGTTTGGTCCAACGAGTCCAAATTCATGGTTGTCGGCACACATGGTCATCATCATTGTCAGCATTAGAAAGACAATTGCTCCAGTCAGCAGCAGCATCGCACCCCGTTGCTGCCGCCAAAACTCATTCAAACTCAGTTGATTCATTCTGATCAATATTGGCCAAATTTCGTCTTTTGTGGACTTCTTTAACTATTTTGTGATATTTGACTATACAAATGGTGATTACCATCTGATGCTTTCTAATACAATCTTGGAATGTTCTTTAAGGCGCTTCTAATGATGCCAAGTAAAATAGATGTTTTGACTGAACTTATTGAGCAATTTGGTAAAATATAATATACGGTTTTTGGCCAAAATGTCAAAATCTTGCATATAAAAACCTCATAAAAGCAATTCCAGAAGTTGCTTTCGGTTGAGAGAAACATTTTGATATCATATATACCATAGTAAAATCCTTCATCTTCAAGGCAAAAAACGCGATCATTTAATTTTCAATAAAAACCATGAGGGGTACCTCATGGTTTGAAGTCGATTTTTGTCCATAATTTTTTGGTCCCCAAAAAGTTGAGCAACAGTGGCAATAAGTAACTGCCAGATGAGAGCAACTGTTTGGTGCTCTTCTGACCATTTAAAACGGTCTTGAAGACGAGAAAACGCGGCTTAAATGCATTCAAATTTTGCTCTATCATGGACACTAAGGAATAAAAAGGGGATGTACAAGTATACTGCTTGCCCGTATGTGAAGTAGCTACGTGTACAATAGTATAGACCTAGGAATCCTGAGACGCATTTCCAATCAGCCTTCGCGGCACTGCGACTCTCAGTAAAGAGACACAATAGAAAGTAGATGATAGAAAACCAACTGAGGGACTATCATCATTGAAACAACAACAGTAGATTGACTTACAATAATAGCAAACCATCGCTCCATCTATTTCTAAAATATCTATACACATCACTTGCAACAATCTAACGTGTCATCGGATTTGGCAAGCGTACCAAAAATATTAGGATCCTACAGTGTATTCAAAAAGCTTTCAAAGGAGCCGTATATTTCATGCAACTAAAAAAAAAACACATCTTCATTTCGTACGCAGTAGAAAGCTAATACTTCACTGTTTTATTTCCTTCTCATAATTTAAGTAATCCAGCATCTCGTTGATAGTTCATGGCTATTTAACATATTAGAGCATCCAGGTTTAATAGCCCTGAAAGCCAATCTCATGGAAGCATGACCCTTAATAAAAAAAAACATATATGACAACAACACATTTCATTTACTTTAAAAGTGCATTAGTAATAAGCGGAAAAGACATGAAACTCGCTTGTTTGGTTACTATGATGGTAGTGACACTTTCCAAATTTCGTTACTTTATAGTCTAATCCGGGCTTACGCTCTGGATTACAAGTGTTACATTAAGCCAGTTAGATACTCTACATACTATCTCCAGCCAATCAATACAGCGACTGATAAGAACGCGTAAAAATTTTTAATAGTATATCAAAAATCTTTTTTTGTATATTGTTATTCCCCATCTTTTCGCTTTTTCTATTCGTAAAAACGCTATATCTCAACATGTTCAGCCTTATTAGCTCTGCTCTTATTGCTCTCGCTCTGTTGATGTTCTTTATGACACCAGTTGGATTATGTCTTGTGTTGGCTTCTCCTTTCTGGACGGTAGGTATGGATGTTGTGTTCTACTTTGTGGATAATCAATATCCTGACACGATTGTTGCAGTTGTTTCGGCAGTTGTGGCTCTCTTGTTGATAATCGTTGTTCGATTCATCTGGCGCGTTTTGCTTTTGCAAGGCGGCCCATATCCAGGTGATGAGGCAGTGGTTGTTGCTTATCCTGTCTCTGCTGCTGTTGCCGGTAAGTACGGCATGTCCTTTGACGCACTTGTTGCTGATGAGGCTGCTTCTCTCTCTTCCTCTTCTGTTAGTGGTTCGCGCCCTAACCAAGCTCCTCACGAGTATCGTTTCTCTGTTGGTGGCTCTGTTATTGTAACTTGCCCCCTCTTGGTCTCGCCAGAAAGTGATGCAGTTAGTGCAGACTTGTCTTTGGATGAGTCTCGCATGCCTGAAGTTGAAGACGAGACTTACTGCAAGCATGCAAAGGGCTTGAAAGTTGCAAGCAATTGTGATTCTCCTGCTCTTCCAGTTGATAGAAAGCTTGTCTTTTTGTCTTCTGCTTTTCGCTCCATTGATTTTTCGGATGGTACTTTTGTTGCTTCTGCTTCAAATGTTACTGAGACGATGAACGCTTTGGATGCTGTTGTTGGTGGTAGTCGTGTTCCTGATGCTAATCCTTCGGGTGAAGCTGCTGGTAACTCTTCTACTACTGATTCTGGTGCTGATGATGATTTCGTTGCTGCTGCTTGCTGCGGTGACACTCTTGTCGGTACTGTTCGTGGTACCTGTGATACTAGTGTTGGTTTTTCTGACGCTATAATCAACAGTGCTACTTCTGGTGATGTCCAGACCGATGTTGCTCCTGTTGTAGGTGCTGTCGTTTCTGTTGATGTCGCTGCCGATGGTGCTTCCTTTGCTTCTTTGGTGTGCCCCTTTGTTCTTTCTTCTTCTCGTACCGATGGTGATTTAATCCCTGGTAAGAAGAGATTGAGCGATGGTGACTTTGCTCTTTGTGCTCATCAAGAGCAAGCCAAAAAGCGCAAGGTAGCTACCATTGCTGAGAGCTCTCTCCTCCCAGTTCTCTTGGAGGCTAGTGCTACTGCTTCTGCCGGTGCAATCTGTGCTGGTACTGTTGCCACTCCTGCTCCTACTGTGGAGCCAATGGATATCTGTTTCCCAAGCCATCCAATGCCAATGGATATCGACTCTCCTGCTGCTATCCTCTCCGATGACATGGATGTCCTTGTCGATTTCCCTGGTGCCAGTACGTCTTCGCATTTGATGGTCCCAAATCTCATGCCATCAACTACTGCCATGGACGTAGATCCCTGTGGTTTGTGCTCTCCAGTTTGCCAGCCACTTGCCATGGACTGGGCTGCCGATGATGGTGATTTGTTTTCCTTTGGTTTGCCTGCTGCCACTGTTGCTTCTACAGCTGCTCCTCCTCTCACTGCTTCCATTCCAGCTGAAAGACGCGTCATTGCTCGCCCTCGTGGTCCTTCTTCTGCTCTTCGTCGCCAGATGCTCACAAACGTTGTATAACAATCTCAAGGGAAACCAGTAACAGTATATGCAGCCAATACTACTAGAACTCCTGCTGCTGCCGTTATTGCCACAACTACCACCGCTACAGTCACCGCTGCTGCTGCCCACGCCACCACTTCAAACGCAACAGATATTAATGGCAACTCTGCAGTAAAAAAGGGGTTAAAAAAGCAGGTAGAATACTGTTAAAATCCTTCTTTATTCGAAATTAGGATAATGTGCAATAAAATGTATATTCTACGTCTCTATTTATATTATTTGGTTTATATCTCTTATCTGGCAGCAGTTTAGTAGTTGCCAGTGATTCCATTACTTTATATATTTTTGTTGGGTCATTTAGTTGTTGATCTGATGGATCAAGGACGGTATTTCAATATATGGTTTTTGAACCATGCATAAAGAATAGCTCTTTATTGTTGAGCCTGTATCCTTTTTAGGTATATTTATGTTACAACACATTACAATACCCTTGACATTTACTTTAGTATCTGTCATCTCTTATTTTAGAGCATTTAACCCTTGCTATCATCATGTTAATACTATTATTATGCATGCCTATCTGCTGATGGTAGCATGGTTTAATTGAGATGACATTTATTTTGGGCTTTGTTTATGATGGGAATCTAGTCTAGTTCACTTCAGTGCAATAGCATGACTAAACTTGATGACTGGAACTTGATGACTAATTATTATCAATTAGTTTCTTTGACTCCTGAGAACCAAGGTGGTGGTGGACATAGACATAACACTTGAGCCACATCATCACAGATCCAGGAACATGATCTTGGCTCTGTTCATGACAGAAACTCGCTTTCAGGGACAAAAGGTCATAGACTACCACAGCTCAGGAACCAGAATATACCGTAGATTAGCCATTTGGTGGCCCTACTCATGTTCATTTGTACTGCATATAATGTACTCCAATGTTCGATTCAGTCAACAATGTTGAATGACACGGTTTGAGAAGTTATCATATGATGCATTTCACAATATTATTTATGTTCTGATACTATAGTATGTTCTGCACATACATATCTCACCATAAATTCCTATATGAACAACTTTGTTATAGATATCCATGTTAATTCTTTCATATATATATATACGTAGGTCGTCACATAAATACAGACATAAAGCTTGAGATACTGAGAGGCACTTGTAATCAATCCCACGGCAGACTAACTCACAGTTTACACGGACGGTAAAACCTCCTAAGCCGACAACCAGCTGAAAGACTATTATTGAAATAATTCCACCAACAGCTTTATTAATACAGTAATAACGGACTAAAATTTAGGCTTTACACTCGATGCGAATAAGTCATTGCTTATATTTATTTTAAAAAATCCGAAAGAACCTAATAATTGTCTAAATGCGTGAAAAGCATCATACATCTCATTAATTGACCAAATTAAAAATTTTACATAAGCTTATTACAAAATCAAGGCAATCGACAAACCGAATCTCGTCTTTCAGAAAGGCAAACTGGTGGTACAGTAAACTGCCACAGAGCAGGTGCCAGAGAAAGTATGAATTGCAAGACAATGAATCTGTCCCCATCTACAATGAGCACTACGATTAAGAGAACAGGCTCTACTAATGATGCCAGATTACTTTTAAAACGTTTTGGAGCTCCATTGAAGAGGGAGATTAGTCCCAGAGAGACGGCTCGTACGACAGCTTCGTCCTGCCCCATTGTTACCAGTACAGAACCATTCCAAGACAAGCTTGGATACCAATCTATCAATTTCAGTTAAAACTTTCAAGAAGTATATGAAACTAATTGGCTATTAATTTTACAAGGCTGCACACAGGCCAGCATTGGCGCCTAAAGATAAGCAGAAAAAAACTGCCTTGGTGTTTGGACAATGTTGGATGGGGGCTAGATCAGTGGAAGAAGGTTGTTTGGTCCAACGAGTCCAAATTCATGGTTGTCGGCACACATGGTCATCATCATTGTCAGCATTAGAAAGACAATTGCTCCAGTCAGCAGCAGCATCGCACCCCGTTGCTGCCGCCAAAACTCATTCAAACTCAGTTGATTCATTCTGATCAATATTGGCCAAATTTCGTCTTTTGTGGACTTCTTTAACTATTTTGTGATATTTGACTATACAAATGGTGATTACCATCTGATGCTTTCTAATACAATCTTGGAATGTTCTTTAAGGCGCTTCTAATGATGCCAAGTAAAATAGATGTTTTGACTGAACTTATTGAGCAATTTGGTAAAATATAATATACGGTTTTTGGCCAAAATGTCAAAATCTTGCATATAAAAACCTCATAAAAGCAATTCCAGAAGTTGCTTTCGGTTGAGAGAAACATTTTGATATCATATATACCATAGTAAAATCCTTCATCTTCAAGGCAAAAAACGCGATCATTTAATTTTCAATAAAAACCATGAGGGGTACCTCATGGTTTGAAGTCGATTTTTGTCCATAATTTTTTGGTCCCCAAAAAGTTGAGCAACAGTGGCAATAAGTAACTGCCAGATGAGAGCAACTGTTTGGTGCTCTTCTGACCATTTAAAACGGTCTTGAAGACGAGAAAACGCGGCTTAAATGCATTCAAATTTTGCTCTATCATGGACACTAAGGAATAAAAAGGGGATGTACAAGTATACTGCTTGCCCGTATGTGAAGTAGCTACGTGTACAATAGTATAGACCTAGGAATCCTGAGACGCATTTCCAATCAGCCTTCGCGGCACTGCGACTCTCAGTAAAGAGACACAATAGAAAGTAGATGATAGAAAACCAACTGAGGGACTATCATCATTGAAACAACAACAGTAGATTGACTTACAATAATAGCAAACCATCGCTCCATCTATTTCTAAAATATCTATACACATCACTTGCAACAATCTAACGTGTCATCGGATTTGGCAAGCGTACCAAAAATATTAGGATCCTACAGTGTATTCAAAAAGCTTTCAAAGGAGCCGTATATTTCATGCAACTAAAAAAAAAACACATCTTCATTTCGTACGCAGTAGAAAGCTAATACTTCACTGTTTTATTTCCTTCTCATAATTTAAGTAATCCAGCATCTCGTTGATAGTTCATGGCTATTTAACATATTAGAGCATCCAGGTTTAATAGCCCTGAAAGCCAATCTCATGGAAGCATGACCCTTAATAAAAAAAAACATATATGACAACAACACATTTCATTTACTTTAAAAGTGCATTAGTAATAAGCGGAAAAGACATGAAACTCGCTTGTTTGGTTACTATGATGGTAGTGACACTTTCCAAATTTCGTTACTTTATAGTCTAATCCGGGCTTACGCTCTGGATTACAAGTGTTACATTAAGCCAGTTAGATACTCTACATACTATCTCCAGCCAATCAATACAGCGACTGATAAGAACGCGTAAAAATTTTTAATAGTATATCAAAAATCTTTTTTTGTATATTGTTATTCCCCATCTTTTCGCTTTTTCTATTCGTAAAAACGCTATATCTCAACATGTTCAGCCTTATTAGCTCTGCTCTTATTGCTCTCGCTCTGTTGATGTTCTTTATGACACCAGTTGGATTATGTCTTGTGTTGGCTTCTCCTTTCTGGACGGTAGGTATGGATGTTGTGTTCTACTTTGTGGATAATCAATATCCTGACACGATTGTTGCAGTTGTTTCGGCAGTTGTGGCTCTCTTGTTGATAATCGTTGTTCGATTCATCTGGCGCGTTTTGCTTTTGCAAGGCGGCCCATATCCAGGTGATGAGGCAGTGGTTGTTGCTTATCCTGTCTCTGCTGCTGTTGCCGGTAAGTACGGCATGTCCTTTGACGCACTTGTTGCTGATGAGGCTGCTTCTCTCTCTTCCTCTTCTGTTAGTGGTTCGCGCCCTAACCAAGCTCCTCACGAGTATCGTTTCTCTGTTGGTGGCTCTGTTATTGTAACTTGCCCCCTCTTGGTCTCGCCAGAAAGTGATGCAGTTAGTGCAGACTTGTCTTTGGATGAGTCTCGCATGCCTGAAGTTGAAGACGAGACTTACTGCAAGCATGCAAAGGGCTTGAAAGTTGCAAGCAATTGTGATTCTCCTGCTCTTCCAGTTGATAGAAAGCTTGTCTTTTTGTCTTCTGCTTTTCGCTCCATTGATTTTTCGGATGGTACTTTTGTTGCTTCTGCTTCAAATGTTACTGAGACGATGAACGCTTTGGATGCTGTTGTTGGTGGTAGTCGTGTTCCTGATGCTAATCCTTCGGGTGAAGCTGCTGGTAACTCTTCTACTACTGATTCTGGTGCTGATGATGATTTCGTTGCTGCTGCTTGCTGCGGTGACACTCTTGTCGGTACTGTTCGTGGTACCTGTGATACTAGTGTTGGTTTTTCTGACGCTATAATCAACAGTGCTACTTCTGGTGATGTCCAGACCGATGTTGCTCCTGTTGTAGGTGCTGTCGTTTCTGTTGATGTCGCTGCCGATGGTGCTTCCTTTGCTTCTTTGGTGTGCCCCTTTGTTCTTTCTTCTTCTCGTACCGATGGTGATTTAATCCCTGGTAAGAAGAGATTGAGCGATGGTGACTTTGCTCTTTGTGCTCATCAAGAGCAAGCCAAAAAGCGCAAGGTAGCTACCATTGCTGAGAGCTCTCTCCTCCCAGTTCTCTTGGAGGCTAGTGCTACTGCTTCTGCCGGTGCAATCTGTGCTGGTACTGTTGCCACTCCTGCTCCTACTGTGGATCCAATGGATATCTGTGTCCCAAGCCATCCAATGCCAATGGATATCGACTCTCCTGCTGCTCTCCTCTCCGATGACATGGATGTCCTTGTCGATTTCCCTGGTGCCAGTACGTCTTCACATTTGATGGTCCCAAATCTCATGCCATCAACTACTGCCATGGACGTAGATCCCTGTGGTTTGTGCTCTCCAGTTTGCCAGCCACTTGCCATGGACTGGGCTGCCGATGATGGTGATTTGTTTTCCTTTGGTTTGCCTGCTGCCACTGTTGCTTCTACAGCTGCTCCTCCTCTCACTGCTTCCATTCCAGCTGAAAGACGCGTCATTGCTCGCCCTCGTGGTCCTTCTTCTGCTCTTCGTCGCTAAATGCTCACAAACGTTGTGTAACAATCTCAAGGGAAACCAGCTACAGTATATGCAGCCAATACTACTAGCACTCCTGCTGCCGTTATTGCCACAACTACCACCGCTACAGTCACCGCTGCTGCTGCCCACGCCACCACTTCAAACGCAACAGATATTAATGGCAACTCTGCAGTAAAAAAGGGGTTAAAAAAGCAGGTAGAATACTGTTAAAATCCTTCTTTATTCAAAATTAGGATAATGTGCAATAAAATGTATATTCTACGTCTCTATTTATATTATTTGGTTTATATCTCTTATCTGGCAGCAGTTTAGTAGTTGCCAGTGATTCCATTGCTTTATATATTTTTGTTGGGTCATTTAGTTGTTGATCTGATGGATCAAGAACGGTATTTCAATATATGGTTTTTGAATCATGCGTAAAGAATAGCTCTTTATTGTTGAGCCTGTATCCTTTTTAGGTATATTTATGTTACAACACATTACAATACCCTTGACATTTACTTTAGTATCTGTCATCTCTTATTTTAGAGCATTTAACCCTTGCTATCATCATGCTAATTGTGGAATTTGAGGCTTGATAGACTAAAATTCACGGGAAAAAAAGAATAAAAAAACAGTAATGTCAACTTGATAAAGGTATATTTTATTATCAAACTGACAGGTGTAAAGTAAACTGAAGTCTCTCTACTGGCCAGGTAGATGATCCTTCTTATATTCTATAACAATGGATAAAAGTTCTATTAATTAGATTAACAAATAAGTCAACTCAGATCAACTAATGTCTAATCATGCTAAAAGACAACTCCAGCAAGCTAATCATGATTTAGCTCTGTCTGGATGAATAATTAGACTCTCATCCGAAGTACCCTGATCTATCCTTTCTATAAGGATAATTAATATCGATCTGGTAGCATGTATCCGATAGGTACAGTCTACTTAATCTATATTAATAGTACATATCTGAGTGTATATCGCTAAGCATACATCTTTAGCATGTATCTGGATATATGGCATGTCTATAGCATATCGTATGCATGTCTATAGCATGTCTCATATATACTGTAGGGGGAAAAACTGTCCCGTTCGTTTAAAATTTTGTCTTTTTGCACAAGTTTTTGGTCATTTCTTTGTATACAAAGTCGAAATATATATCGTTTGAATGAGAGAAAGTAGTGCTATCTATACATAGTTATAACTTTTTCAAAAACTAAAATCCAATGATTTTATTGGTTAAAAAATAAATATAGAAAAAGGTACATTTTATTATAAAATCATTAATAGTGAGTTGAACCACTTTTGCTCTTGATGACAGCCTTGATTCGGGCAGGCATACTATCGATATATTTCTGGCACTCTTTTTCTGTTATTTTGTACCACTGAATGTTAATACGCCGCTCTAATTCTTCTTTTGTAGAGGGCCTAGTGGGATACTTATTAAGACGAAGCTTTAGGAGATGCCAGACATGTTCAATGGGATTAAGATCGGGACTTTGGGGTGTCCAATCCATAATTTCGTCTAGGTTAAACCCATTGTCGGTGAACCATTGTTTAGTAATGCCCGATGTATGCGGTGTTGCTCTGTCTTGTTGAAATCGCACATCAGATGGTGTCTTCCCAAAATGCTCAAGAGTGTCGTTCAATGATGTCTTCGAAATATCGACATACAAGCCCGAGTTTATTGCGTCTTCAATAATGGTAGTACCATAACCAGGCCCCTCCGCTGTTATGCAACTCCAGAACATGACCCCACCGTCATTTCCCTGCAACTGAGACTTGACTTGATACGACTGCATGATTCGGCCACCATTCGTCCAGTAAAAAGAATTACCATCTGAGCCCCAAAGGTTTAATCTTGTTTCATCCGAAAACATCCAACGACGCCAATCAGCAATAGTAAGATGCCTATGCTTTTTAGCCCACGCCAATCGAAGCCGCTTGTTTGTCTTGCTAACAAAATTTGTCTTTACTTTTCTACGAGGTTTAAGTCCATTCCGTCTCAATGACTTGCGGATGCCATTAATTGACATATCATAACCCATCAATGTTAAACTTTCTTGTGCTGCTCAGGGATTATCTAAAGCACCTGATCAAAGTCCTCTTGGCACTAGGGACATAGTTTTAGCACCAAGTTTTTTCGGTCTTCCGCCAAGAGGTCTAGCTGGGTCAGGGCAATATAGTTTTCTGAGCCTTGTAAGAGTAGAGTTACCCACTCCTGGATACAAATTCTTTATCTTTGAGAGCGAAAGACCATGTTGGAGCAAAGATTGGAGAATGTTGCGCAAATCTTGCGTTAAACGAGCAGGCAAAATGAAAGTTTTGAAAAAAAATAAGAAAGCAAAGAAATAAAGAAAAAACATGATGAAACTAGCTTCTTTTATACTTTTAGAGTGCTCCTGGGATATTAAATATCCTGAGCATACCGCGGGTAGTTTTTTAGATTTCTTCAATACGTCTATTGGAAGTAAAGATATCAACCATTTTATATCATCTAGAATTACCCACCTAACAATTTTGCCACGTCTCACTTTAGCTGGTTATACTGGGATTAGAATATAGTCCAGCCATAAGGTTTTTATGTTGCTGTAATCCCTATAGGCTGTTCTATCGAACGCAGTATGGGGTAGCTTTGTTTTCTGAGTTTTGGCAATATACTGGGTAAAAGTCAAGATTATTTGAACGAACGGGACAGTTTTTCCCCCTACAGTAGTACAAGTCTGTAGTACATAAAGTATCTGTAGCTAGTATCACGGATATAAGCATGTGTCTTATAGCGTGGATCATGAAGTGCACATCTGAAGCAACAAGCTCATATTGCATTAATCTTGGTGCCTATCCAGATATGGTAAACATCCGTAGTCAATGTCGGAATACAAGTATAAGTCTATAGTGCCATCCATGTCCGTGGTGCCATCTATAGCCTATATCTTATATAGTATGAATCTTATAGTACTAGCGTATCTGAAGTCCATATCTTCTAATAGTATAAATCGATATCGTACATCTAATCCAGCGTACATACAGTTTATATCTAAATCTAGTAACTGGATGAACTGTCGGAATGCAGATCATAGTGGATGTATTCCACACTAATACTATTATTATGCATGCCTATCTGCTGATGGTAGCATGGTTTGGTTGAGATGACATTTATTTCGGGTTTTGTTTATGATGGGAATCTAGTCTAGTTCACTTCATTGAGGTTTCGACACTATTATCTTTTGTACAACTGCCAATTCAACCAAGCTTCTTTTCTATTAATTATTAAATGTTGTCTCTCCCATGTTGTGTTTGCTCTACAAAATGAGACCACGTTAGGATACCTACTGCGATTCTTTCTTTTCAAAAATGGAGTTTGCCATGACAAAAATACATCTTTCTTCAATAAGGACAACGCAGAAGCGCTCGTAATACTGTGCTCAAGCCTATAAAATAAATCCAGGGCGTATATTGACTAATGTTGAAGCATAACAGAAAACTTACATGCACCACTACTGTAGCAAAAAAATAGCGTGTGAGCGATTGATTTTGGATATTTTGCCTTTTCGGCATTGTAGCTCCGTGAAACCATTCAGATCCAATTTTTATACAGTCCGTGGATGTCGTTCCTTGTATCATAAGAATTGTACATATCATGGATATCTACTCGTTCAAGTTTGATATAAAGTTGCGTTGTTGAATCCCCAATTGTGCTGACACTCACTCAGCGTGTTCGGTATTAGCCATTTCTCCGTAATAATTATGAGCATCCAACATTGTGAATAGATTTTAAGTCTAGTTTTACTGCTAGATATGATATCTCTGTTGTGAACGACCATCAAAAGCATCCTGCTAACCTGATGAGCATCTTATTCAATTTGACCAAGACATTAACTTCAAATTTGGGTAATATTATTGACGCTCCAGTGTCAAAATTACTATAATCGTGCATTATTTCAAAAAGCAAGATCTGAGCCTTGGAATTAGAATAATAAAAGCGCCTATTACTTGGAAATTGAGTTCCATGCAATGTAGAACATTTGATTCATCAGAGAGAAGTGTAATTTACTTACTCTTCTGGCAACGCAACCCACTACACCTTCATTTTAGGTCAAATTCTGTTCAGATCCAAACAGTTTCAAACACGAATAACTCATGCCACAAAGTGTCCTAGGCTCTTGGAATAGCGCTAAATTACTCTTCTTAACCACACTTTACTTCCTAATGCTTTATCTCAAATTTTTTTGGGCCTTTGCAAATCCATGAAAATCGTCGTTTTTTCATGAGTATTAGCAAGGAAAATTTCTTGAAAATCAAACAATCTCGTTTTTCACTCTGATAATGAAGACTTTTTTTATGATACATATCAGATCAAATTGATCGTAAAGACGAAATGCAACACTGGAAAGAATTTCCAAAAGACTTATTTATGTTAGATTTTGACATATTTACAGAAAACCTGTTTTCAAATTTTTGCAAATTACTCATTATTTTCGGTCTGAAAGCTGAATGTAACCAGCATCGTTTGATGCGCCTTTATTGACTGTTTATAAACGCATTAGTGGGTAAAGTATAGCGACGACAACTTTCTTAGTCAAATTTAGCAAAAACGTTTAAAGGGTGTGAGATCAAGTCAAGTTTGAACACGAATATACCACTGCACAATGTCAGATTAAATTGCCGCAATTATGGCTGCTACGGTACAAGGCTGAGACTAACTCTACTGGTCGTGACGTCGGATAGGGCGCCGTCCCATTTTTCCATGCCTCCATTTTTTTTACCCTTTTTGCAAAACGCGTTTAGGATCAAACCATGTTGGTTTTGGATCCCTTTTGATTGAAAATAATACTCTAGCTTCTGATAACTCTGTCTTGTACTGTTGGAAAAACTTGATACTGTTTCTTTGAAGTGGAATATATTAGGTACCATTTGATAACGTGCACTGAAAGGCGTAAAATTAACACTAATTGAGTTTGTTTATTAGGTTTTAGTATTTTTTGCTTGCTTGAGTGAGTGCTGCTGCCATTAATTCTCTGCCATCTCTTCTGCCTGCTTCTTCGGTCTTTGTCTGGTCTCTGGTGTTGTTCGTTCTTTGGTTCTTCTATGGTGCTGGTGTTGCTGCCGCTGCTGCTGCTAATTCGGTATTTCCTAGTCTACTCTATTTGTTGTAGTATGCTTGTTCTCTGGTCTATCTCTGGTGGTGATAAGCAGTAACTACTTTGGTCTTTGTCTGTTCTTTGCTGATAACGTTCGTTCTATAGTTTTTCTATGATGCTGGTATTGCTGCTGCTGCTGCTGCTGCTGCTAATCTGGTCTTTCCTGGTCTGCTGTATTTGGTGCATGCTCTTCGTTCTTTGGTCTGTCTCCGGTGATTTCGTGTCCTCTTCTGGTTTATCTGTGGCTGTGGTAAGTGGTATCTTCTTTCTTCTGGTCGCAATGATATAAAACTTCTTTGGACGCTTGTATTATTGCTTCCTTTCTCGTGATAATGCATTCATGATGTTTGCCTTGTTGCGCTTTCTTCTTTTTCTTTCTTTTCTTGGTAGTGTTTCCTCTGTAGCTTTACATGAAACAACCTTAGTCACTATGTTGTGATGCAAACTTATAATGTCACTGTTGCTTTTGCAGTTGTGCGTATTTGTGCCATGTTGCTTTACATCCGACTATTACTACCATGCGCGTTGCTCATGTATGCAATTTTATTGCAACAACAACGAGTTTTTTTTAAACATCTTTGATGTTGTGTTTGTTATGCTTTTCTTTGACTCGCTTCGTGTGAGTTTCTCTTTTTTTTTTTGCTTACATGCTACTATACTCTTATAGTATTATGTTCATTTGTTCCTTTGATTATGTTTCTTTGAGGCATATTTTTTTACGTTGTGTGGATGTGCCTATCCCTGAAGCTCAACAAGACTCTATCCGAGACTAGGAGGTAGATAGGCCGCCTCCACTTGGTTATCTCTACTTACTTTAGTGATGATTGAGGGTCTCAACGCCTGAATTTAAAGCTAGGTGGTGTAAGTAAGGCATGCTCTAGCACCTGGGGGAAATTTGATGATAGTAACAGCTATATTACTATATGGCGGAGCTTAAAATTTTGCCTCACATCAAAACAGGGGGGAAACCCTCGCAAAAATTTTTTTAGGTCAGCGGAGTTTCCAAGCGATTTGATTGGCTGAGAGGTCGAAGCAACGAAGGCCTACAACTAGTTGATTTCCTATTGATCTAGCATTTAATATGATTTTGTACTTGTAATAATAAAAGGGTATCTAAATAGATACAATTTAAATCATTCTTTTTCATATGTAATATAAGGTGCAATGATAGAATTAATCATCCATTAAACAATTTTCTGTGAAGAATGTTTTTGTAAATCTTTTATGTATGGAAGATTATAAAATATGTTGTACCGCTACTACTGCAGCAGTACACTGGATACAGGGCTCTCTCAGTAGTACCAAATGCCCCACCAAGAATGCAATATACATCACCATAATCTGCTATCTTTTATCATCTCAAATCCAAGACTCTGGACGTACAAAAGTATTTCCCGTTTTGAAATATTATTGATGCGAGAGCTCTTACAATAGCATCATGATGTCTTTATAGAAAAATATTGCAATAAAAACACTAGGGTAATTGGGTCTTAGATTGGATGGTGGGTTGTTGATGATATACAGATGATTTCGAAAGTAGACGATGATCTACCAGAATTACAATATCTGCATTTAGAAATAGATTGATGGATAATCGTACCTTAAGTACACAAGATGACAGCCATGAAACATACCTTATAGCAAAATTACCATTGAAACATAACATATAGCATGGTTACATCTATTACTCACATACAACTAGATCTAATGGGGCCCTACCCATTAGTTCCTATCACCTGTAAGCCATTATTATAAATACCCACGATATATCCATTATAATAAACGATACTTTTTATGCTGATTTAACTCACATTTGGTCCTTGATAAATCAGACGATTTTGAACAAAAACATATGTATAAAAGCTACTATTGAAAGCCGTTGTAACTGCAAGTGATTAAAAGTATTAGACTAATGGATCACATGTTGGCAAACGCTGTAGTTAGTGAAAACTTGGTTATACCTTCCTTTATTAAGATTTTTCGGCAAAATGTCACAGGAGTGCTGCGTATTTTAACAAGTTTTGAGTAATGAGCTTCATATAGAAGCTTGTTAACTACGAGCGGCTACGAGTAATAGCGTTATTGTGCCAGAATGGCTACAACTGTCTATAAAGATTAAGGTATTCTTGATGGGTAGATATGTCTGCGTTGTGCAACAACATGGACAAGCTATGATAATTGAAGTGCATCTCAGCTATCTAAATGCTGAGGTTCACCAGATGTGATAAGCGTTGAACAAGTTAAATTTCTACTTTGGCATTCAGAACTTAGTATAAATAGAATAACTCTTGTCTTCATCAATAAATCTTTAGTTTTTGTGTCTGATCTTATTCAAATAAGTCTTTTCTTGTTTTTATGATATCAAACATTTTTAACACGCTACAAATAATAATCCTTTTATTCTTTGTGCTAAACAGTATAAGCCTTGAACTCGTTAACGAGGGTGTGCTGCGTAAGAGCTCATGGACTACCAGTCAAGGATAAACAACAAAGATGATCCAGGGTAGAATGTTCTTCCTAATAGATTTGACGGAAGAACATTTGTCGGAATTGAAACCCACTTCCAGGGACGAAAGGCCATAGGCTACCACTCTCTAGGAACCAGGATATAGATTAGCCATTTGATGGCACCACTCATGTTCATTTGTGCTGCTTGAATAAAGACCTCCCACTTCTACTACGCATCTCTGCTCATTCTCAGATCCTTTTATGTAATATACAACGTATAATACATCTGCCTCTCAGAGATGATCTATATCCTAAACAAACGAGAGGTTCAAGCTTAATAGCTTCTGTTTCTTTTTCAATTCTCTACACGATTGTATGATTATTATAGATAAATATACAAATAAATTGAATATCCCCTGCTTGTCGCTCATAAAATACATGGTATTGAGCAAATTTATGAAGCGAACGTACATCTGGTATTTAAAACCTTTACATTATAATAGATATAACATAGACCTATCGAACGGTCTTTGTTTTGTGCGAATCCGGTCATTGTTTGTCGAGATATGGTCAAAAAAGGGCAACATGCAAAACCATCGATTTCTCTTCAAAATCTGCCTGTGAGAGCAAGCAAAATATCTGATGACGATTTTTTGGTCAGGACAATATTATCAATATTTCATGATAGAGTCATGCCAGAGCTTCAAGCAATAGCTCATTCGATAGGAAATATTTTGGTCTACAATGTTTAGTAATGCTTAGCAAAATGTTTTGATGACAGATACTGACAAATTTTTAGAAAACAGTGAAAAAAGTGCAAAGTTTATCTCATCAAATATCAGTTGAACAATGTACAGCAAACACTTGAAGTAGATATCATTGTATTTTCCTTTAAATTCTTCACAAGTTTTATATAAGTTTGAAGGGACGGTTACTATCAAGAATCAAGTAATTTTAAGTTCGATAGGTTTAGGAAACTCTTGGATCCTCATTAAGAACAATAGAAATTGGATCTCCGTTGAGCTTTCGCATGTGTACTCCCGTGGTCTAAATCGTCTTCTAGCACGAGAAAAAGCGACTCAAATTCATCTAGATTTCGCTGTGTTGGGCATACGTTTGAGAAGTGAGAGATGATATAGTCATGGTGTCGGCTCATTTATTGATTGATTTCATTGATACAAACGTGGGACATCGCAAGAGATCCAGATTCACAGTGTAGTGGCTGCTTTAGGATTCTCTCAGGTGATAATAAAAAGCTGAGAAGCGAGTTTTGTGCATTTAAGAATAGGATGAGAAATCATTATCGCAACGACAGATGTATCATGAGCCCACAATTATCAGAATACAGAATTGCCATCTCAACTGTGGATATCAACATACGATTTACGACAATAATTGATCAGGGCATTGCGTTGGATGTTTTTGATTATAATAGTGTGATACTTTAACAAGAACGTGGTTCAAGAACTCTTTGATACTAAATAAAAAAAAGCCCATCCATTGGTAGTAGCATCGCTACTTTGACTGAAAAGATCTCATTGCACAAAGCAGAACAACCATATACAGTGTGCTAACATACATTTAGATGAATTGACAGCTCTGTTGTTAGAAAATACGATCTGTTACTGTAACGATTCCCCTTTCAAAGTTGTCTATAATTATATTTGAAGCTAGACTTTGCTGTCAGTCAAAAGCATTTTAGCTTGCAAAGCCCACAACCTAAAATAGCATACAAATCTGAATCTCAAGTTGACAAGATATCCAAACCCCTCTTCATGGAGAGAGTACAAAACTGCGGCACATTGTCAACGTGATTCAAGACGATTCTTCTAGTAAATCCAGAATCCCTGTAAAATAAGATATATACTCCATTTGTCTTAATGTTTGGATACCATCTCTGCTCTCAAGCTAAACTAACAACAAGCATTTGGGAAACATAGAAGTGGATTTGTAGCAAGAACACGTAAAAGCACTGCCATAGGTCCTGCATTTCAAATCATCGCTCTTTCCACGTTCAAATGACGTGTCAGCAAATATTATGAGACATCATCAGCATGAATTTTTTTGAAATCATGACACAAAAAGGGCACATTTCCTTTCCACGAGTTTCTTTCTCTTCTTTCACCCCTTATTCACTTTGGTTAGTAAACAAACAGCAGCAAAAATCATCGCCCGAGCTAAGCACTTTGTACAGAAATAACCATATAGACATGTCTTCATCCCCTACAGCTACTACTCCTACTACTACTACTACTGAGAAGAAGCCTGACGCTTCTCCCACCATTTCACCTGCTGCTTCCGAGGAGGAGTTATTCAAGGTAAGTTTCAACACACGTCGAGAAAGACGAAGGATAGAAAGAGAAATGGGGCAATGAAAGCTTATCCTCAACAAACAAAGGTTTTCGTTGGTAACTTGAGCTTTTCTACCACTGATGAATCTCTTGAAGCATTCTTCAGTCAAGTAGGCAAAGTGTAAGTAAAGAAACTCCTCCATCAAGTAGTACAAAACTTATTTATGTGACCCACATACATATAGATTAGAAACCATTATCAGCAAGCAAGGCCGTAGACCTCGAGGCTATGGCTTTGTTGGCTACGGTACTGCAGCCGAAGCTGAAAAGGCTATTGCAAATCTCGACAAGAAAGAGTTAGATGGTCGCGAAATCAGTGTTCAGTTGGCTAAACCTAGAGAGCCCAAACCTGCTGGCGAAAAGAAGAAGAAGAAGAGAAACAGCAAAAAGTCGCGTAAGGTAGTAAGGATTCTCGTTGTCTCGAGTTGTGAACATCAAGTCTCACGATTTTTTTTATCTTATGAAGGTTGATGAGGGTACCCCTTCAGAAGGATCCGTTGACCCCATTTCATCTGTTGAAACTTCTAAAGAAGTACCTGCAGAGCCCAAGCCAAAAACAACAGTCTTTGTAGCCAACCTCCCCCTTGATCTCAAGGTCGATGGTTTGAGCGAGTTGTTCAAAGCTTACCAAGTCGAGTCTACTCTTGTAGCCATCAAGAGAAAGTAAGTTGTTTGTTGCTATTGTTGTTTACATAACCATGATTCTAATATGTTATCTGATCTATGCTAGTGGTGGTTCCAAGGGTTATGGTTTCGTTGAATTAAAGACAGTTGATGAAATGAACAAAGTCTTGAAGGAATTTGGTGAAGTGGAAATCGATGGACGTGTTCTTCACATTTCTGCAGCTACTTCTGAAAAGAACACTGAAAGAAAGCCCAAAGCCAAGAAAGCCAAGGCCCAACCTGCTGCTGTATCCGACGGTGAGCAAGAGCCCAAGCCCAAGAAGTCTAGCAGAAATAGAAAATCTGCCAGCAAAAAGAAGGCAGCTGCTGACAAGGAGAAGGAAGGCGTTGAGGCTGCCAAAGAAGCGCAAGAAGCTGTTGTTCAATTAAAGGAATCAGATGGTGTTGAGGCTGCACATCAAGCTCAAGACGCAGTTCTGGAATTGAAGGAAAAGGACGGTGCTAAGGCTGCACACAAGGCACAAGATGCCGTCAAGGAGTTGAAGAAGGAAGACGGTGTTGATGCTGCACATGATGCACAAGATGCTGTGAAAGATTTGAAGAATAAGGATGGCGCCAAGGCTGCTACTGCTGCTACTGATGCTGCCAAAAAATAAATGTGTAATAGATACTTGTAGATGTTGTAAAAATAAATAAATACTAAACTATACAAAAAGGTCATCATAGCTGTAGCACTGTTGATATATCGCTTGGAGGGGCAGTATTAGAGTATACATGCTGCGTACTTGTTGTGCACTGAAATGTCATTGGGAAGGCGTGAATCAATCATTAATGTTACTTGAATACATTGGTGACCATGGCCAACCCTTTTTATTTAGAAAGCAGACACGACGTTGTACTCCAGGTACACGATTGCTGAATAATCCGCATGAATTTGACTGATTTATGCTCCTGTTGTTGGATGTTTCGAATCACCAATTGTCCACACTTTAATGATTAGATAGTGAAGCAACATCTGATAGGAGCAGGTCTTCTAATAAGTTTACCAGAGGACTGATATTGTGAGTTGTCGTGGCATCAGAGATTTGGTAATGTATATTCTTCATTGGTGGATCAACTGTTACTGCAAATCATCAAAAGCAAAGCACTTGCATACCAAACTCCAACACTGATCATCATCTCGGTGCAGGGCGAGTTTGTATAGATCTATTTGAAACAATCAAACTCTTTTATTGCTGCTCCGAGCTGGATGGAGATGCAGATTTGTAAGAGTTTGCCAACAATGTGCCCCATGATACTCTCAAATTGCGCACACTGTGGATTGCGACATTCCTGTGGTAATGCTAGTATTCACATTAGGCGCAATATCGATCCGTGTGACGAGAATTATTGTCTATGCATATGTAAAGGTTCGTCAGAGTCATGCCATTGCAAACCACAAGCTTCAGATTCGAACATTCCATCAACGTAAAGCATATATTCACTGTTGAGAACACACCCTTCTTCTTCCATGTATAGCAGCATCCAGAACCAGGACGATGTTTACCTAAAAATGGCAATCTACAGAAAAGAGAGGACACAACATGACATGTCAAAAATCGTATGATTTTTATTTTCAAACCAAGAGGCATAAACTAAAAAAAAATATATATATATATTACAGAGCGGCAAATGGGGGATGTGGTATTATATAGATTGTATATATGTGCAAACAAACGGCATTAGTTTTTTTCGAAAAAGCCCTTGCGCTTTCTTAGACGTCTCGTCTTCTTTTTCAATACATTGGTGTTGGCAAGTTTTCTAGTTCTTTCGTCGTACAGGAGATCCAGCTTTTCTTGCATTGCAGTCAAATAATCAGCAATTTCATCATGGTTGTTGTTATGATTTAAAAAGTAAGATGGATCTACCTCGACAGTCAATGTCGTTGTTGAGCATTTCTCTTGTTCTTCTTTCATGGTATCCAAACCTGGGGGCTCAAAGGGTCGGAGGCTCATCATGTATTGTAATAGAGCTTCTTCGGCTAATGTCATAAAAATTAGAACGACCTGTATGCGCCTACATGACTACTGAATCGCTTCACTTACACTCGTTGTTATCTTCTTCCTTCTTAATTTGTCCAACCATGCCACCCGCTAAGAAAGGACGAGGTGTTGAGAGACCCAGCAAAGGTCGATGCAATGAATAAAAGGCGTTGTGAGCTAATTCTGCGACAGGAATGTTGACGACAGGCATAAAGGAGGGTATATCTGGAGCACGGCCCTTCTTTTGTGTCGTTGATTTTGTCATTTGTTGTTTTTTATCTTTGTTGTCTTTGCTATTGTCATTGTAGGATGAAGAGGATGAGTCTCTTTTCTGGTGCTTTAGATCACATGTTGGTAATTTGGCAAGCTTGCCAATTGTCTTTCGATTGTACAATGTCTTTAAGCTTGTGCGAGCGATCATGTTGTATAGATGAAACAAATGAAGAAGAAAAAAAAAAGAAACCGAATGTTTCTTGAAATTAAAATTTTAAACCTCTTTTTATAGGGCTTTTACCTAGTGTCCATCCCAAAAATTGGCTTACACAAAAGCATACAATGAGACTCCGTATCACATGTAGTTGTTTTACACAATGTTTAGAGAATTATTTTATTATAAAAAAAAAAAAAACTGAATCAAGTTGAGGTGAGAGAAAGAATAAAGAGGATAGATGAGTAGTTTTAGAGGCTTCTGTATTTTTTTTATACGTCAAAAAATGATACGCTTTAGAAACCACCAAATTGGTTGTTAGGAGAAGGGGAGAAAGATGCACCAGTCATCATTGGAGATTGTTGAGACATCATACCGCTACCGGGAGCTGTCAACATGAGAGGATTGCCCATTGCAGAACCCATTGGAACAGTAGGTGCTATAGAATGAACATGACGTTAGTCATCGCATCATAACAAACACAAGTGAGTCCTTACCATTTTCGTTATTAGACTCTTGCTTGGCGACCTTTTCCTTAAGCTCGTTCATTTCCTTGTCCAATGTGGAGATCTATACACATGGTGGTGAGTAACCAGTTCGGGTCAGATGCTGTGCCGTTTCTCTTACCTTGGTGAATTGTTCCTTCATAGTATTAATCATATAGGGCATAGCAAAATCATTCAAACCATGTCTCCATGACAACTCCATCACGACATCGGGTCTCATCAAATCATAACATGTGTAGAGCATAGCGGCAAAGCATTCACGCTTACCGACTTCGATAAAGTATTGCAAAAGTTCCTCAGCCACTTCACGATCCTTGGATTCAGCAGCTGTCTCCATGGCGTCCTTGAAGAGACGGTCTTCCTTGGAAAGAGCAATGGATTGTCTCCATCTTCTGTTTCTCTTGTAAAGGTGTGCAGCAATACGACGGAATTCGAGTAAGTCGTGCTTTTCCAAGCGCTTGGCAAGGTCAACAGGATCAATGTTGTCATGATGGTCAATGGAATCACGCAAAGCCTCAAAGTCTTCTTCTTCAATGTAAAGCTCGTTCAAAGCAGTGTTGACATCCTTGTTGTTGGTATCTTGGACAGAGATCAGGTATTGCTTGATCAGAGGAATGTTGTCAGACTTTTCAAAGATTTGAACAACACGAGTGTGCTTGATGCGAGGCACCATAACAGAGAGCAAGTCGTTCAATAACAAGGGTTGTTCAGCAAGGTAGAATTTGAGTGCCTTGTAGTAGAGCTCAATGTTGGAGACCTTGACAATGATTTCCTTGAAGGCGCTGTGCTCCCAAGAATCCACAGAGTGTTCCATCATGGCAGTAACAGCGTTATCAAACTCGTCATAGTTGACATACAAAAAGACAAGTTCACGCCATAAATGGACATCAGCACAGGCACGAATGACCTTGGGCATATTGATACGAGAGACGTAGAGCTTGAGATGTTCCATCATCATATCGGGAGCGTACTTGGAGTAGAGGATGGCAAGCTCAGTAAACATACCCATATGAGCTCTTTCTAAGCCCAAACCAGCTTCCAAGAGCTTGATGATCTCTTCAAAGAAACCGTTCTTTTCATAAGTCTTGACAAGTTCGTCCAACTCCTCAGCATGAACCACAATGTGGAGACCACAGATTTGAGCCAAACGGAACTCACGTTGTTGGATACATTCAGCATTGACTTCCTTCCAGACCTTGGTAGAGTTGGCCTTGCGAGCACAGTCCACAGCACCTTGATAATCCTTCAAGTGAACCAAGGTTTGAGCCAATGAAGCATGGTTGGAGATGCTAGTATACAAGATCTTGGCAGCCTCATACATGCCAGCACGGAAACAGCGATCACCGACTTCTTGAATCTGAGCAATGTTGGGACTAGCCAAAAAGTCTTCCATATCAGCTAAACGATCTGTCTTTGCAAAGGCGTACAACAGCTCGGTCTCAATGAAGGGCTCACGGGATTGCTTGCGAGCCATTTGCAAGTAGCGAACCAAGTCTTCGTACTTGTTATCCATAGAAGCATTGCGAGTGACCTCCATGTAGTTGGACATATCACCAGCACGGATGTAGGAATCAATGGCTTCCTTGACTTGCATTTGCTCCAATTGAGCCTTGGCCAGCTTGCTCCAGACTTCAGGCTTATCAGCGCGTTCAGCAAACTCGTAGGCACGGTCAAGATCACCAATCTTCTCGATCAGGACATCAATGGCATTGGCATCGACATTGTGCTTCTTGTAGATGACAAAGGCTTCTTCAAACAAGTTTTCACCAATACAGACCTCGGCAACATCAGAAGCGTCAAAGTTGTCGAGACGGTTAATGTAGTCCATGACACGAGAGGGGTCAGCCTTGACAGCAGTAAAGATCAACAAGTTTTGTAAAGTCTTGTTATCGTTAAAGGCACTGTTCTCCAACACAATCTTTTCCAAAAGTTCAATCAATTCGTTGGGCAAGTTGGCAGACATGAAGGCCTTGACAGTGCTAGAGACATCATCAGGATCAGTGCACTCGGGAAGAGCAGTGGCCACAATTTGGTCAATCAATTCACGGCGATGTTCGTTGCTTTCTACCAAGACAGTGCCCCAAAGAGCTTGGTCACGACGATGGACGAGGTAACGGGCTTGATGCTTGAACATGGAGTTTTCGGTGGTGATGTGAATCAATTCATAGTCGCATTGACCCTTCTCGTAACAAATGTAGGCCAAGTAAGGGTCTCTCTTTTCACAGTATTTACCAATGACACGAGGGTTGTAAAACTCGTTCTCCTTGAGGAAAGGCTCGGGGTTGTTGTTGGTGTCAATGTAGATCTTGGCCAAAGCGTTGTAGACTTCAGGATCAGTGCTACCAGCAGTAACACGCATGTTCAACCAGGGCAAGAGCAACTTGAGACGGTTTCTCTGCTCAACTTCCTCACAGAGCTTATCGACGGGCACATCACCTTGCACAGACAGAAGCAAGTTCTTGATGGTGTCTTCATCACAGCCGACATCCAAGAGACCACCAATGACTTCAGGGGTGCGAGAGGGATTGACCTTTTGAACGTAGGTTTCAATAAAGTTTTGCAAGTTGTTATGGTAGAGATAGAGAACCAGGTCATGGACAAAGTTGAAACGGTCGCAGACAATGATAAGAGGGAGTTGATCGCTCAACTTGGCTTCTTTCAAAAAGTTCTTGACCTTCTCAGGATCGTAGTAGGTGCTTTCACGACAGATGCGTTCAGCTTCACGGACATTGCCAGTGCGACAAGCAGCTTGAATGTACTTGTAGTGGACCAAGCCATCTTGGCTAACATTGACAATGGAGCCCAAGTAGTAGTAGAGGCCTTCATTGGATTTGAAAGACTCAAAGAGCTCAATCAGGTTGTGGGGTTGGAGCTGTTCAGAGTACTTGATGGCGATTTGAACGACAATTTGAAGGTTTTGGCGGAGGTTGTTGCTGAGCATTTCCTTCAAGCAATCCAAGGTTTGGTCAACAGAGAGGTTGCCAAAGTAATTGACAAGCCATTCGGCGTTCATTTGATGGGTGAAGGGAATAATACGTTTGATGTCATGGATATCGGTGTAGTGTTCGAGGGCCTATACATCACTGGTTTAATATCCTCACTTTATCAACCCACACACACACACATACGCTTGGATACTTACACGTTGATATAAACCAGCCTTTTCACACAAATTACCAACAACTACCTTATCGTAGTGAGTAAGCATGCCAGTACCCAAAATGGCATCCGCAACTTGAGGGGCATGCACCAAGTTCATTTCCAAGACACGTGTTTGGAGAGCTGCGTCCTCTTCTCTGTTGTTCTTCAAATAGTCCAAAAGGAAAGCAGTAGCTTGCTGGATCATGTTTTGAGATTGGAACACATCGACCACCTTCTCGGGCTCAATCAAGGGGCCGTTCTCGTCATTCATGAGCGACGTGGCGAATTCAGCAGCCCTCTCGGGTTCAGTGCGAGCAATGTTGTAGAGCAAGGAAGCATAATCAGGAGAGTAACCCACTGTCTTGGCATAGGCTAAAATCTTGTCGTATTGACGGTTCTCGGCCATACAGAGTACAACCTTGTTGGGGACTTCAGCACGCAAGTAGACAGACAAGGCCAAAAGAGAGTCGTATTGCTTGACCAAATCACCAAGCTCTTCGCTGCACTGTAGCTTGTCTTCCTTTAACCATTTCTCCAAAAGGGGCTTACGATTTTGAGTGAGGATGGGCTTGGCAAGCTCGAGAGATTCGTATTTGTTGAGGACGCCCTTTTCGAGCAGAGTGCCAAAGTATTGTAAAATGGGTGGAAGTGAGTTGGGAGCAGCAGGAATCTGTCTAAACTTTTCAATCGTCTCGGTGGTACGAAGAATACCCTACCATAGTGCGTATGTGTGTGTCAATCAAACAGGCTGTGTCTCACTTGGCTTATATCTCTACTTACTCTGGGAGAATTAGCAGCAACCTTGGCAGCTTCAGTAAAGTTGTGGCTGTTGAATAGGGTTTGGAAACGGTGAATGTATAAATCATCAGCACCAGAAAGACCACCGCGAGAAGCAAGCTTGAGGGCTAATTCTTGGTTGTTTAACGTGTTGATAATGTAGGGAATGATGTTGTTTTCATCAAGAGAAACAGAGAGCACCTAAGAAACAGTGTTATTTCACGAATTCCCCCACCTCTCCTTCCTCTCTCTCTCTCTCTCTCTCTCTCTCTCTCTCTCTCTCTCTCTCTCTCTCTCTCTCTCTCGAGATGGACTTACCTGACCCTTCTTGTTGACGCCAATGATACCAGAGGTAGGATCATACTCGGCGGTAACAAAGATGGTATCACTGCTGATTCTGTTCATGTAGATGCAAGTGCCCGACTCGAGATCGTAGAGGTGGATGTAACCCATCTTGGTGACCAAGAAGATGACACCGTACTTATGGCTGATTTGCATGGCTACAGGGAAATCAGTGGCAGAGTCGGCAGGGAAGAAGACCTCCACAGCCTTCTTTTGGAATGGAGGGTTTCCGTCGACATGATCCACTTCGATGATTTGAAGCTGTAGTTGTAATTGCAATAAATTAGTTGGGTTGAATGGTGTAACACGTTCTTGTAAGAGATTACCTTTGCGCTGAGGTTGGAAGGAGAACGCACAGCAAATGTAAAGAGCTTGGTAGGATGGGCAGCGCCTTCCAAGGTGATTTCAGCAAAAGCAGCAGCATGGCCTTCAATAGGCTGACTGACACCACGCTCCTTGGAGTAGAGTTGCATATAACCACCAACACGGCCTTCTCTGGGAGCGATACCCACAAGGACGTACCATTTCTCGTCGGCTGAAGCACGCAGGTTGATAATTTGAGAATCTGATAAACTGGCATGCCTTTCAAAAATCTTTTGGGGAGCTGATTCTCCCTCGATAGACCAACGGTAGACGTTTCTCTCTGTGACAAGACCGATTGTCTTGAGATCCAACCACTTCCAGAACACAACATCCTCAGACATCATGTGAGACTTGATCTTGGTCTTCAACTCGAGGTTAAAAACTTGAAGGTTTCTTTGGGCTGAGTGATGTTATACATGATTAGTATCCAGATTGACACCACACACTAGAAACCTACATTTAAGGGCCATGACCTTGACTTTGGGATGCATGATAACAGAGTCTGCTCCACTGGGACGGCGGGTGATTTCATTATTGTTGGCTAAATCAATGATAACAACCTGGTTGTTGTTGTTCACAGACTCGCGGACGCAAATAAATCTATCCGACTCCATGGTCAAGTTGTTGAAGCCAATGCTAGCAGCATTTACGCCAAGGTTTTGCAACTAAATAGAGTGGTTATTTCCATCGCTTCAGCAGGTCAAAGCAGCTGAGACTTACTTGAGCATGCTCTTGAAATCTGATAGGTAATTGTTCACTCATTGTATTCTAAATTAACCCGAAATGTAAGCACTGGTACAAGGACACGCAAACGGCATGTACAGGATAGTTACAATCTAGTATTTTCGTCCTTGTTCTTTCAAAAAACAGTGTTTTTTTCTACAGATTCGATACTATAAACAAACAAACAGTTCAAAGAGAAAAAAAACACGACTTTTTGTGTGTGTACAGAGGAAAGAGGAAGAAAGATGGAAAATGGAAAAAGAAAAAGGGCTCTTCTCTCACTCTCTTGCTTTGAAATTTATAACGAAAATCGCTTGCTTGGTGAGCTGGCACGTCATCTCATGAATACGGAGACCCAATGTTGCAGTGATACAAACAAGCAAAAGTGGCCTACATCTTAATATAGTAAGCATTGTATGTGCTGTTTATCAAAGCCACGTTGAAAAGATAGTAATACATGTCATTTTATTAAGAGAGATCTATTTGTATGCAGAGGAAACCAACTTGGCAATCGTTTGAAGTTGGATGTTGCTAGTACCTTCGTAAATGGCACCAATCTTGGCGTCTCTGTAGAACTTTTCAACACCCAATTCACGAGTGAAACCAACGCCACCACACCATTCAATAGCTTTGGAGGCAGCATGTTCAGCCACTTGGGATGCGTATAATTTAGCCATGGCAGCTTCCTTAATGAAGCTCTTGCCTTCTTCCTTCATACGAGCAGCATTGTAAGTCAAGAGTCTGGCAGCTTCGATTTCAGTGGCAATTTGTGCATATTGATGTTGCATGGCTTGGAAATCACCAATGAATTGACCAAATTGCTTTCTTTGGAAGAGATAAGGCAAGGCAATGTCAAAGGCACCTTGAGCAGTACCAATCATTTGAGCAGCAATACCGATACGGCCTTCGTTCAAGATTTCAATAGCGTACTTGTAACCCTTACCGACTTCACCGAGAATGTTCTCCTTGGGGACGACAATCTCGTCAAAGTTCAGGACACATGTGGATGAAGCACGGATACCCAACTTGCTCTCCTTCTTGGCGACTTGAACACCCATCTCCTTCTCAACAATAAAGCAGGTAATACCCTTATAACCCTTGGAGGGATCTCTGTTGTAGCTATGTAAGTGCTCTATCCAAATGCTTGTTATCCACCACTTACACGTTGGCAAAGACCAAGAAAATATCAGCTTCGCCAGAGTTGGTGATCCACATCTTGGAACCGCTGATAACATAATGATCGTCCTTTTCAACAGCACGAGTTTGAAGAGCAAAAGCATCAGAACCAGAGCCTGCTTCAGATAAACAGAAACAACCAACAGATTCGGTGGCCAACTTGGGGAGGAATCGCTTCTTGACATCGGCATTACCATACTTGCGAACAAGAGTACCAACCAAAGTGTTCTGTTAATTTAAACGTTAATACCATGCGCTCCTTTTGAATGATATCAGCATACTTGAACATCACAGATAACACTGATGGAGGGATCCACCTTGGCGAGTTCTGTTAAATCGAGTTATGTGTCGGTTTTTTCTAGGGATAAACATATGGATCATGTTCAAGCTCACCTTCAATAGTGATGATGGCAGAGGTGAACGAGCAGTTGGCACCATCATAGTCAGCATCAGTCTCAATACCCATAAGCTATGTGGATTTTGATCAATATCGGCTCCTTGAAACATCCTATACATTCTACTTACACCTTGGTCAAAAAGGCCCTTCAAGACAGTGGCATCGAGCTTCTCAGTTTCGTCCATTTCAGACACCTTGGGCTTAACAACCTCTTGGGCGAATCTGGAGACTAACAAAGACTGTTTTAGCCAGGACATCCTACACATTCATATCACTTGAAATACACACCAGCATCCTTGAGCATCAACTCTTCTTCGGTGAAGGCTTGGAGAGAGGTAGGAAGACCAGCAGCATTACGAGCAATGGCTGATTGAGTGAAAGTTCTACAAATCTACAATTTAGTGCCCTGATATGCAACAACACACATAGAACGATTACCTCTTGGGAATAGAACGAGAAATCAAGTTGATGGAACGGGTAGCAGATCTCAACATGGCGTGTTTGAATTGAAATTTAAAAGAGAAGAACAAGAAAGAGAGAGAGAGAGAGAGAAAACGAAAATACAGTTATATTCCAAAAATTGATGTGAATTTTTCACATGCTGTGATGGTTTGTTGTTCGAACTATTGTAACACCGGTCATATTACAAACCTCTGGTTCTCCATATTTTCAAGTGTTGCATCGAATAATGCAATCTGCATTAGGTCTCCGCGAGATGCCATATGTATATAGAGGCTACGATACAAAAGGGATTTATATTACTCATATCGATACTGTATCCAGTCTACCTATTCAAGGCACAAGAGAAAAAAGTAGCCGTGGTGACATGCTCTACTGACAAGGGGGTTGTTTACAAATTCATGGCTAATTTAAAAATGCAAATGACAAAGCGTAAATGCTGGACAGAAAGAGAAATGATCGGCGGATATCGAACTTTAAAGATGGAGTGCTGATGATGATGGCAGCCAATCTTGATAATGTGCCATCAATGGCACCCTGGGCCTTTGCCTTGAGTCATAGAGGGGCTGTCATTTGTAGTGTGTGCCTACCTTTTTCTTGCATTTTCAGGTACACACTGTGTCTGTCACCACAACCTAACAGACATGTCAAATTAGGCCTGTATTTCCCACGACCTGACTATTCCAGTCACCATATTTGATTTGAATAGGCCACAGCCAATTTAAACTTGGTGGCAGGCACATCATCATATTATAATAAATGGTTCAGTCCCTAGACACTTTTACAACCCTCGTACGGAAACTGAATATCCAGGCATCTGTCAGGCAGGGCTCATATATATGATTAATGATTTTACAATCAATCAACAAAAGCCGCTTTTATTTTCACCATCTTTCCTCTGCTCAATGCTGTCAACAACGTTTTCTTTGAACGACGACCCGAAGCCTCTGAGATTTCCCTATTTACTGCAGACATGTTATGCAGCCCATGCATCGTCAATGTCCAGACTAACGTTATTAAACATAGAATGCAAGAAAACAGCATAATGGTCGATAGTGCTATGGCTTGACACCTACTTTCCATACGCTTCAAGGGCATCTATTACTGTATTGCCTTATGAAAAGGGCATTGAGTTTGCCAGTCAGTTTCACCAGCCAAAACCTTATTCAAGCTCAGTTATTTTTTTCTCTTCAAGATTGGCCAAATCTCGTCTTTTGTCGACTTCTTCATTCTATTTTGTAGTATTCGACTATATAAATTGTAATTATTATACAATGCGTCCTAATACATTCTTGGAGTGCTTTTCAAGGCGCTCCCAATGGTACCAAATAAAATGAATGTTTTGACTAAACTTACTGAGCAATTTTATAAAATATGAAATGAGGTTTTTGGTCAAAATATCGAAATTTTGCATATGAACACCTGATAAAAGTGGTTTCAGATGTTGCTTTGGATCGAGAGAAACATTTTGATTTAATACATACCGTAGTAAAAGTCTTCATTTTCGAGGTGAAAAACGCGATCGTTTGAAATTCGATGAAAACCATGAGGCATCCCTCATGCTTTTTGGTCGATTTTTGGCCATGTTTTTCTGGTCCTCAAAAAGTTGAGTAAAAGTATCAGGAAGTAAGTGCTAGGCGAGAACAATTGTTTGGTGCTATTCTGGCGGTCTAAAACGGATTCAAACGCGAAAAAACACGGCTCAGATTCATCTAGATTTCGCTGTGTTTTGTATACTTTTGAGTAGTAAAATGCAATACGAGTATGCTATGGGCCATTAAACAATTTGATTCTATCGATATAGGCGTAAAGCATTGCAGAAGACTTAAATTGACAGTTGCAGGTCCTTTGTAGATGGATTTCACGGGGTTTTGAGAGTTAGCATAAGATTTGTTGCAAACTCTGCAGTAATTGTTTGAATTGTTAATGTCTGGCTTTTTACTGTTTGATTAGAGTATTGAATCATTATTCATCTTATGAATGACAAAAATGTGTCTGTTCAGGGCCCGCTTGTTGTAAAATATCTTGCTATAAGCATTGCATTGATTGCACTGGTTTGGCGCAAGCATCGATCAATTCTCTCGTTTGAGTAGTGCTGCCTATGTCTAATATTTGCCTCCATCTACTCTTGGTCAGTATATTATTCTTGATGTCTTTTTGTTTGATATCGAGCGCATTATTCCTTCAGAACTCGTCTTTGAGTGCTTAACATGGCGTGTTTTCTTGTTTCGGCTTTGATGCCATTAGTCTATGTTGCCTCCCTTTTGAAAATTGAGCACTCTGAAGTATTCCTCAAGCAGCATCTGTCACAGACAATGGTGTAACACCAGCTTTTGCTCTCTAGGGGTTTGTCAATGCTGGAATGCATACTGTTATGATGAGCTGGTATATCTTAAAATGAGTTCTAGCGATAGGCTGCGTATACTAACAATATTGTTTCCCTTTCCAGTACAATGGACGCGTACCAACATTGCATGTTACTGAATCGTTGGTTTTTAAGACTTGCATTTAATTAATAACCAGTACTTGATATCTACTATGATGGAAGATAATAATGAATAATAGGGTTGGCAATCTAGATATGTTGTCCCCAAGAGCTTTTTTTTCTTCAGCCGGATCAAGACATGCCAATTGATGCCGCTATTTCAGACAAATAGCCCGAGGCTAACACACATCCATTGTCTTCAAATGTCCTCTTAATAGATGAAATAGGTTCTCAATCCATCCATATCATGCATTAATTTTACAAGATCAGCCATCAGTGCTATACATAGTAGGTTTATAATGGATACGAGCCTTTCAACTCTTTGGATGGTTTCCTGACCTACACTTCGTTTCAGTGGTAACCAACCTACGTTCAAACTGCTCCAGCTGCCGTCGGCCTTTGGCTAATATCGCAAAGTTGATGTAGCTAAAATGTTTAGAAGAACCTCGATTGCTAATTGATATAAACTTACTAATCATATGAAAGTTTATGCTTCGGATGGTTCTCTACCTTTGCTTCGCTTCGGTGAGAATCAATCTGCGTATCGGCAGCTCGCGTTACCGATTGTCCTTGCGTATCTTATCAAAATACAGTTACTTTCATTTTGACCCTCCACTTACACATGAAAATTCTTTATATTATCTGTGGATCTGACTTTTATGTGATGCTCTGCACCTATATATACGTGGCTACTTTATATACGGGTAAGCAGCATACTGGTATTTCCCCTTTTATTCCTTAGTATCCCTGATGCAACAAAAGCTGAGTGCATTTGAGCCGCGTTTCTCGCGTTTGAATCCGTTTTAGACCGCCAGAATAGCACCAAACAATTGTTCTCGCCTAGCACTTACTTCCTGATACTTTTACTCAACTTTTTGAGGACCAGAAAAACATGGTCAAAAATCGACCAAAAAGCATGAGGGATGCCTCATGGTTTTCATCGAATTTCAAACGATCGCGTTTTTCACCTCGAAAATGAAGGCTTTTTCTATGGTATGTATTAAATCAAAATGTTTCTCTCGACCCAAAGCAACATCTGAAACCACTTTTATCAGGTGTTCATATGCAAAATTTCGACATTTTGACCAAAAACCTCATTTCATATTTTACAAAATTGCTCAATAAGTTCAGTCAAAACATTCATTTTATTTGGTACCATTGGGAGCGCCTTGAAAAGCACTCCAAGAATGTATTAGGACGCATTGTATAATAAATACAATTTATATAGTCGAATACTACAAAATAGAATGAAGAAGTCGACAAAAGACGAGATTTGGCCAATCTTGAAGAGAAAAAAATAACTGAGCTTGAATAAGGTTTTGGCGGCGGCGGGCAGCGCTGCTGCTTGCTGATCCAAATGCCCTTTCTGATGATAATAATGATGATGACAATGATGATGACAATGATGATTGCGACGTTAACTAAAGAGGGGTCATCGAATGGAAAGAGCAGTTTCTCAGCCCGAACACTTTGTTGTTCTTGATAATTTTCTCTGTAAAGGTTTCTTTTGCAATGACAATATCTCAAAAACGTTGCAGTAGATCTTACACAAGTCCTGATTTACACATGGCCAGCTTTATGTCGCCAGCTCAAGGGCAACATCAGCAAATGGATACCTCCCCCCCTCCTGACTCTGATATAGCTATTAATTGATTGTTTAAAATCTAGTTTTATTACAGTATATACAACACTAGCCGATCTATCTCGCTACGCTCGATGACGGCGTCGCCCTGCGGGCTCTGGCCGAAGACATTTCAAATCAGAGATAATAAAAATTTGGTATATCAAGTAGGTTTTAAACAATGATTATATTCGATTCGAAGATTTTAAAACAAAAAATAGACTTGAAACTTGATTGAGACGACAGGAGTTGGGAGTTACAGACCAACTTTTTTTATACAGCATTTATATTATATAATACTTCTGGGTAGACAACATTCTCTGTCCGAGTCGCATTTTCTGGCAGTAGAATTGTCATACCATTTGCAGATGTTGCTCTCGAGATGGCAACATAGAGTTGGCCATGTGTGAAAACAGGACTCCTGAGGTCTACAGCGACTTTTCTAAGGGATTGCCCCTGAGACTTGTTGATTGTCATCGCAAAAGACACTTTTACAGGGAACTGTTTCCTAGTCAAAATAAATGGTAATGTACCAGGCAATGTTGATAATGTAAAGCGAGGAATCAACTCTACTGCACCTGACCCTCCGAGGATTTTCACCTTGAGGACATACTGTCCAATTTGCTGAATGATCAGCCTTGTACCATTGCACAAACCTCTTTCAGGGTTGAGGTTTCTCAAGAGCATTACAGGAAGACCTACTTTCAACTCCAAAACTGCTGGCGGCAGCCCTGAAGGCGAAAGGGTTTGCAAATACTCTGAGGGATAGGCTTGGGTCTCCGTGTTGGTCAGATCAGACTGAGCTGTGTCAGCAGAGTACAGAGTGACCTTTTCCCCAATCACGTTCTCCATCACCTTGCTGTTAATAGCATCAACGTTGACGTTCTTTGAACAGAGAATAGCTCTTTCCTTGAAGAAATCACTATTTTGCAGAGGACACTGCAGAACATGCTGAGGATAGATATCTTCAATGAACTGATCAAGATCAGTCATCTGCCTCAAAAAAGAGGGCAAAGCAATGCTGCCAATCATGGATGGTTCATACGACATTTTTCCTATCCAATCTGCAAATTGCCTATCTGTGTCATTGGAGTTGGCAAGTCTCATATTCTCAGTCAGGCTCAGCTTTTGTAATTTGGGCCATAATCTTGACGATTTCAGTGAGGCATTGACGATTTCAGGACGGCCACCTTGCCTAACAACAGGTGGAATTTGAGCAAAATCACCGCCAAGAACAACAGGAATACCACCAAAGGTAACTTCATCACCACGACTACAAATATCACGAAGTGTTCGATCAAAAGCTTCAAAGCAATATCGATGCTGCATTGGCACTTCATCCCAAATTATCAATGATGTCTCTCGAATGAGATCAGCAAGATCATCGTTTTTCTTGATTGCACACACAGACTGCTCGTGGATGTTGAGTGGAATGGCAAAGCGAGAGTGCGACGTACGCCCACCAGGAAGTAGCAAAGCAGCAATGCCAGAGGAGGCAACACAGAGAACAATTTTTCCTTGGCTTCTATAAAAGTGACAAAGAGTATTGTAAATGAAGGTTTTGCCAGTGCCAGCTGGACCTTGCAAAAAGAAATGTGAGCTATTGGTGTTGCTGTTGATGGAGGAGGTGATGGTATCAAATACGTGCTTCTGGGTAGCGTTCATTTGAGCGTACTTTTGCTGGTACGAAAAGGCTTCTTGATCTTGGAGATATGACATTTCATTGAGTATCAATGAATTGCGCTGTATGCCAGTCATTCTGCTTATCAAGCCATTCCAGTTGAAGAGAGGCAAAGGCAAATTGAACTGACCTAGAGATCTGTCTTGTGCACCAAGAGATGTTTGCAACAGATATAAGCCGTAATCAAGACTTCGCGTTCCATGGTAAAATTCAGCGTCAGGTTGCACGCTGAGCAGCAGCGAATACCCTTTTTGCACGATTGCATGCTCAAGATCATCACAGAAACTTTCACAGAATTGATCCCAAATCTGAACAGGCGATACCAATGAGTTGAACATGAGCGCAGAGACAAACATTGAACGCATTGCGTAGCCAGAGGCAAAGGTAGCAGCTTCTTCAAAGGCTCTGGTCCATTCTCCATCATCTTCGATCAAATGCAGCATCATACAGGCCTCGCGAAAGGTGGCGTACTCGTGATTATTGACAGTTCTCAGATGAGAAAACGACATGGCTCCTCTGACAACTGTGAGCAGCAGACGCAGATAATACCTCTCGCCGGCAGCAGGATTGCAGTAATACATGCGCCCAATTGACATTCTACTCGAAGACCTAGGCTTCCACTTTTTTGCATTCTGCTGCCAAGTCATATGTTCAGGGAACTCTTGATAAAGCAACGGTCGAAAACCGGGTTTGCCGTGATTTGCATGGTTGTAATGAAAGTAAGCCATCAAAGTAGAGCGACTCTCTCTCAATACTTTGTCAATTTTCTCCTGTGGCCATTGGGGATCAAAATAAACAGGTTGCTCGTTTTCAAGATGCACAGCAAGTGGAGTAACAGATGGGCTTTCCTCATGCATTGGGAATTCAAACAACCTCCATGCAGCTTCAACAGGACTAATATAACGGCCATTTAGATACTTGGCTACTTCGTTATTCTGAGTTGTTGCTGTGGTAGTGGCATTTGCTGTTTCAGTGGCTGTGGTGGTGGCTGTAGTTTTGAGCGTTGTCTGATCAGAGCCTTTGTAAATATACTTGTTGATGTACTTGATTGCCTGGACGCTACCACATACTTCGACATTTACATGGGCATTGTATTTTTTTGACAAATAAGGGTTGTATGGCACCACCCACTCATTCGTCATGTGGAAATCGCGGTAGACACCCAACTTGTCCTTGACGCGCACCTGATGAGAACGACCATCTCTTCTTCTTCTATAAGTAGGATAACCATCAGCACTGGTCACCGTTACTGGCTGGTAGTTTTTGGGAAATTTCTTTGAGCATACATCATTGCCAAAAGCATCTTGTACCATACACGGAGACTTTGAGTTTAGCTCGCCACATGGGCCATGCATCATATTGCGAGTGATGATTGCATGCAATTCAGGTTCTTCTTCAACATTTGGGATCTCAGCGCAAATGATCTGATCAATCCTCTCTGGCGTATCAAATCTATCTGTTTCTGCATCCAAAAACAATAGCATATGACCGTGAGGGAGACCACGCTTTTGATACTCAATAGTCCTTACAATGCCTTTATAACAGCCAAAGACCTTTCTGTCTTTCAAGTCTTTAAGCAGCTCTCGGTGCTTAAGGTTGAATACTCGAGCAACCAAGTCGGGGCGATCAGCGGCTGTTTGGCCTGGCAACAATTCATCTTGGATCTCCCTCCAGTTTGGGTTGGCAGTAAATGTGATGAATAACGTTGGCTTACCAAAGAATCTAGAGATAGCCATTGCATTTTGATATAGCTGCATCATGAATCGCGGTCCACCAGTGAAGCTACTGGGCAAGATGAACGTCTTTCCCACCTGTTCGAGGTCTGAGTCAGCAGCAGAGGTAGCATCAGCAAGTCCTTTATACACATCAGCGCGAAGATTCGTCTGATTGACTTTGATCCAGTTCAGTTTTGTTTGCTCACAGATTGCCCAGGCATCAATCACATATTGTTGAAATAGACGTCTTGACAAAAAAATGATCTTTGACTCGTTGTTTCTAACATGCAATCGAAATCTGTAGAACACGCCCTGGGTAAGTCGGCTATCTGACACTTGTTGTTGTTGTTGTTGCTCTGCTGGTGTCTCATCTTCTTCGCTCTCAATAATCATGGCATCAGCAGTTTGCGCTGACGATTGCAGTCTTTGGCCCCAATTCCACCCATATTCACCTCTAGGAAAAAGCAAAGCATAATGAAGAGGCATATATGCAGCATGCGTCTCATTGATACGCTTAAACTGGCCTTGAGCCCTGGCCGAGGAATTGCTACGATATGTGATCAAAATATCTCTGAAACTCCTGTCAGAACACTCGTTTGGAATGATGGCAGCAATCTCGTTGACAGTTGGCAGATTTTGAGTGCGTCTGTCCTGGCCAACAACCAATTCCATTTGCATCTGAGGACTGAGCCTGATGTGAGCATTCTCGCTAACACCATCTTGAGCTTGCCTCTCCTCTTCTTCTTTCAGGATTTCGTGAGCATGTTTGTAGATGCTTACAAATGGATTGCCACAAACTACAGGATCAGCAATCATTTCACTCAGTTGCTCAATGATCGTGTCGTCCAATCCTTGATTTCTGGGGTCTGCACAGCGAATCGCAGCGGCATACTCTGGGTCGTAAACGTACAGCTGGCTATACTTTGGCACATTGCTCAAATTTAGTGGTGCTTGCAAGTGATAGAGTTCCCCATGAACACGAACCGGCGTGATGCCGCCTCTCATCTCATTCTCTCTATCCCTTTGGAGCTGCTCAGGCGTAGCATCGGTGCCAAATGATGTAAATGCGAACAAAGTGTTGTATTGTCGCATGTGCTGCAAAAAATGAGAGGATCGAGGATGGCTTCCGTTGATCAAGCTATTTAAAGGCTCGGGAGGCTCTTGCAAAAGGGGCAAGACAGCTCTACCTTTTTTGCAGCAAGCATGAAAGCAGTTGTCGTTTACTCGCTGTTGAACAGCCCTCTCTGCGGCCCAATGCAAAGCTCCACATCCATCACATTGGTTGTCCATTCTGCCCAAATCTGAACGTTGTACTCTTCCAAGTTCTGATACAAACGCTGCAGGTGCTCTTGGTGTTCTTCGATTCGCCAATCTTCTTTGCCTGGCGTAATTTCGCGCTCGTTCCTGAATTTGAGTACAAACAAAATAAACCATTGCGTCTCAGGGTTTTATTAGGCGTTAAAAGCCATTTTACTTACTCGACATGAATCACATTTCCGATAAGCATAGTCTACTGGAAGAGCAGCTCTACAGGTCGTGCAGTGTCTTGTTTGAATAGTAGGAGGCATATTATTACGTACGTATAATAACAAAAAGCAATGTATCAAATTTTTTTTTTGGTGCCTTATATTCTTGGTGGAGGGGCTAAGCCCCCTCCCCCAAACCCCCTCCCCATTGCCGGCTTCGCCGGTGGTTATGCCCTCGTTTGTTCTGGCTTTTAATACTATTAAATTTTAAAAGGATATGATTGGCTTGTCTACTTTTTTTGAATGTTTTACAGTATATATATTAGATGCAAATGTCGGTGATAGTCGTATACATCCGTGCCATTTTTGCATAAACTCACTTCACAATCTATTTTGACATTATTCGATTGTTATTTACTGGAATTGCTTCAGTAAAGAGTATCAAAGCAATGCCCTCAATTGGGTTCTTGGCAGCATAAAGCATCTAGAGCCTGTCTTTCAGAACGAAAAAAGAGAGAGTGAGAGAGAGGGGAAAAGATTGACCTTGTACAAGATGCTATTGGATCAATCAGCCCCAGATCCCGCCTTTGAATCAACAATTCTTATCTGCTATCTTGTATCTTATTTTTTTACACACGCACATACACCTTCTTCATACATACAGCATTTTAGTGTTTAACAGAAAGACTAAAGCTTCGTGAGAAAAGCTGGATGTTTGTCATTTTTAATACAACACTTGACATGTATTTCCTTTTTCAACAAAAGGCTATGTCTTTTAATGAATTCTCATCGTTGAAAAGCAAATATCACAACACAAGGGAGTGCGTTGATTGTCAGTTATCTTTTTCCTTGTGACCCACGAGATTTACCGTAATCAAACATTATATATTGAGATCAAGTCGTTTTACAAATCGAGTTTATCGTTTACCCACATTGCCTTCCCTTATCCATCTTGTATACCCTTTGCGCTTTGGCTTACAAAACAAGCAATGAAAGCGTTTAGCTTGGATACCTTATGACTAAGCTGGCTCTATGACTAAGACCTGTATTTTAGTATGTTTTGCATCATAGCGCAGTAGGAGAGATGCATGCATTTAAGGCAGAATCTAGCAACTGTTACACATCGAGATCGTTGTAACATTGGCTTGCTCCCATTTTCTGAAAAGCAAAACACAATCTCCATGATATATCTAACACGGATTTGCAATGTCTGTTCAGCATCATTCACCAACATTCCATTTACCAAATGTTGATTTCCGAAGGCTCGCTTTAGCAGGTTTTTGCCAGTTTTTGTACTCCACAAGTTTTTAATTTTTTGTGGGAAAAAATACCTTGAAAAGAGTTCGAGTGGCACATGTGTATTTTTTACATATATACTTTCCGTTTACAAAGAGTCAAATGTGTCATAATGCTAAATTGACTGCAGTACGTTAGGTACCCTACCTTGGCTTACATTTACAATAGCTATGGCCACATTGGATTTCCCACGAATCAGCATTTGTACATTGATAGAGATTCAGCAAGGTATTACTCGAACTGAACCTCCAGTGTCATTCCAAGTTGCTAGACGCTATGATGACACTGTCTTATCAGCAACTCTCCAATGAATTCCGAAAACACCAAATCACCAAAACAAGTGAAATGAAAACTGATCTATTAGTCATGAAGGCAACCACATTTGGAAGATGCGTGAGAGATAATCGATCTGATTGGATAAGTGGCATTTTCTTGGACATTACTGCTCCTCTTTGCTCTTACTTTGATTGAAAGTGTGGGGGGGAGGGAAAATCCTCCATTTGGATCAAGTGACCCTCATCCAAGAGAGGCATACTGAATATGTAAATGGATTAGTACTACAGCATATTTGTCAGCGGGACAATATTATAGGGCAATGTCCTATTTTGATAAGATAGCTTTCAGGAACCTTAATACACAATGGTGCTTTTGCTTGGGTGGTTAAACAAGGACACGATGGTTTTCTTATCCTTTTTTGTGCATTTCTGGTAGAGGCGGAGTCCTGTAAATTAAGCAACATAATGATGATGAACAAATGGCATAGAAGATCTAAGCAAACATTGAAGCCGCGCATTAGTCTCTTTGGTATAAAAAGAAGGGCGATTCTCCCTTTGCTTCCACCTTCTCCTTTGTTAACTTGTCTTTTTCTCTTGTTATTTCATACTACTTTTTACTTGTCATCTAGTAAAAAGCTCCTTTTCTATATTCCCAATCTTTTTTCGAAAATTCCGTCACCCCGCACTTTAATCATTATATGGTTGGCATGGACCGTAACCTAAGCATCAATGAAGTAAACGAAACTGGTGAAAACAGACCTCAGTTTCAAACTGAGGAAGAATTATTACATTCTATGGGCTATAAGCAGGTACAGCAGCAGCACGCACGCACACACTCGTAGACGGCAGAATTTAACATTTGAACAACAGGAAATGAATAAAACCATGTCAACTGTTTCTAACTTTGCAATTGCATTTGGCTGTTGCTCCATCTTATCAGGTCTCACTCCTCTTTGGGGTGATGCCATGCTTGCTGCTGGATCAATTGCTGTCATCTGGGGCTGGATCCTCGTATCAGTCTTTACATTCGGCGTTGGTCTCTCTCTGGCTGAGATTTGTTCTGCCTATCCCATTACTGGTGGTCTCTACATTTGGGTATCCAAATTGGCCCCCCCTGAGTGGGTCCCTATCATGTGTTGGTTGACTGGCTGGTGTAACTGGCTTGGTTTGGTAAATATGGCTACAACATCTATTCGATTCAAAACCTTATTCTAATCTTTTATTTGTAATACAGACTGGTACGTCGTATTCCATCATTTCTTAGATCATCTTGTATCATGTCAAATTAATCCATTTCTATGTAGTTGCCATCACTTCAGCTGATCTTGGCCTTTCTCAATTCATTGCTTCCATCATCAACATTAGCGACCCCAACAACAGCCCCAGCATTTACTGGCAATACGGCATCTTTGTTGTCATTGCTGTCGTTCATGGCATCATCAACTCTGTCAGTGTCAAATACAACGGCTTTTTCAACCAAACATCACTCTACTGGCATCTGATCGGTACGCTTCTCATTGTCATTGTCGCATTAGTCTTGACTCCCAACAAGCCTAGCGCCCAATGGGTGTTCACTCACTTCCAAAACGAAACCGGCTTTTCTTCTGGAGGCTATGCTTTCTTGATTGGCCTCTTACAATCTCAATATACCCTTTCTGGTTTTGACAGTGCTGCTCACATGTCTGACGAAACTCGTGACGCTGGCCGTAGCGCTCCTCGTGGTATCCTCTATGCTATCGGTACTGCTGCTATTGTTGGTTTCGTCTTCCTGGTCTCTGTCAACTTCTGTGTCCAAGACTATCAAGCTCAAATTGTCGATACACAAATTAGTCCTGCCATGACTCAAGTCTTTTTGGATGGCGTTGGCTACAAGTGGACCGTTGTGTTCACTACCATTATCATGGGCGCCATGTTCTTCTCCGGCTCTGCTTTGACTTTAGGCAGCTCAAGAATGATTTATGCCTTTGCTCGTGATGGTGCTACACCTTTCTCCAAGTACCTTGCTACTATCAACTTGAAGACTCAAACTCCTATCTGGGCTGTCTGGTTCAATGTTGTCTTTGCCATGATTGTTGGTTTGCTCTACATTATCAACGAAACTGCATTCAATGCTATTGTCTCTGTCAACACCATCGCTTCATCTATGGCTTACTTTATCCCCATTGCTCTCAAATTGACTGTTGCTAGAAAGGTCTTTGTTCGCGGCCCTTTTCATTTAGGTCCCTTCTCGGATGCCGTTAACGTCATTAGTTTGTGCTGGATTTTGCTGACATCTGTTCTGTTTGTCTGTCCTACTCAATATCCTGTAACACCTGATAACATGAATTATGCTATTGTTGTCTTTTCCGGTGTCATTGGTGCCTCTGTCCTCTACTATTATGCTCGTGCCAACAAGTTCTTCAAAGGTCCTGGCAAGAGCCTCGAATATGATCCTCAATTGGATGGCCTTCCTGTGGAAACTGCTGTTGACGATGTCAAGAAGCAAGATTGTAACCAAGAATTTGACAGCTCCAGTCAAAGTAGCAATAGCGACAATGAAGGCAACAAGAAATATCAAGTTAACGAAGTTGAGCGTATTTAAATGGACTCCATACCCTTACATTATCTACTTGGAGCTGAAGCATTCTTTGAAAAGAATGCTTTAGTCTAACTTATTATTAATATAACTATCCCTCCTAAATTAACGTTTGTCCTCATTCTTTCTAATAAACCTCCTGTATTTGTATATAATACCCAAGCATCTACTTGCCATAGACTTCTGTTTGTATTGTATAATAGCGTGAAGAGCCACGTTTGGCCTCTAAATCGCATGGTATGATCATTTACAGGCGTGATTCGATCGAGTGTTACGATTTTTGCATGAAAAGGAGTTTCTATTAGCTAGATTCCCATTCATGTTCTAGAAACCTGCAAAGCAGATGTATGTTTGTCCCTTGAAGAGTTTTGCTATTTATATCAAAGCTTTTAATAGCCAGTATCTATAGTAAAACAATTGATTTACACTTGAATTTACTTGTCTTAAAACCCTCTTTATCCTTGAACTCCTCTCCTCAGGCATAAATACCTTGAAAGCCTTGATGATTTTACAAGTCGATGCGCTCTTAACTGAACCAGCATTGGATGGAGACATTTGCTTAGTAGTATATAGAGTGCAAACAAGACCAGAAGTCAAAAAAAAAGGCTACTACCATCAAATGGTAGTGGAATTCAGCATTAACGCAACTATATTTCATGAAAACGAGCTTTGACTATAGAAGATCAAAGAAAATCTCGCCAACGTATGTAAAAGATGAATGACGAGTGATAAATAGTTTAGCTCATGTGTATTTCAATATTATTTCTTTGGAGCACCTAAATGCTGGGTGGTACTTCCCTCTTTTGCTTGTAAACATTCGGCATAAGGTATGCAGAACATTCCATCTTTGAATTTGGTGATTATATTTGAGCTTTTTTTTTACATATACCATCTTGGGCTATTTATCTGATACATCACTATACAAAAAGCTTGTGTGAGATGATTTTGAGTCCATGAAATGGCTCTTACTGCTTTTGATACCGTGCTAGTGAAACCGAAACAATCAGAGATCCTTGAAACGATATAGACTCAAACTTACTTGACTGTTTGCAGTTGACATCATATGGAGTATGATTTCATCATTGAAGCAATATCATAGTCGATTATGCCCCTGGTAAGGCCCAAAGGCACCAAACATTGGCATTTACTATTACGTTTTCGATGATTTCGAATCAATCTGATATTCAATGTATACATGAATTTTCAATTGCACCTCCAATCGCTAGAGCAGAAGTAGATGATGTGCTTTAGCATCTAAAATGACAATAGTGCATGTCAACAGATACTATACTGTAGCTTGGTTTTGTATCATTGCGAAAGGGAAATCCTGTCACTATAGACCTATACATCTTTTTGTAAGGACATTTGTAGCACAATTTGCCCAGGAACAGGCAATATAAAAGATTTACAGTAGAAAAAGTGTACAACGTGTATCATTCATAATTAGGCATGTATCACAATCAAGAAAAAAGTTTTCAGTTTGTTTGTTCAATCCTTCCGAGAAAAGAGGGAATTACATTTTTTTTTATTATTAAAGATTTTTTTTTTTGAAATGTGATAATGAGAAAGTGTTGAACGGTATAAGTTATATAAAAGAAAAAAAAATGAAACATAAGACATAATATGGATAGAAGAAATATTATTCAGGAAAAAAAATATATAGAAAAATACTAAAAGAGAACTTTTGTTTAAAAAGATACCCTGTGAAGGTATGTGTTGAACATATACAAAGGCTGATTGTTGAAGGAAAAGCCCATTAAAAAGAAGAAAATATACAGAAATAAAGATGCTAGAAAAAAAAGAAAAAAAAAAGAACTCTACTCCTGTTGAGGGACCAAGATGGAACGCAAAATGGCGCAACGACGCTCAAGCATACCCAAGAAACCATGCATTTGTTGAGTATTCATACGGCCAAGCAACGTCTTGAAACGTGTATCATCAATCTCTGCCCATTCTTTGGATTGCACAGCAACAGAAGTGGGAGGAGTAGGTGGCATAGCAGCAGCAGGAGTAGCAGGGAATAAAGCCGGTGTCTCATTAGCGGTATGAGCAATCTTGTTTGGACGTTGGTCTTCTAAATCATCTTGGCTAATAGAGCTATCACGAGGACGCTTGTTATTAGTGGGAGATGCAGCAACAACGCCATCTTGGATAAAGTTACAGGCATTGCAAAGGGCTTCACTGCTTTCACTCTTTCTCCAGAGAGCTACATTGGTCTGGTGGCAGCCGTTGCATTGCTGTTGTTGTTGCTGGTTAGAATGATGGCTGAGAATAGGACGAAGCAAATTGGCAGCGACTTCAGCAGCGGCAGAGGCAGAAACAGCAACAGGGGAGACATTAGTGGTAGGTGAGTTAATGGGAGATGCCACAATGGAGGCAGTGGCAGTGGTAGGAGAGGCCTGTTTGGAGGTTTGCTGCTTTTGGCGCACATGGAGAGGACGATGGGTACCATATTGCTTGTAATATAAACCGCAGGCATTACAAAGAGAGTGAGCTCTATCAGGAGTGCGACGCCAGAGCGGAGTCTTGGTGACATGGCAGTTATGGCACTCTAGCTGACGAGGAGGTCTATGAGCTTTGGGCTTGTTTGGGGTAGTAGTTGTTGCGGAAATAGTGGAAGGTGTAAGAGCGGGAGCAACTACAGCAGCATCATTGACATTAGAACTATTCTTGCCATCATCTTCAAATTGAACAAATTGATCAAAGCTTTCCAGGTTGTTGTTCGAGTCGTTTTGTTGGTACATGGCAGCAAGTGACTGAAGCACAGAGATGGGGAGGTTTTGCAATACAGTGGGATCAATTGAGAGATGGTTGTTGGACAATAATTCAGGGCTGTCAAGTGAATCATTTGATGAAGCTGGAGAGGGGAAGTTGGTCTCAATGACAGGTGAAATTTGCTGTTGATTATGATCTTGCAAGAAATTTGACAAAAGGTGATCTTTTCCAAAGATGTCAGAAGAAGATAAGAGCAAATAGTCGTTTGATTCAGTCATTTTGAATGTGATAGTTATCAGGGAAAAAAAAGAAAAAAATATAAAATAAAAACGTTACTGGGTTGAAGAGTAAACGTTTATATAAAAACAAAAATGGATTTTTAGTTTTAGAGGGTTTTGGAGAAGGGGGGAGGGGTTTTTCTTGTTTTTCAGTTAAACGCGTCTACCAATCTTCTAGTTGAAAATCAAATATTTTTATATACAAGAAAAGAAAAAGGAAAAGAACATGAAATAGCTTCCTTTGTATTTATACCCTTCTTGAACCCAGGCCACCGCTGCTGGGGGTTAAAACAGAAAGTGACACCTGACATTAAGATGCCGCGTTATGACTCTTACAACCCTCTTCCTACATGTTATGTTTCTTGCAATTTTTTAATGTATAGAACAAGATTAAATATATAGAACCTTTGCCATAAACATCATGTGAGTAACTACCCGGCGGGCACAGATTAACGGATAATATAAAGTTGTTATTTGGGTTTAGTGTTACAGACACTTGTTCCTATGCTAAAAAAGCACTGTTTGTGAAAAAAAAACATTTACAGTTTGTATATTCACATTTCTAATGAGTCACAAGCATTTAAGGGGAAATGATTCGTAACCTTACAACAGCGACACCGTGTGTCTTTAGCGCTGGTATATCTATCATTGGGGGCTGCTATTCAATCCATCAGAACAGGATGAGTTATGCTTACTCTCTCTCACATCCACCTTATCGAGCCAATCGTAACAGTTCTGATAATCAAAACGAAGGGGAAACATCCTAATTCGTACACATCATAGTTGCACAAATCATTAGAAGGGATAGCCGAATGCTGATTCTAACCTCACTCGATTCAGTACATGTAGTAAAGAAGACTTAGATTACCCCCAATGCCTACTCGAACATTTGAAAGGAAATCAATTGCGAACATAAGTTACTGTTGAGACGTTTGATCTGTATGACTGAAAGTTGTGCGGCTCAAATGAGGAATATGGCAACTTTTAAACTTTTCCAAGTGTGTTACTATCCTACATTTACGTTCTCGGGATAAAGTTGATCTCTTCTTTGCAAACATCCAATTTGTGCTAAGGTTACATGCACGGGCGTAAACCCCTTTTCTCCTGTATTCGATATTGCTGTCATTGTGAATCATATAAAGACAAAACCTACCATCTTTTCAGCACATAGATAATCCTATGGGATTGTCCTAAATGTAGAAATATGTTGATTTGATATTGGTATATATGCTATAGTTCTTTATATATCGCGGTGCCCAATTCACATCTCCTTTTCAATAAGCGGAGAGAATTTCCACTGTCGATGATTGCTCATCTAGCATACAGCGAAAGAAACGGTGCTAGGCAATTTGGTGATAGATGCTTGTATGGAATAACGAAACATCCCTCACCAAATCTATTGACAAAATGAGACACTCTTTGTCTCGCCCAAATCACAAGCTACTCTAAAATGGTCTTAATAGAATGGATGTACAAAGATTAGCAAATCATTACTAGTTACGTTTTTTCTTGTGCCAATTAGCTTGACAAATGTTGATTCTTGTAAAATTAAGGTTCTTGTCTGTTGCTATCAAGTGGGCAAGCCGTCTTTCAATAGCCGATTCCCGCGCTATTATCGTTCATTATCACAATCAACGCAAAAATATACAACATTACCTCGGATGTCTCTATATAGACGGCAAAATAGTGTACACCAATACTCACTTTCATAAATAAGCAAGATCTTCAGGGATGATGTTAAGTCATTTCAGAGCGTATAGATCTGTTTGATCCATCATAGTGCTGGATTCACTAACTGGAACGCATCGCAATGAATGATGTATCATAGAAGCAAAAGTGGGGCACAAAACAGTGAATATGTATTCAATAGGCGACCACATCAGATATAGAGCATGGTATATATTTTACTAATAAAGAGAGATGGCTGTAAGTGTGTCCATGAAACGAAAAGATGAGGAAAGGAGGAAAGGAAAAGTAAAAAGAGGGTTTTTATATGACATTTCTTCTTCAAACTTTCTTTTTCTTGAAATAACATCATTTTGATGATCTTTTTAGATGAAGGCACATCTCAGATGAGATTTTGGGAGAAAACACACACCATCAGCGTGAGACTTTGCGTGTATATTTTATTGGTTGAATATATGGTGTCTAATGTCGTTACGATGGTTCGTATGTGCCTGTTGTGTATTTGCAGCAAGGACATGAGACAGGGTAATTCAATAACTTTCATGACGATGGATAATATTGCTCGAACTATATGACATTTTGCAAGCTATCGTATCGAGAAATCATAATCAGAATTGGGATGGATGTTGCTTTGCTCACACTTTATGGTCCTCGAGTTACTACAAGCTACGCAGGCAACAAAACCAGTGTGAATTTTATACCATCTAGTGTACCTACTACTTATGTGGTTTTCTCATTTCTCGCGTTCAATGATGCCCAGAAACACAATACTATTTGGCATTAGTATACAGAAGATAAACGTTTCGAAATTCATCAGTTTTACGTATTAGACAATGAGGTTTTGGACGAACATATTTCTTATTCATATTTGGTCAAGGCATTGTTCTGATTTATGGAGTGGCACAAATGGAGCACTTGCCTTGAATGCACTCAAAGAGCTTTCAGTTAGTAGTGATTCCTTAAAGGTGAACGAAGTTGCATGACAACCGCCATTTGGGTCCGGCTGAACATGTATACTATGTTGATGAAATGGATACTGCTCTGCTAATGTTGTGTGGATGGTATATTTGAGAGTGCTATTTGTACATCCTGAAGATATGCCTGTTACATTCTTGCTGCAGTGCTGTATTTTATAGATGTAAATAAATAGTTAGCGAAACCTTATTGATGGAAACATGTGGTAATAGTGCATTGTATGGGTCCATGAGCCCCTCGTTGCGGATTTAATTTTCCTATTCAATTGTTGATCCACTGATAAACCAAAGCCCTTCGTTTTAGCATTTGTTTTGCAGTTTCGGCTCTCCCTTAAGATTTCAAGATATGATTCTGTATAATACCAGAGTATGAACATCAAGAAGCAACAACATCCTCGGATTATTCGAGACCTAAGCACATATCGTGTAACAATGCGTTTCAACAGGATTTTGTGTCCAGAGGTGGACACACAATTGTAATCCGCGCAGACGGAAGACAACGAAATGAATGGTAGCAATAAATGCAGTTTATTAATAATCAATGAAACTACAAATCGATATACGGATATGTACAATTCTATATATGTATATAATTTTGGTGGCCAATGCAAAAGATTAAACAAAGGAAAGATCACAGTGCTTGAGCGACATGGAGTTTTCAAGTAACCAAGATTCACGTTCTTTTGACGCAATGCGCACTTGACCCGTGCAGATTAATTTCTTTAAATGTACACACTTGCTCAGTGCTTCCAAGGAGGTGGACGTAATTGTATTAGACTGTATTATGTATTTAGGTAGTGTTACAATCAAGTTTTCAATTAAAGGACAGTGTTCTGTGATGGCTAGTATTGCTGTGTCAGACATATAGCCAGAGCCTTGAGATACAAATGAGCGTAGATTAGGAATAAAAGGGGCAATTTGGCTGACCAGAGTATCTGTCAAGTAGCAATCCAGGAAGGAGACTTTTTTCAATCTATGATACTTCTTCTTTTCACCGATCAGTTGTGTAGCAAACCCGATTGTGATCTCTGCTGAACAATTGAAGAATTCTATTTCTTCAATTCTGTCACAAGATATCAAATGTAGTAGTTCCATAGATGCTGCTGGTGTGGCCTGCACGTTATGTAATATTAAGCGTCTTAATAATGTCTGTTGTCTGGAGATCAACAATGAATCAAGCACACGTTGAATGCCATCAAGTGCCAAATCTAATCCAATTAACCAAGCAGAATAAGGATATATAGTCTGTGCTTTATTCAAGGTATATATCCATTTCTCTAGTTTTGCCACAGACGTAAATCTTGGTGTATGCCACAGCTGTTTGATACAGATGTATGATATGCATTTCGATGTTAATCCTAATTCAAGCTGCGACTGTTGGTCTAGATATTTGATGACCTGAATCAAGACATCTGTAGGCAGATTTTCGAGGTTCAGGTTACCAGACATTTTCAAATCAAATGAGTATGAGAGAGGGAAAGGGAGAAGGGGAAAGAAGAGGAGAGGAGCGATAGAGATTAGAAACCAACAGCTTAAATGTGTGAAAAAATGAAATAGCGTTAATTGCCTTTTTACTTGGTGATGCCCGTTATTTTGGATTTCACCTCATACAGCTATAATCAAGTCGGTCGTGTCTCCAGGGTTTTCATCGACGAGAAATAACAAGAATTACAATGTAACAGAATCGAAAACAGAAATAATATTGCCCTCTTTGATTGCTATACTTGCGAAGCTCTATATTTCATTCTTCCATGATTCGTCTTATATAGCTTACTATCAATCCACCGTTAAAAAATTTCATATATATATATGCCACATTTTATTGAAAAAATTAGTACGATAATTTTATCTTTTCAAAATACATGGAATGAAATAGATGGTCGTTACTCATCTTGACCAAGTAAACATTTCATCATCATTGGTCACTATGTAATTTCATAACAGCTTTTCATTTTTGTTCTTGAGAAAGAATCTGAAAAAGGCTAAAATCCAGATTGCACTACGTACCTTTGTGTGTCGTTGCAGTTTGTCTTACCATTTCATTTTTTATATCTGCAATTTCATGTCAAAAGAATAAAATAAGCTGGGAAAATTTATTCAATTGAAGCACATTATGTTATGTGTGCAAAACAGTTTATCTGGCAACAACAATGTAGGATGAATGCTTCAATTATAAATGTGGTACTCCATGTACAGCTGAGACATATGTTATACTACTTTGCACATTTGAGGATTTCCATCAGAAATGAAGAATGTGATTCAATTCTGTCAACATCTTTTAATATATATGAACAGATTGAATGGGGCCATCTTTGGCTTGCAAAATATTAGACCAAACGCCTTGATGCTATATCAGCTAGTGGTATGTGGTTATTGTACGAACACTATCTCTTTTAATGCAATCCCACCTCTACAGAAAAGCCTTATTACGAAGTCGTCAATTCTAGAACCAAAATAATGGATTGCTCTTGCCATTTCAAGGCTAAACACTTTCAATGCAAAACAAAAACAAAAAAAACTTACTTGGAAAATTACCTGTATCACCAGAGAAGTCTTTAATGCACAAGGTAAACGAAGCAAATGTATTGCTTTGGAAGCACATGAAGCGAATAGTCGACCACAATGAACAATAAACCGCCATGCTTACTTTACTGCAGGAGTTGATAGCCAAAAGAAGGCTTGACATTAAATCTTGCTCGCTCACCAAAACCAAGGTGACAATAGAATAACTTTTTTTTTTCTTCTGTTTATCACATTATCTACAATATGAGAATTCATGCGTAAGCAGCATGACAGGCAACTATCATACTTGAAAAAATACCGAAATTTCCCTGTTTTGAATTATAATGGCATCATTATGTACTATGCTTATACTAACTCTTTTTGTTTGTTCTCTGACGCCATTGTACCTATCAGGCTATACGACTTTTCTGTAACATATGTATATCAGGTATCGGACTGTAAGGCACTCAACGTAATAATAAGAACAGCTGGATTGCAGCCGAAATAGATGCTGTCCTTACAAGCCTATATCCATTTTTTATTATCAATTATTCCTTTATATTGCATACATGTAAAACCTCAAACGATAGGTAATTATTGAATCTACTACTGCGAAATATATATTGCTACGGGTAAGTCGGTATAGATTATGTATATGTTTTTCTTTGAAAATCCTCAGAATATCTGAAAACAAGACTTATTTGTGTAGTACAAGCTGTGGAATTACTATCAAAAGTAATACCATTAGGTGCGCATTTCGACTCTGTACAAATTTTTAATAAAGGCCTTTCGGCACTTCGGGTGGTTTCCTGACCTACGCTTCGCTTCGGTGGAAACCAACTTACGTTGAGACGGCTCGCGCTGCCACGGGCCTTTGGCTAATATCGCAAAATTAATATAACTAAAACGTTAGAAGAATCTTGATTGTTGATTGATATACAATCACTAATCGTGTGAGAGCTTATGCTTCGGATGGCTCTTTATCTTCGCTTCGCTTTGGTGAGAACCAACCTGCGCAGCGGCAGCTCGCGCTATCGATTGCCCTTGCGTATCATATCAAAATACTACTACGTTCATGTTGACCCTCTACTTACATATGAAAACCCTTCATATTATCTATGGATCTAAATCTTATGTGATGCTCTACATCCATATACATGCAGCTATTTCATATACGGACAAGTATCATACAGACATTATCCCTTTTTAGTCGTTAGTGTCTCTGATACAGCAAAATCTGAGTGCATTTGAGCTGCGTTTTCTCGCGTTCAAGACCGTTTTAGATGGTCAGAATAGCACCAAACAGTCGCTCTCATCTGGCAGTTACTTTCTGACACCTTTGCTCAACTTTTTGAGGACCAAAAAAACATGGACAAAAATCGGCCAAAAAGCATGAGGTACCCCCCCTCATGGTTTTCATTGAAAATCAAACGATCGCGTTTTTGACCTTGATAACGAAGACTTTTACTATGGTATGTATTAAATCAAAATGTTTCTCTCGATCCAAAGCAACTCCTGAAGTCATCGCTGTGCCATCTTGATATGTAAAGTTTCGACTTTTTGGCCAGAAACCTCATTTCACATTTTATCAAATTACTCGATAAGTTTATTAAAAACATTCATTTTATTTGACACCATTGGATGCGCCTTGAAAAGCACTCCAAGAATGTATTAGGAAGCATCGAATGATTAGTACGATTTATATAGTCGAATCTAGCAAAATAGATCAATTGAGTCGAAAAATATAGAAATTTGGCCAATCTGAAACAGACTAAGAGTCTGAGTTGAAATTAATTTTGGCAGCTGGTGAGGCAGGCTGGCAAACTCAATGCCCTTCTAACCATGAATGCAAAAATATTTATTATATTTTTATATGCACTACTATTGACTATAGTCTACTCTAAACCAGGTAGCTTTATTTTTGTATCCTAGCAAAGTTGCCGTCAATCCTTCAATTGAGTACGCCATACCTGCTTCAGCCTATTCAAGTTTAGACAAGCTAAAAGACTTGTATCTGTTTGCCACGACAGAAGAAGCTTAATAAATGGCTCAAGACTTAGACAACAAAGAAAAAGATGGCATGGCATTTACTTGAAAATACTCGACAAATCAAACATTTCCAATTATGGATTTACCGAGATATGTATGTGTTGATGAGCGCAAATGATCATTGACCACGTGTTTACAATACGCAATGTATACTCGCAATAGTAAGTAGGATCAAGTGCGTTAGATAATAATACTAGTAGTGGTGATTTGATTTATTTTAAAAAAAAAGATATGCAAAGAGGAAGGCGAAAATAGCGACTGCCAAAACGACTTGAGGTGGATAACCCTCAGTAGGGCGTGGCTCTTCCAAAGCAGCCAAATGTTGATGAACCGCATCCAAAGGTTGAACTGTAGATGCTAACTTTCTAGAACTAGTACCTGTTTGATTGCGAGCACGAAGTCCTTCCTCCTTTCTAAGATCGTTCAATTGCTTCTCTAGATAGGCGATCCTCTCCAAGGCCTCTTTCAATTCCTTTTCTTTATTGCTGTTATCAGCTCGACTGACGGGCACTGGGGTTGCAGTATTGATTGATGATGATGATGGTGCAGGATGTGTTGTGGTTGCTGCTGATGCAGATGATGGAGTCATTGGCTCGGTAATTGAAGCTGTGTTTAATGAAACGGGTGCCGGAGCAGCAGTTTCAACGACAGGAGCAGCAATGGTGGAGTGGGAGGGCACAGCTGGAGAGATAGGTGCTGGTGCTTCACTTGAGGTTTCTCTAGAAGAAGCTGTTGTTGGGGTGGCAACAGCACCAGCGGCAGCAGCAGCAGCAACAATGGGAGCAGGAGCATTCACAGCAGAGGCCATGTTTTCTTTAAGGGATTTTTCTGTAGTATGATCATGATGAGAGGGAATAGCAGGAGGTTGTTGTTGTAAGGGCTCAGAATGGGCAATAGTAGATGATGCAATTTCATCGGCAGTTGTAACCGGTTCGGGAATAGAAGTCTTTGTATATACAGAGAGTTATGATACAATGAATACGTCCCCAACACACTTTGACTTACCTGTGTTGTTTCATTTACTTGAAGAGTGTCCTCTCTGGGACCAACAAATGCACATCGAAGCTTGTGTTGATGCATGCTAGCTCTCTCATTTGTCTCAACATAACTCCACTATACATAATTGAAAAAAAAAAAGAGTTCAACAGACATGTTCGAAACAATGAAACCTTAAAACCATACCATGCTTGCGATATCATTCTGTTCAAATGCTGCGCTAACAGGTGCAGTTTGTACGAGAAACTTGTCTTTGCACTTGAAGTCCTCAGGGAGCTCGTCCTTGAAGGGTTGTAAAATGACTAGTACACTCTTATATTAATCTTCCTTGGCCAATTTTTCCATCCCTCTGTTTACAACAACTTACTTTGCACTTCAATTTCAGAATTGGGTTCAATACGTCCAGCATTAGGTCTAACGCAGTATTGCTTGGGAGCAGTGGTCTTTACTTTGAAAATAACAGGCTCTGCCCCGGGATTCTTTACATGGATTGATTCCTTGACCACGCGTGTAAAAGGGCCTATACAAAATTACCATAATTCAATACATCTTGTCTTGGTTTGCACTGCATGCGTGTAGGTCCATCCTTACGGTGAAATTCTAATTGATCTGAGGGCTCGATAATAACTGACATAATCTCGGTAAACGATTCGTTGCAAAAATAAAGTGTATTGAAAGAAAAAGAGAAAAGAAAGGATACAAAATTAAAATGTAAATGATATAGCAATGAATCACATGTTTGAACAAAACAGAGGGCCAAAACGTTTATATTAAAATGCCGCGCGGATGAATTCCATCATTGCAGTTGAAATGCAAAAGCAGTTTTGTCAAAACTGAACAGATTGCTGCGCCAAATGAGCCATCAGCACATTGCCATGTACTCACAACTCTCATAGTTTAGGATTTGGTACAGAAGCCTAACCACAGATGACAGAAAACTGTTGAAATCAGGTCGTTAGAGACGAAATGTTCAACAAAACGATGCCAAGCAACCCTATTGCCGGTAGTGAGGAGCACATTAGAAATCAATCTACTATTAAATAGAAGCAACAAAATGAGAGATCTAAATAACATTGAATCATCTACAATGTGCATCAGTAGTAACTGGCTCAAAATAGCATGTATCATTCTGAATATATAGATACTCAAAACCAAAAGTTTGTATGATTGAAATGAATCAAGCCCACGTTTTATCTTCTTATCCAGTGTGACATTGTGCTCACATGTAGATTCCAGACGATTCACACATAAATTACTCACTGATGTTGTATTACAATGCTGTAATGTGTACTAGGGGAAAAATTGTATTAGAAACATATGCGCAAATGAGCAACATATTTTGTGTATCCTACACTGTGTTTACATGTAAACAGACGCAAACAAAGAACATCAGCTTTGCTGGCACTAGATGTGGCTTGATTTCTTGAAAGCTGGAACTGAAGGCATGCTGATTATAATAGTTACAAGAGACTGGTATCATGTTGTGCAACACGTATGCCAGAGAAGCTCTTTTTTTTTAGCAGTGTTCGAAATTAGTGGGGTTACCTCTTTTCTGACAGAAGGAGAAGCGACATGGTTTCTTTTGTATACGCTACTTGCTCATACCTGGCGTTACAAGTTTGCATTCAACGTTACAGTGGTTGACATGCGGTGCCGATAATAAACTCCTATTCAACTGCTGATCCAGGCACAGCTTCAAGTCTACTGAAATGGTTAAAAGGTGATGCTTTTCATTTTATTCAAAAGTGTCTATGCAATTTAGGCTGTGACACCAGATAGCCATCATCTAGCATGTTCTGCTGTACGCATCAATAGCGGATAATCGCGACAAATGATCCTAACTGGCTTCTTTTAGCACACGCCAAAAAACTTGTGCGCCTGCATCATACATCCATTTGATGAGGCAAAAAGGCAATCTGTTGATGCGGGATGTTTGTTTAGATCAGGTCAATAAAACGACATTGACAAGCCGATCAAATGATGGAGACATCTGACAAGCAGTAGTGCGCAAGCATATCATGAAGAGGTACACACTACTGCTGCAAACGTGCCTAGCAAAACTCGCTTGATAGCATGAAAGTATAGACAGCAGCAGTAGGAGGAGATTTAAAATGACGATATACAACAACCCCCTTTCCCTTTGAAAGAGATACACTACCTTCCAAATCCTTCAATCCCCCTTTTGTATTACAATACTACAACAACTCGCTAAAAAAAAGTCTCTCTCTTCCTCCCCCCCCCCTCTCTCCTCGTTCTCCTTTTTAAAACCTTGACTCTATTCAATTCTTTATTTTCTTTTTTCTTCTTGAATTTTTTTTTTTTGATTCATTCAAACTCTAAGAAGATGAGAGAGATTATTAGTGTTCACGTTGGTCAGGTAAAGCAAAGTTTGTTCCCTCCATGAGCCCTTGCTCTCAAGAAAGAGAGAAAGAGAGAGAGAGAACATGGTCAAGAAACAAGGTAGTAATTCATTTCAAATGAATAGGCTGGTATTCAAATTGGTAATGCTTGTTGGGAGCTTGTAAGTTTATGATGGTAGTTGAGCTTTGAACTTGCCGTCTTATATATATATATATATATACAAACAAATAGTACTGTTTGGAACATGGCATTCAACCTGATGGTCTTATTCCTCAAGAACAAGAAGTAACCAACCACTCTTTCTCCACCTTCTTCAGTGAAACTGGTAACGGAAAGCATGTCCCTCGTACAGTCTTTGTTGATTTGGAACCCACTGTGGTTGATGAAGTGCGCACTGGTGCTTACAGACAGCTCTTCCATCCTGGTAAATAGGACGCGTTGCTAGAGTGATGGTTGTAGATGGGATGATTTACCTTTTTTGTTTAGAGCAATTAATCACTGGTAAAGAAGATGCCGCTAATAACTATGCTCGTGGTCATTATACCGTCGGTAAAGAGTTGGTAGACTCTGTCTTGGATCGTATCCGCAAGTTGGCCGACAACTGTACTGGTCTTCAAGGCTTTTTGGTCTTCCACTCATTCGGTGGTGGTACTGGCTCTGGTTTCGGTGCTCTCTTGATGGAGCGTCTTTCCGTTGATTACGGCAAGAAATCAAAGCTCGAATTCTCTGTCTACCCCGCTCCTCAGGTCTCCACTGCTGTCGTTGAACCTTACAACTCCATCTTGACTACGCATACTACATTGGAACACTCTGATTGTTCATTCATGGTTGACAACGAAGCCATTTACGATATCTGTCGTCGCAACTTGGATATTGAGCGTCCTACCTATCAAAACTTGAACCGTTTGATTGCTCAAGTGGTCTCCTCCATCACTGCTTCTTTGCGTTTCGATGGCTCTCTCAATGTGGACATGAATGAATTCCAAACCAACTTGGTCCCTTATCCTCGTATTCACTTCCCTCTGGTGACCTATGCTCCCATCATCTCTGCTGCCAAGGCCTATCACGAACAGCTTTCTGCTGCTGAAATCACATATGCTTGTTTCGAGCCCAACAACCAAATGGTCAAGTGTGATCCTCGCAACGGTAAATACATGGCTTGTTGTTTGCTGTATCGTGGTGATGTTGTTCCCAAGGACACCAATGCTGCTATCAGTAGCATCAAGACCAAGCGTACAATTCAATTCGTTGATTGGTGCCCTACTGGCTTCAAGGTGGGTATCAATAACAGAGCCCCTGCTGTTGTACCTGGTGGCGACTTGGCTACTGTCCAACGCGCTGTCTGTATGCTCTCCAACACTACTGCCATCGCTGAAGCTTGGGCCCGTCTTGACCACAAGTTTGATTTGATGTACGCCAAGCGCGCATTTGTCCATTGGTATGTTGGAGAAGGTATGGAGGAAGGTGAATTCTCTGAGGCTCGTGAGGATTTGGCTGCTCTCGAGAAGGATTACGAGGAAGTTGGATCTGATTCCTTGGGCGATTCTGAAATTGAAGAAGAAGAAATTGAATACTAAAGAGATTCGTCATTGTATAATGATTCAAAATGTTTCATGATGATTCTCTTTTGTTTATACACTATTTTACCCCTTTCTTCTTGATCATAATAATCCTTGCTTCCATATTTACCCACATTTAATAAACTCCGTGTTGAATAAACATATCTTTTTGTTTCTCTAAACAACATTTTGCATAGTAAAAATAAGCGTAAGCGTGCTATACTCTAACACAGCCTCGCATCACAGTCTAATGTGCACCTATTTTGTAGATGTCTATCCCTGGTAAACGTGAAGCGCCTTACGCGTTAGTGTGTGTCTAACTTGTTTCTAGTTGCATTCAACGATATCGGTAAGCCTGCAAAGGATCTGCTCACCAAAGATTATCCTGTTGGCGGTGTGAAGCTGGAGGTCAAGACCACAGCTCCCAATGGCGTTGTAAGTGCAGTGTGTCGCAGACAAGCGTCTTTGCTCTCTACTGATGCAATAAGTTAGACTTTCAAAGTGAATGGTAACCGTGACAACAAGACTGGTATCATCGTAGGCGATCTCGAAACCAAGTGGGCCGATAGAAAGAATGGCGTGTCTGTCACTGAGGTGTGGACTACCTCCAATCATCTCAACGGCAAGATTGAGTTGGAGAACAGTTTTGCTAGTAATGTATTTCAAGGTTATCTACTGATGTGTGTTCTAATATACTGATATGTGCGGGTACAATAGAGGGCCTCAAAGTAGAGGTGATCACTTCTCTCCTTCCCTCAATCAATGAAAAGGGCGCCAAGGTGAACGCTACTTATAAGCAGCCTAATTTCCATACTGTTGCTACCCTGGATGTATTCAAGGTTGTGTATTTCAATATTACAGAAAAAGACATCTATCTCATTCTATGTTTAGAACAACTTGATTCTCAATTCCGTTGTTGGCCGTAATGGATTCCTTGTTGGAGCTGAGGTTGCTTATGGCGCAAGGGAGTCAAAGGTAAGCCATGTGTATTAACAACACACCACAAGCAGTGCGACTCAGCCGTGTTGTGTGTATGACAGATCAGTAGATACCATGGTGCTATTGGGTACTCCACCGATGCGTATGCTATCGCTGTGCATGCCACTAACAGCATGTCCCAATACACTGCCTCCTACTATCATCGTGTCAATCCTGACTTGGAAGCTTCTGGTAAGGCTATTTGGAGCAACAAGGCTTCCATCGATGGTGTTGCTCTTGAAGTTGGTGCTAAGCTTCGCCTTGACAGCACCGCTTTTGTCAAAGGCAAGATCACCAATTCTGGTGTTGTAGGTGCTTCTTTCACTCAACTTGTTCGTCCTGGCGTCAAGATCAACATTGGCGCTACTGTAGACACAAACCGCTTGAATGAAAATGCTCATAGGCTCGGCGTTGCCTTGACTTTTGAAAATTAGGGCCTTTTTGTTTGCCAATAAAGTTGTGAGCTACCGTTTGCTCATACTAAATTATTTGATGTGAGCACAGATATAAAATACCGAGCCATTCAAGTTGAAAGCTTAGGCTACGCCTGAATTGAGACTTCCACACCAAGTTCCTGACGAAATCTGTATATCATCAGTGCCGCAAGTCTGTTATTGTTTGCCTTTTTGTCTTGTATTTTGAATAGCAATCTTGACGATTGTAAAGAGCAGTAGATGATGCAGCATCCGTACAGCATTTGGAATGAAGCTAGTGTCTATCTCTACAGCAAGCAATATGCGAGGCCGCCTTGAGGCACTTGTACAAAAAAAAATGGCTTAGTTGCTTTGCTAACGAGTATCCACACATGGAAAGCCTTACATATGACGCTAAAACAAAAGTATCAAGTCCACATCCAAGACAACAGGCCAACATAAGTAGCTTGTTAATTTGGCCACATCTCAAGAAACTATACATTATTTTTAGGTGGATTTAGCGAGCAGTTAGCAGTAATATTCGAAAAAACTCATGTGCAATTAGAATTGGACGACGTTTACAGTAATGCTGAACCAACTACAGAACAGTTTAACGTCTAGCAGAGCACCCTATGGATCTCGAAAATCTACACAGAAGGCATTTCGGCAACAGCCAAAATCAGTTAAATCTCCGCTAGACATTCTGTCCTGATTTGCTACTTTTCAAGCTTTTTGGATCATATTCGATCTATTTTGCTAGATTCGACTATATAAACTGTGATGATCCATCCACGTTTTTTAAGGCATTCTTGGAGCACTTTTCAAGGCGCATCCAATGGTGCTATTTGAGAAATGTTTTTAGAATAAAACTATCCAGCCATATACAAAAATATGAAGAGGTTTTCTGCAAAAATGCCGAGATTTTGCATATTAAAGTCTTCAAAACAAAGTTCCAAGGGTTGCTCTGGATTGAGAGGAACATTTTGATCCAAAATATGCCGTAGTGAAAGTGTTTTTAGGGTCGAAAATGCGGTTGTTTGATTTTCGATGAAAATCATGAGGTACCCCTCATGCTTTTTGGTCAAATTTGGTCAATGGTTTTTTTTTAGTACCCAGGAAAGTTGAGTAAACGTGTCAGTAAGCAAGTGCTAATCAAGAGCAATGATTTGGCGCTACTCTAGCGGTCTAGAACGGCTTCTAACGCCAGAAATCACGGCTTAAATGCATCTAAATGCCGCTTTGTTTTGTATAGTTTTGTTGAGTAAGAGGCCTTGCAAAGATGGTGTCTGCCAGTAAACAGAATTATCTCGTTAATACAGACGCGGAGTACCTTGGAATCCACCATTACAAGCTGTTAATAAAAGGTTGTCATGAGATTACGGAACGCTCTACCACATTAACGGACTATTTTGTGTAGCTTACTGTATTTCGATAAGATCAATGGAGATAATGGATAACTTGCGCTGCCGCTGCGTATGTTGGTTCTCAACGAAGCGTGGAGACACTTGTTACAAACAGTAAAAGCTAAAATGCAGCCATAGGACAAGATTTGTATCTACCAATGAGACTCTCGGGTCGCTTGTTGAGAGTTTACCCATAGCATGGAATTATAGCGCATAGAAGGATTATACCCTGTATATATGATCGAGTCTGGTGATCGTTGTGATGAATCTGTACAAACACTCGCTGAATTCGTTGCCAAACAAAGACATACAGTGAGAGCAACTGTTACTATGGGACAGGAGGTGCGTAGAGCATACGATCCATTTCACCCAAGTTTGGGTGATGCAGTTCCGAGAATCACCTATGATGAATGATTTGATCTGCGCACTCTCTACTGCTTTATGGTTCCACCAGCAGTTTTTTTTTCCCCCCCCTCTTGAACCTAATTTCTAGCAGTCCTTTTATAGACAAGTGTATCACTCTTGCTCATGTGAACCTGTGAGTACCTCTTACCAGATAAGTTGACATTTCATGTATTTTTTTCTGGCTAAAAAATTAGAATTTGAGATATTCATTTTCACGTATCACATTCAATTTGCTCGTTGTCGGCTTGATGCGATATCTACATTGTAACTTGAAGTTTATCATCTTTTACACGGTTCAACCAGACAAACAGATAACCAGATAAGTTTTATCGTCTCTTCTGGTCAAGAATAACTACCAATTTACTATTGTTGCCTTGTAATCTTTGGTTTGGATTGTCTCGCTTTTTTTTTTAAGCGTGTTTTGACATATGGGAAATCTCTGAAACTTTAAAAACTAAATACAACGTACAATACACAAGGATGAAGCAGGGATGAGAAAAAATAAGGATTATTTAGTGTCTAGTAGTATGCCAAAAGAATTCTCATGTACTTGTTATAAGTGATGCGGCCATGGTTTTAGACAAAAGTGAATTATATCTGCAGATTCTGGTAGATTGCCCTAATCAAAGGATTAAAAGAACCATCCTATTGATAAGTCCAGGATAGTTTGGAAAGTGTAGAAACTTTAAATGTCGATTGAGTATCTTAACCAAGATGTAACAGCGTGTGTGTGAATTTGATAAGAAGCCCTGTTTTTTTTTTATAACAAGCAGTTTAGATCTGTTTATTGTGCAACTCGAAATGATATGTATATAAATACACAGCATTGTGGACTTGACATTCTTACTCGATCAACAAACAAACAAGCAAAAAAAGAGCAAGATGGATGAAAAGAAACCTTCCAGCTTTGTATCCAAAAGTGAGTTCCAGACAAAAGAACAGGTGCCATTTGAGAAATCCGAGGCTGAAGTCAAGCTTGTCAGTAAAATGAACAGACATTTTATCCCGTTCGTGTGCATTATTCTCTTTCTACAGGTATGTCATGAAACAGGCAGCTTACAGTGACCAGGACAACTCACAGTTACTAGTTTATTGATAAAGGCACATTAGCCATTGTCGCTCTGGTTCCTGAATTCTTTAACGATGTAGGCATCGACAGAGATCAATATGCATGGTGTAATTCTATCTTTTACCTGGGTTATCTCTGTATGCAATTACCCAACAATTTCATGATGCAAAAGTTTCCCATTTCCAAATACATTGGTGTGATGCTGGTGATGTGGGGCGCTGTGCTCTTTTGTATGTGCTTTGCTCATAGTTTCAGTCAACTCGCTGGTCTTCGATTCTTGCTGGGATTCTTTGAAGCAACCACATACCCTGCTGTCTTCTTGTTGATCGCTACCATGTACAGAAGATCAGAACAAGTCTTTTGGTTTGGCATCATGTTTATCAGCAACAGTGTAGCTACCGTCATTGGCAACGGTGCCGCTGTGGGTATTCTGAGAATGCCTACCGTTGGTTTCTTTTCTCCTTGGAAATGGGCCATGGTCATTTACGGGTCGGCTACCATGACAGCCGGTATTGTCTTTTTCTTTTTTATGCCTGATCGCTCTGATTCACGCTGGTTCAAGTTGACAGAAGAGGAAAAGCTGATTGTAGAGGACCGTGCAAGAGATAATGCCGTCGTGCCTAATCGCAAGATCAAGATGAACCAAATCTGGGAAGCGCTCAAGGAGCCAAGGCTTTACTGCTACTGTCTCATCTCCATGTTTCTCAATTTCCAGAACGGCGCCTTGACCAGTTTCAATACCATTATTATCTCTGATCTTGGGTTCAACAGCACAGATGCCATCCTACTCACCATGCCTTATGCCGGTGCTATCATCACCATGATCTTTATCAGTACATGGCTCAGCAAGAAATACAACGAAGCCATCTATGTGGCTATGGGTGCCTTGGTGATATCCATTACTGGTTTGACCATGCTGGCTGCTATTCCCTCAGGCGGCGTCAAATTGATGGGCATTTATCTGAGTGGCGGATGCACTCCTTCGGTAAGCACATGCTTTATAGGATTATACATCCTCATCTCACATGCTATACATACATACATAGTACGTCCTGCTACAAGCTTCCATCTCCAGCAATGTCTCTGGTTATACCAAAAAGATCTTTTACACTGCTGCCAATCTCGTGTTTTATACTATTGGCAACTTTGCAGGCCCCCTTTTGTTGCGCGATAAAGAAGCACCTCGCTATCTCTCGGGCATGGGCGTGTACATTGCTGCCAACGTGCTGGCCATCCTGCTCTTTGCCTATGTTCGACTTGTGTACGTCAAGACGAACAAGCAGCGTCACCTTGATAAGAATGTGAATATCGCTGCTTTGCCTGATGACCTTGAAGACATGACTGATAAAGAAAACCAACACTTTGTCTACCGTACATAGCCCTTTCATGATACCCATTTATTGGCGTATAATAAAACATCACTCTTATATACACAAATCCAAATTCAGGTGACACCAAACTAAACACTGTCTATAAATTCTGCATTATCTAGCGTTCTCATGCTTCTTTTTCCCTTGTTCCTTCACTCCCACATACAAACCGAATGCCTGTGTTTAGTGAACGAGCGCTCAAAAAGACCATACCAGTGGCTTTACTGATCTTTTTCATCGTGCTGATGAATCTGGTCATGGTATTCCGCTACTTGCTACCCCACAACGACCCTCGTTTAGAGCCGCCGGTGCAGCACAACAGATCAGACCTTCCGCCTTACGAACCACCTTACTATGGATTGAAGCTTGTTCGGCCCAAAGAAAAAAAATTCACCAGCCAAGCAATCGAGGACTATCTCGACTCATTAGCATCTACCATGAAAGACAAGGACCTATATACGCTGCTGCAGAACTGCTTACCAAACACGCTGGATACAACGGTGGAATGGGTTAGCAGTGATAAAAAGGATCCAAGGACGTTTTTGATAACAGGGGATAGTATGTCAATGCAATATAAACTACACCTGGCGTGAATGATGGCTACTAACTTTATGAAATCAAGTTCCTGCCATGTGGATACGTGATTCAACAAATCAAATCACCCCTTATTTGAGGTTTGTACAGCAAGATCAACAGCTCAAAGACTTGGTATTTGGTGTCATTCAAGTACAAGCAAGCTATTTGCACTATGATCCCTATGCCAATGCTTTCCTAAGACCTTGGTACGCACCAAAAAAGGAAGGGCAGAAGAGAGGCTCCACATCAGACCGTGTAGTACCACCTTATGATCCAGACATTGTATGGGAATCCAAGGTATTTACAGGCGGCCCAAGTCGTAGCAATGATATCATGCTGACCTCTGTGAGACGATAATAGTACGAGTTAGACTCCATTGGTCATTTCTTTCAGTTGACCAACGATTACATGGAAGCAACGGGCGATGTGGAAAGAGTAGTGACATCGCAAGATTGGTTGAAGGCCATTCCACGCCTATTTCAAGTCTTGAGAGATCAAATGGAGAATACATGGCCATCCAGTCAAGTCAGATTATTCGAGCCAAACGCTTCTTTATCAGAGGATCCTGAACCAGTGTCATTGAAAGACGGCTATCGATTCAGAAGATACACAGACAGACCTACAGAGACGTTGGGAGAATATGGCATCGGAGGCATCACGAGAAAGTGTGGGCTAGTCAGGAGCGCTTTTAGACCAAGCGACGACTCTACCACGTTTCCCTATCTAGTAAGCTTTGGCTGTCTTTTTGATCAGTTCATGTGTGTTTTTGACATGCTGTACTCTAGATTCCCTCCAATGCCCAGCTATCAGTGCAACTCATCAAGCTGAGCAAACACATTGAACTCTACTTGAAATCGGCTCAGGCACAAGGAGAAAGCGATCGTTTCCATGTACAGTACAATGTGGGTATCAAGGCAAAGGAATTGGGAGAAACAGTGCGTAGAGCGATCTACGAGCATGCCGTGGTGAAGCATCCTGTCTTTGGCCAAGTATTTGCATTCGAAGTGGATTGCTATGGCTCCCAATTGCTGATGGACGATGCCAACACACCTTCGCTGCTGAGTCTGCCTGTATTAGGGTTCACTGACAAGAACGATGCCATCTACCAAAACACCCGAGACTTTGTGCTTTCAGAGTGGAACCCGTGGTTCTTTCGGGGCAGCTTTGCAAGCGGTATAGGCGGACCACACACAGGTCAAGACATGGTTTGGCCCATGAGCCTGCTCATGCAAATACAGACCTCTTCCTCCGAGAAAGAGATTCGATACTTGATTGATGTATTGAAGCGCATGGCGAGAAAGACGGGCAGTCTTATGTGCGAATCCTTCAATGTAAATCATCCCAGCCGTTTCACTCGACCTTGGTTTAGTTGGGCAAATGGATTAGCGGGCACTACCATTCTTAAAGTGATTCAGGAATTTCCGCATTTAGCTTAATTTTTTTTCTTCTTCCTTTTCTTTTATATATGTTTACCACAAGAAGCGCATCCAGCTATAATAAACTGCCATTCTATACATCATACTCACGGAAATCACCCAGGCAAAGACAGAAACTGTTGTGGCGAGTGGCTCTCACGGCCCTCATTGTCCTGTTTCTACTGGGTCGGTGGCATTCATCTAGAAAATCAACTGATACCACAGCACCGTTAGACACAAGCAACAAGCCTACAGCGCCCACATCTCACAACAACCTCGAGGTGACCCTACCCCCACCTGCTTCTTCAGATGCTAAAGACTTTAAAGAGCTAACACTTGCTCGCGAAACAAAACTAAGCACTGTGGGCACAGCGATACCCAAAATTGTTCATTTCGTCTACGGTCTTCGAGATCCCAACCCAACACTGGATTTGATCCACTACACTGCCATCAAAGCTGCTCACGACGTACTCAAACCAGACAAAATCATGTTTCATTACCATTACATGCCTGTGGGAGACAATTTTGAAAGAGCTAGACCCATGCTGACGCTCAACAAAGTGCCTCTTGTCGAAAAGGTGTTTGATCGTCCAGTTAGTCATTACGCTCATCGTGCGGATGTGGTGCGTTTACAAGTGCTGGAAGAGTTTGGCGGTATCTATCTAGACCTTGATCTGATCTCGGTAAAGCCAGTGGATCATTTGTTGGACCGTGAATTTATCATGGCGCAAGAAGGCGTTGGTAAGTGCATTGAATACTGAGCGATGGAAACTGTCTAACGCTTCGAGGCAACTAGATGGCTCAGTTGGCCTCTGCAATGCCATGATCATGGCAAGACCTCATTCTCGTTTTGTTCAACGATGGTTCGCCACTTATGCATTATTCGACAGCGCGGAATGGAACTATCATTCAGTCATTTTACCCGGCAAATTGGCACCCTTCTTTCGCAACGAGATCACTGTATTGAATCACACTGCTTTTTTCTGGCCGCTATGGGACAGCCATGGATTGCGCACATTGTACTTGGAAAAGAGCTACGATTTCTCTGCCAATCTCGGTACACATATCTGGGAATCCGCTGCCAACAAGAACTTGATGAAGGATATCGATGAAAAGGTTGTCATGGAAATCGACAATAGTCTCTACTGTCAAATCAGACCTTTGTTGTTGGACGGTAAGCCGGATCCAAGACCGAGATCATGTCGTATTCTATCGCATACGGAACGAGCTGACAAGCTAATCGGGCATTGGTCGCTCAAGGAACCCACTTTAGCACAGAGAAAAGAAACAAACCCGCTGCCCGCACAGGACGATTCAGGCAACGATTTGAATGGGCTGATTCGAAATGGCAAATATGTCGATGACAGCATCTATCTATCAGGCGATACCAGCTATATCTTTCTCAACATGCCAACAGAGACATCAGCAAAGTCAATGACAGTCAGTTGGTGGATGAAGACATCCAGCACAAGCAAGGATCAAATGGCCATGGTGATTCAGACAGACAATGGCAGAATCTATGTATCCACCCATGTGCTAGAGAATGGCTCGCTGTCGTTCCAAGTCAAGACAGTGCGTAGAAATGATCAGTGGGAGTGGGCTCAAATTGAAGATTTGGCATTGAGGCCCTCGCCCTATGCTGTAGATCAAGAATACCACCATTATGCATTGGTGATAAATGACCCAAAGAGCAATCTAGGAGAGCCGCCTATTGCTTTGTACCTGGACGGTTATGTTGCTTCCAGTAGCATTCATTGGACGTACCCAGAGTCGATTGGATCTATTGTGAGAGGTGTTTGGTTCGGATCTATTGAGCCCTTGAATGACCGTTATCAAAGTCCATGGGATAACTCTGTCAATTTGCAAGCCTATTACCGCGAGATCAACATATGGGAGAAGGGGCTCAGCGTTGCCATGGTCAAGGACATGGTAGCATCGACCCATATGACATTGACAACGGCCAGCAAAAAGAAGGCATCCAAATCCAAGACCAATGCCGCTACAACAACGCAAGCATTCTCCAATGAGAAATCTCAATTGGACCAAGAACTCGAGCAAGAGGAATTGGAAGAAGACGAAGAGCTTTTGTGGGGTGCCAATGATCAATTAGACGATTAATAAACATGGATAGAGATAGCAGGATGCCATCATCATGACCATGCCATTTGATTGTTTCTCAATAACGCGATTCAACGCGGGCGCGCGCGAAATCACAGCAAATAAGATGCGTTTTGTAACGTCACATTGGAAAGAGGCGAACCAAGTGATGTGCTGTGTGAAATGTTGTGTGCGTGTGTGTGTGCAATGAAGGCGATAAATTTTTTCCCCTCCCCCCCCCCCCCCTCTTCTCCCCTCTTTCGGTTCATTTGATTGTTCTTCTAAAGTGCATTTTCATCCTTTTTCTCTTGAAACATCTGTTGTGATAGGATTACCATACAATCTTGATAGACAAGGAAAAAAGAGACCGAAAACAAAAAAACCAAAAAAAAACCAGAGAGAATCCCTCTTTTATTTTTCTACACATTCCTTTTGCTTAAATTACGCCTGTTTATTGCATACGCAACAATTTGAATAATGAATCACGGTCTTTCACAACGTGTAAATCGCGCTTATCCTTTCCTTTTGGCTTGTCGCCACAGCTACAAATACTCACCCTTTTTATATATCTCTTAGGAAAATGTACGAAGAAATCCAATGGCAGAGAATCAGCAAGGAGAAAACGCCAAACCTCTTGGTCTCTCTACCTCCACCAACAAGCCATTAGGTCTTTCTTCAAAATCCACCAACGTCTCATCAAAGCCAAAATCAGGGTTCGATGCTAATGTCAAGCCACGTCCCATCCTCTCTGACAAGAGCAACAAAGGAGCACTTCAATCCAAGGTATGTGTTGCTTTGTTATATTTAGACCAAACAACTTACAACAATGAAATATACAGTTGCAATCCTCAAAGATCGTTAAAGAGACGATAACGACTTCCTCCTCCTCCTCCTCCTCCTCCCTCGCCACCAAAGTACTTGTCGATGAAAAGATTACCACCACAACCACGATTAAACAACAAGATACCCTTGATCAAACTGCTGCAACCAAAGAAGACTTCTTTCGAGATAACGAATCTCGATACGCACAGAGTCAACAAGAACAACAAGAAGAGACCATCAGTATTGTACCCGTTCTGCCCATCAAAGTGCCAGAGAAAATGAAGCATCTGTTCATCAAAGACACTGCACACAAGCTGGGTAGTAACAGCAGCAATAGCAACAAACGTTCCTTTGATTCCTTTGAAGGCCCACACGACGCCTCCTCCTCTTCGCTTGCCGCCGCAAAGAAACTCAAAACATCCTCATCGCATCCCAAAGATCTCTTTGTCGAAAACGCTCCTCCCTTAGGCTTCGAGTTGAACCAGGAAGCGATCCAATACGAACACGAACAAGAGATGCGAGCCAAACTAGCCATGCTTCAAACAACGCAATCGCTTCGAGAAGATCAATGGAACGATCCTATGCTTGTCGCTGAATATGCTGGTGAAATATTCGGTTATCTCTTTGATTCTGAACCTGATGTCATGGCAGATCCCAAGTATGCCAACAACCAACAGCATGAGATTTCGTGGAAGATGCGCAGTGTGCTGGTGGACTGGGTGATTGAAATTCATTATTTATTCGACTTGCTTCCAGAGACCCTCTTTTTGGCTGTGAATATCATGGATCGCTTCTTATCTCTGCGTTCCGTAGCTCTTGGTAAACTTCAGCTCGTGGGTATCACTTGCTTGTACATTGCAACCAAGTTTGAAGAGAATACGTGCCCCATCATGCAAGACTTTTTGTACATGACCGATAAAGGTGTCAACGAGGACGACTTTATCAAGGCAGAGCGTTTCATCATGCAAATCTTGGACTTTCGTCTCTGTTACCCCAATCCGCTCAACTTCCTACGACGTGTCTGCACTGCAGAAATGAATTGTGATGTTCATACCCGTACATTGGCGAGATACTTTATGGAAATCTCTTGCATTGATCACAGATTCATTGGTGTCCGTCCCTCAAAGATTGCTGCTGCTGCCTTGTGGTTGTCGAAAAAGATGCTGGCCAAGGGCAAATGGAGCAGTCATTTGACAAAGCTATCAGGTTACGCACCACACGACTTTCGATGCACTGTGGAGGCCATGCTGGACTATCTCTCTCAAACCGTTACCCATGATGCATTCTTTAAAAAGTGGTCCACAAAGAAGGCTTCAAAAGCAAGTATCTTTGTACGTGATTGGATTAACAGATACTACATCAATTAATCGCTCGCTTTCTTTTATCGCACCTACCGTACATTTTTATACATATCTTACATATAAAGAATAATTACTCTTCTACTAACAATAAAAAAAAAAAATTCATTTTCCTTCTCCTCCTCCTTCTCCTCCTTTCTTTCCCTAATCATCATTATGTCAACCGAAAATACCTTTAAAAACTCACTCAAGAACTTTCAATCATCCAGAGGAGGAAACAAAGCCAGCATCTCTTTACCTACAAATACAGGTGCATCGTCCACATCGGGTTCAGCATTTCAGTCATTCCGTGATAGTGCAACAAATGTCTTCTCAAGCGTATCAAGTACAATTCAAGGTTACAATCCATTAAGCAGTGGTGATATTGAAGAAGAAGAGGATCCTTGGTATCAACTGTCTCGTGTAGAGGTATAAGAACATGAACTGCTGTCATGTTGCCATGGAAACTAAAAATGCATCCTGTGTAGAGAGTGATGGCTTTTGCTTTGTGTCTTGTATTGGGCGTGGGCTGTTTTGCTCTGGTATGCTGTAGTTGTATTTTGCATGTTTTCCTCTTTACTAAATGCCTATGCTAGTCCTTTTTCTTTTTACCTTTATTCCCGGGAAAATTCGCTGCTACATTTACATGCAAGTCTTGATTTGATATATTGCCTTTTTTTTTTTTTGTGTGTTGCTAATTTCTGTGTAGTGGGTAGCATCTTGATTTTGGTGAGCGTAGCTTTACTACGTGGTCCATTATCCCATATCAAACACATGATATCAATGGAAAGATTACCATTCACAGTCTCGTATGTTGGATCCATGATATTGACATTGTATGCAGCTTTGGGTGTAAGTGTTTGAGGTGGATAGGTCAAGTAGTGGGCTTGCTAACATGTAGCTTGTTTAGTTGCGTGCCATGATTTTGACCATCATTTTTGCTATTATTCAAATTATTGCATTGATCTGGTAAGCTATCGACACAAGTGAACCAACTTTGTATTAAGCAAATCCATGACAGGTACGTTGGATCGTACATTCCTGGAGGTGTCTCCACCTTAAGGTACGGTTCAGCATATATCGGTAGAAGAGCTGTTTCTGTACTTCCTATTTGATCTCTCTCAAATAAACCCAAATCAGGGCAACCCTGTGTATAGCAATTTTTCAATGTACAAGACTTTTTATTATTACAACTTTAACTTTTTGTGAAGGCTACCACTGCCACCATTCATAACCAACTCTCCCAAAGGTCGTTTGTGAGTGATTGTCCATTCATTGATCAATGCAGTCTCAATGCCAGGTGCGGATATCCATGAGAGCATTGCCTTTGCACTACATCGCTTGTCCGTTTGCACTTGCAACAACTTCAAAAGCAACTCAATGCTGACACTGCCAGGCATCTCATGTCGCAGCACTCTCTCCAAGCTTTCATCCTTTTGGATCACTTGACGCAATGCATGCAAGTCGTTCTTTTCCAATGAATCCCATGGCTCTTTGTCTGAAATGAGCTCCCAAATGATCATACCAAGCGTATACAAATCTTGAGCAACGGGATCCACTGGACGAGGCAGCATGTCCTGATCAGATGGATGCTTGGGCAATGCTTCAATAGGATGATACCAGTAGTTGCGATGCACTGGCTTGCTTCGTATCAAGGGCAATACCTTGCACCACATGTCCAGCTCTTGTTCGTCCTTGGGCACGATTTGAGCACTGTAATCCGCATTGATCTTGCGTGGACACTCGACCCACCATTCTCTGTAATCGGAAGCATGGATAAACACTGCTCTGTTGAACTGAGTAAGCCACACATCCACCTTTTCGCTACCATCTTTTAGTGTCTGATGCGTCTTGTTGACCATGAAATTCCAGCTTGATAAATCACCATGCGCCATACCGATTTCATGCAAAATCAAGACACTTTCAATCATCTGAATCACCATATCCAGCTTTTGCTGTGCTGTGGTGTTGTGGTGTTGTGTATATTCCTTCAATGTCATCTCAAAACGCTGCATGCACACGCCTATGATCTCACCGTGTCCATCATGCAGCAATTGGTGTACCTGAGGCATATGAGGAAGTCGTGTCAATTGCATCAATCCTACAATTTCACTGACACGTTGGTTGATGGTCATTCTTCGAAACAGTTGGATCACTTTAGTGTTGTCGCTGGGTATCCAGAATACGCTCTTGAGTTCACTGTGGTGTTGCGATGGGATCAAGATCAAGTCGTCGTCGTCGTATATACGTATGTCCACAATGGGAATCTGCTTTTGTGAGGCAAAGCTGGATATCTTGTACCATAAATCTGCTGCTGTCTTCATATGAGCTTTGGAGGGCGCTTGGTGTTCGAACTGATCTGCATAGCAAGTGAAGGGTTTGGTAATGGTAGTGCTGTGGATGGTGTCTGCAGCAGGTTGTTGGGCTTCACTACTTGACACTGAATGATGGCTGGACAATGTCGCTTCTCTTGGTTCGGTAGTCGCATTGGAACGAGAAACTGAGCTGTGTTCAACTGTATCAGACGATTCGGAATGACGCTTGACGTCGTGCTCATCATGATCATTGATAGATGAGCTATATGAGTCTGTATCACCGGAATGCATGCTAGATATAGGCGAACCCATCATGTCATCGTCCGAGTCTGGTTCCTCTTGCGCACTTAGCGCATCGCCAGAGGATGCTTGATCGACATTTTCTTCCTCCTCTTCAGGGTCGCTGTATTCATAATCTGGTGTAGGAGCGTCATTCAAACGGCTACCATCAATTTCCTTTTCCTGTTTAATATCCACTTGATCTGTCTCTCTTTCAGGATGGGCAACAGTATGTGTATACACTACGAATCGAATGAGTACCATGATCCAACGAAAAAAAGAAAAAACATTGTACATACCTTGAGTGACAAGTGATGGATACGGGCTTTCACGAGCTTGCGATGTGGAAATTTCAGGCTGTTGTTGAGCTAGAGATACTGGAGATCCAAGCAGAGGGCTCGTTGGAAAGGGGGGTAGTTGTAATTGCAAAGGTGGCAGCTGCATTGGTATATGAGGAATGAATACAGGCGAAGGCAAATGATAGGCAACATGACCGTTTTGCAGTGCTGTCTGTGGTAGTGGTGGCGAAGGTGTGGTTGTATTGGATGGCTGTGGATAGTAATACACGGGCTCTGGGTAAGGGTGTGGCTGTGGGTACCCGTTAGGAGCGAGTTGATACATTGCGGGAGGATGTGAGTAGATATAGCCTGCTTGATGAGGCGGGGGGTATCCGTAGATGATATTGGCTGGTAGTTGGTGTGGAGGAACAGTAGTGGACGTAAAGGAAGAAGAAGAAGCAGCAGCGTTTGAAGTAGTAACCATGGAGACTGTGGTTACTGAAGCAGGAGAGCTAGTGGTGTCCTGCTGATGTGGGCTGTCTTTCTTGACATTGGCTTTTTCGGAAAGAGGGAGCTTTTTATCCTTCTTCTTGGGCGCTTTACTATGCTTTGATGCCATGGCTGTGTTGCCATCTTCAAGGGACAAAGAGTGTGGTCTCTTTGCCGATGCATTCGAAGTGGACAAAGGTGGTGAAGATGAAGATGATTGATTGGCTGATTTTGATTTTGTACATTTGATTTGAATGTGTGATGTATCTTTGGGTGGATTGATAGTCAGTCTTTTTGCGGTAGTAGTAGCTGATGGTGGTTGGGCACAAGACAATGCGGATTTATGAGGTGTGCCGAGGCTTGATTTATGCTTCTTTGAGCTGGATTGATGTGGGAGCTTGAGGCTGGCTCCGATGTTCAAGTTGGCTTCTTTGGTGGATTTTGATTTTGATGCATGCTTTTTGACAGATGATGACGCTTCTGGTTCAGGCGATGTATTAACAGAAGACGATGTCGATGCTTTGTCGGCCAATACAATCAGTTTTATCTTGGGCTTTAGCGCAGATTCTGTTTCCATTGTCTTCTCTCGGGAACTCGCACTTGTTGTCGGTGGATCAAGATCTGCATTGGATGCCACCCTGGATCGACGTTTAGGTGCTTGTACCGCTTCCTTTCTATGGAAACTGCTTGCTTTTGTTGTGGATTGAGTAGATGGTTTGGTATTAGACGATGATGAGGAGGAAGGCAGTGGCGGTGATGTATGTGGTGTTGCTGCTGTTGATGTGGCAGCTTGAGTGTTAGTAGATCTCTCTACTAGCTGAGCATCAATGTCCGATGTTGACCCTGAGTCATCTAAACTCGAGACAGGATACAGCATTGCTTGTGCGAAATTTCTTGCAACCTCGAAATTACGAATCTTCTTGGGGTCTGTGTTGTACTTGGTAGAGATTTTGAATGTAGTAAAGACCTTTTTCAAGCAATTGCGGTCAATGTCCTTGGTGATGATGGATTCCACATGACGGACTGGAGCTTGCAAAGGTCTCACTTTAATCCATGCCTTGGGAGAGTAGTTGATGCTCTCACTGAAATCCATGGTCGAATCATCCACATCATGCACTTGATTCACTGGTTCTGCCAAAAGTACGGTTGCGCGCATTTTATAAAGTGATTCGCCTTTTTCGCCCACAGGTGTCGTCTTGATATCGTACAAAATAGCCAACGCTCCACTGGGATCCGAGTGTGCTTGCTTCAATAGCGTGCGGTTCTTTGCAATATACAAACGAGGTAATGGCATCTTTTTACGGATGCATTCATCTTTGCTCATGTACTCAAAAAAGTAGGAGTTCAACATTTGAAATACATGCTGATTCGTGCCTCCATACATGCGTTTGGTTCTGTGATCTTGGTCGCTGAAAATGTGGATGCCATACAATGTGCTATACAAGAAGCAAGGTAAGATTTTACATAAAGTGTTCGCCTCGCCGCAACGGATAAACAATGACTCACCTTTTCTCACTGGCATTGGCCTGCTTCCCCATTTTATTGCCATTGCTGTAGAGCTCTTCGGGTATCAACGTTCTTGCAATGGAGGATACGTCTTGTATTTCGGTTGACAGGTAAAGCGGCCTAATCGTTGGTGTACACAGCATGAATTACACAGCCCCTCTCTCTCTCTCTCTGTTTTATCAGTTTCTTCTTTTACCTTTTTCCACCTCGAATAAAGAGTATTATCTCATCGTATCGTTTCTTGAGCGTCAAGGCTTGTTGGTATATAGGATCGACTGAGAGATGAAATCGCATGGCATTTTCCCAAACCAAAAAGAGATCTTTGGCGAAATCCTTTACGTTTTTGTACTTGTTGTTGAATAGATTCTCTTCCAGCGTCTTTAGGTCCATGGGATGCTTGATTTGGCTGTGGTATATCACTGCGGTCAAAGGTACAGGCGTCATGAATTGGTGGCAATCGTAGGTGGAAACAAGCTCATCGATGATGAACACACATTGTCTGAATTGATCAGAGGACAGGTTCATCTTTTTCGCGCCAAGTTGCAGCGCAACAGACGCTTGGCCATCTTTGGATTGCTGTTTGGATGCACTCATGTGTATTGGTGGTGATAGATAACCTGAAAATTTGGTTTTTTTTTTTTTTTTTTTTTTTTCTTTTGCAGGAAAGACGCCTTTTGTTCAAAAAATTCTTTGCGTGTGTGCAAGTGGTCGAATTCGCCCCCCACGCAATCTCGTCACGAGCAGAGAGAGTATGTATCTGCTTTGCTCTGCTGCTTATCAAAAACAGCAGCTCTCCTTTTGATACTCAACACAGCAAATATGCTCAATGTACTGAGAGAACGTCGACTACCCACTGCCGCATACCCCATTCGAGGATTTGCACACTTTTTACACCATCCACAGCGCCATGCTGGCCCCATCTTTCTATCGATTGTCAAGGTGATTGCAGCAAGCGCTGTGGTTGTTGTTCCACTGTACCGCTATGGATTTGGGTTCCAACACACGCTTTTGGAGAGGGCTTACAAGGCCTTCTTTTCCGGGAATGCACCGCAAACCAGCATGGACTCTCTACTGATCAAAGTATCGAGTCTCGTACTTTGTTTGGTCGAGACATCTGCCATCACGCTACAGATGGGAAGCCATTTTATTGGCAATATACGTGCTCGCTTATTTGACTCTGTATTGAAGGAGCGCAATGGTTTACCACGCCAAGATGAAAGCGATGCCAATTTAGCAATGGTCTCTGCAAAAGTGGCAGGACCTGCTACTACGCATGATAGCCATGCTGCTCGCAAGTATCATTTCCTCTCGCCTCGATACTTGATGATCCTCAGCGCTCAACAGGATGACAATTGGTCCATCTTTTTCCTGCGATCTGCTCTCTTTGTGTTAACCCTGCCTCTTAATGTGGTGCCTGTGGTGGGTCCACTGTGCTTCATCTCCATTCAAGCCTTATTTCGAGGCGGTGCAGCTCATAAACGTTACTTTCAACTGTATAAATGGACTCCAGAGCAACGTCAGCGAAGAATTGAGGCTTATTTCTGGCAATATCAACGATTTGGTCTGGTCGCTACTGCATTGGAGATGCTGCCTTTTGTAGGCTACTTGTTCATGTATACGAATCAAGTTGGGTGAGTTGTTTTGTCGTTCACATTGATATGTGTACAAGTTAAAAAACTAACAAGCAAGCCATTGCTATATAGGGCTGCTTTATGGGCTATGGATTTGCATGATCGTAAGTTGTTGGAGCCATCAGCCTCCTCCCCCTCCTCAAAGCAAGATTGATGCTATATATATATATATATATACAGTATATTGTATATTACTTTTTTTTGCGTTATCAATAAAACCAAGGATCAATACATGGTAAATCAACTGTCTGGTTTTGCTATATTCTGCAGTTCTATCATTCAATGATAGAATGAAAGCTTCTAATGGCATGAGGCAGTGACAACCATCCACTACCAAAACAAATTTAAGCTCAGATTATTTTGTGTTTTACAGATTGGCTAAAATCTCGTCCAAATCGACCTGATTGATCTATCTTGTCAAAATAGACTATAGAAGTGGTGATGATCATACTGTACTTCCTAATGCATTTTAGGAATACTGTCCAAGGCGCATCCGATGGCACTATTTATAAAATATGTTTTGACTAAATTTATTGAGTAATTTTTGATACTATGAAATCACAATTTTTGCAAAAAGGTCGAGGTTTTGCATATCAAGGTTCTACAAAAGTAATTTCAGAGGCTGCCCTGAATCAAGATGAGCATTTTGGATTATAATATGCTATAGTAAAAGTCTTTGTTTTTGGGATGAAAAACGCGATCATTTAATTTTCGATGAAAGCCAGGAGGGGTACCTCATGGTTTTTGGCCATGTTTTTCAAGTTTCAAAAAAAAATTGAGCAAAAGTGCCAGAAAGTTAGTGCTAGGTGAGAGCGCGGGTTTGGCATTATTCTGGTGGTCTAAAACGGCTTTTAACACGAGAAAACGCGACTCAAATCATCTGGATTATGCTGTGTTTTGCATAGTTTTGAGTAGTAAGAGACAATGCAAGTGTGCTGTATGCCTCTCTATGAATTCTCCTTGTGGATACGGACATGGGGTATCCACGAAAACTTGGATTGACGGTTGCAGATTGACCATGAATGGCTTTTATGTGATGGTTGAAAGTCAAGAAGAGAAGCTATGTAACACATTAGTAGAATTGTCATCAATAATTAGCCACAAGCTAGAAAAGGTTATTCAATGGCACCTTGTGTGTCTAAAACAGGCTGCCAGGGCAGAGATCAATCATCACAATGTGCTCTGCTTGGGCCCATAAAAAATTGCTACAACCCCTTAAACGCCACAGCTGAATGTAAGTGTAACGAGCACTGATCTGCTATCTGGCTCTCGTTAATTTACAATAGATAGAACCGTGCTATTCTGGCTGTTTGACACAGCTTTTGATACAAAAAAAAATCAATGCTCAAATGCATGCAAATTTTAATGTGTTTTGCATACTCTCCAAGTAGTCAAAACGCATGCCATCTACGCTTGTATGAAGTATCCCATTGGCACCGACTTGAAGTACTCGAGAAGAGTTAAATCCCCCCAGTTACAGATCGTGTAAGGGCTATCAGATGATAATAGAAAGTTTAAAATGCTGCTTTGGTATATGTATCCAGTATCGAGGCCAACTGTCGCACTATGTTTTTTTTTTTTTTTTTTTTTTTTTTGCTCGAGAATCATGCTTTTGTGCATCAAGCGCCACCATATGTATGAATTTATCTTACAATAGATACAGCCATCCTTAACTAGCACTACAATCTAGGCTCCTGGTATTGAATCTGTGCAGATCTGACTTGTCATGTGGTAATGATGGTTTCAGCTTGATGAGAATGATGTGGCGATAGAGCCCTCGATTATCAAAGCTTCTATCGCCATCAATGTATCACTGAGCCAATCAAATCAATCATATACCCACTTGTTGTTGTTTATGCTCATCCCGATTCTTTTTTTCCAAAAAAAACAAGGAAAAAGTTTTGGGGGGTTTTTCCTTTTTCTTCTCTTCTAGAAACTATAAAAAACCAGCATGAGTACGTATTTCACATCCTGCGTGAATGGTACAACTATTTCTGATACTTATGATCCTTAGGCAGTTCTGAATCCATGAGTGTGGATGACACTACTGAGCAACAACAGCAAGAAAATGACATGCAACAAGATGGGCAACAACAGCAGCAGCAATCCACCTTTGAAACTCCCGAATTCATGACAGATTGGACAGACAAGCAAAAATCTGGTAACATGAGAGAAACAGTGTGTTTATGTCGAGATAATAACATGAATTAGAGTTTGCTTTTCAGTTATTGACCAGTTTACCTCCCAACGAAGTCATTCAAATCGTTGACCGCATATCACCTTATCTGCATCGCAACATTTTATCAGTAAGTTAGCAACCAACCAGATGATATATATATATATATATATTAAGGATCTAATGCGAATGGATCAGCAATTGCCATACGAAATCGCCATAGAGATTTTGGGATTTTTGGATGTGTCTTCACTGATACAGGCATCACAAGTGTCTCGAGGATGGCATGCATTATGTGAAGAGCAGAGTTTATGGCGAAATCTGTTTGAGCAACAAGGATGGGGATACGACCGAGAAGAGATGGATATTTATATATCAAATATACCCGACGAAGAGGATTATCATGCCAACAGCAGTGGTGGCAGCAGCGGTGGCGGCGGCGGTGGCGGAAGCTCTGGTAACATTGCGCCTCTTCCCATTGTGAGAACATCATCGCCACTTATCGGCAAAAGCAAATGGTCTCGATTATATACCATGAAGAACCGACCTATTGCAGACACCAAATCCATTCGAAAGATCAAACGATTTACACTAGAGACACTCAGTGCAGGTGGTGCAAACAGCAACCTTAACCCACACTACGACCCTGTATCAGATACCCGCTACATCAATTGGCAAGCACTCTACCAGAACCGATTAAAGATTGAAAGACGATGGAAAGATGGCAGCTGCAAAGTGCGCATGTTTCCTCCTGCCAACTGCCCTGTATCGGATTTACACACAGAAGGCATTTACTGTATACAGTTTGACAAGGAGAAGATGGTTACTGGCAGTCGTGATCGCACCATCAAGATTTGGGATATTCAAACTGGCAGATGCAAGATGACATTACGAGGACATACGGGCAGCGTCTTGTGCTTACAATACGATACACACGATGTTGTTAGTGGAAGCTCAGATACCAATTTGATTGTGACGGACATAGAGACTGGATTAGTCAAGCGTACATTATCAGGACATACCGACAGCGTGCTCAGTTTGAGACTGGTCAACAAGAATCAGATTATCAGTTGCTCCAAAGACAGAACTTTGCGATTATGGAACAAGCATACAGGCGAATATATACGGCAATTCAATGGACATCGGGCAGCGGTCAATGCCGTACAGTGGCATGATAACAGAGTAGTATCGGCTTCCGGGGATCGCACCATCAAGATTTGGGATCTAAACACAGGGGCTTGCTTAAAGACATTGGAATCACATACACGCGGTGTTGCTTGTGTTGAGTTTGACGGTGCATTTATTGTTAGTGGGTCGAGCGACCAGACCATCAAAGTATGGGACGCTACATCAGGAGAATGCGTTTACACTTTGGTTGGGCACACTGAACTGGTGCGAACGATTCAACTGGATCCGGTAGCAAAACGAATTATCAGTGGCTGTTACAATGGACATTTAAAAATTTGGTCGCTGGATGAAGGAAGGGCATTGAGAGATTTGGGACAAGCAACGGAAGGAAGGTGAGTTTTCCATTGCAAGCTATGCGAGTTCCTAACAACTGACACCTTTTGGTTAGAATACTCAATTTAAAATTCGATTTCACAAAGATTGCCTGCTGCTCAAATCTTGTCAAGATTGTGATTTACGATTTTGCGGACGGCATTGACACCAAATTTTTGCTTTAATTCATAAAAATCATGATGAAAAATCATCAGGGTTCTTTTATTTCATGCTGTTTCTCGTTCAAAGCTCTTCCTCTCCCAATACGTGCCGAATTCTATCTCTCAAAGCCTCAATAGCAGCCGTCTTCATCTCTAACAACTCATCTAAATTATCTAAATAGCCTATGAATTCACTCGATGTCTTTAGTTCTTCCCTCAAGGAAGAGGAAGACGACTGACGTTCATCATCTCTTCGACTCGATAATCCCAAGGAAAAGTTGGCGAGTAGCTTGGTCTCCTTTTTGGAGAATTCAGTTACTTCTCTGATTTGCGCTCTGTGGAATTTGATAAAGGATTCAATCGTATTGGGATCAAAGAAGAGGCAGTCTTCCAGCTGTGCAGTGAAATCATTCGCATTTGGTATATCATCTGGTTTAAGTGCTTGTTGCATCGTGGCATTTTGTTGCATTTGCTGTTGCTGTTGTTGTTGTTGTTGTTGAAGTTGGAACTGATATTGCTGCTGCTGCTGCTGCTGCTGCTGCTGCTGCTGAGATGGCTCATAGAGATAATCAGGGGATGAAGACATGGCAGGCATGTCTAGTGGATGTCGATTGTATCTTGGCTCAGCAATGCGAGCTGGTTGCGACGCAGTAGGAGGTGGAGGAGAGCGCATATGCTGCTGTTGGTGTTGGTGTTGGTGTTGGTGATGATGATGTGGGTCATATCGACTCTCGTGGATAAAGTCTTCATCGAGTATATTACCATCACCGTCACTGGGGAAATCTTCATCATGCAAAAGCAAGTCGTCGTCTTCCACATCATTGTAGAGATCAGGGTCATCTGACTCTGGGTATTCATCCGGGTATTCGTCTTCATTAGGGTAATCTTCAGAGGAGGAGAGTTGGCGTTGATGCATCACATTGGAAGCATCGTTGCTGTCTGGCCCAATGACTCGTCTGTCTCTTTCTCCTTTTAATTCTTTGACTCTATGGTAGCAGTGTGAGTCATGGGCAGCATATGAGTGATCTCATGCTGGAGCCTCACCTGTCTGCATATCTAAGCGTATTCAATGTATGCTCACTGTTGCTCTGATTAGGTGAGATGGTGGCAATCATGCAAGTACGAGAATTGCCCACAAACGAGTCTTTGAGAACCTGAGTCAACTTGCTCTGGCGGAATGGCGTGTGTCTCTTGTCTTGATCCAATGCACGAATACACTCTTTCAGGGCCAACAGACTCTTGTTGATCTCGGCGCCTTCCATTCTCGTCTTCATATCCGTATCACCACGATCAGCACCACGTTCACTACCAGCTAAATCGATGAAACTAAGTTTGCCAATGATCTTCTTTTTGTTTTTCGTAGGACGCAACAGTATTTGGAGCACAGCATGGGATCGGGATGAATCCGAATTGGCGCCTGTGCTACCTGTACTACGTGCCTGGCTGCCGTACTCGAACACTTGCATCAAATCCTCGACGTTTTTAATGACAAATTCCTTGAGTCCAACAATCACCACGTTTTGTTTGCCATCTTCTCTTGCAAATAGTTTTTTGCGGTTGTTTAGTAGATCATAGAGTTGGCCCTGATAAATCTCGTAGAATCCGATCCAGGCTGACAAATGTTCGTATTGGGATTGTCGAATCAATGAAAATACATCACGTGCAGCTAGCACGTAGAGGCCAAGCTTTGGATCCAGCATGGTATACGTTTTTCCAGAGCCAGTTTGGCCACTGCATCACTGGAGTTAGTATGGGCGTTGCGTGTACAGTAGTGGCAAGGTACTTTACTAGGCAAAACAGGTCGCTTTTCCACCATCAAATACGTATTTCACCAAGGGTTGGGCAGTGCGAGAGTAGATCTGGGGTAAATCTAAGTAAAACAGGTCTTTAAACAGAACAGATGCATACCTTTTCATTTGTTTCGTCGCTATCAAATACATCGTCAAATGTAAAGCTGTGCTGCTCAATGTATTTTGTCAAATCCACCTTCATCCTAGAGCACGAGAGTCAATCAGCAAAGGCCCGCCCTTCATCAGACCAGCCAGCCATCACAACTTACTTTGGCTCGTTCACATTGATACTTCGTACGCCTGCCGTAGGTGCAATGTCTTTTTCAGCTCGCTCCAGCTCCTTTTTGTTCAGAGGCCGTTTTCTGACACAAACGCGGATCTTTTGATTCAAATCACTTTGGCCCATCAGTTGCTGGGATTGCTGCAATGGAGAGCCACCAGACACCATGGGCGATGCCACAGGCGTAGTGATGGTGTTGTTGCTTGTTGCAGAAGATGCTGTAGTCAACGTATGATTCGAATCCATGCTACTGGGCGTCATGGATTGCGATTGATTACGAATAGCATTGTAGCGCAACTTGTTCTGAATAGGCACGCCATATGGATCTAATAAGGGGCCCGAACCTCGTCTAATCTCACACTTGTCGGAATCATCAGAGTCATCACTATCAGTCAAAGAGGTGGTTGTTTCTTCATGGAAAAAGTTGTTGCTACTGTTGGATTTCAAGAACTCGGGCCTGTAGTGATCTGAAGAGGGCAGTGTACGAGAGCGAGAGCGAGTAGGGATTTGTTGCTGCAATGGCGGCTGATGGGTTGGCTGGCCGCTACCACGTCTGGCTGCTGTGATGTTGAGGTTGGATAAATCAGGCACATTGTTGTTGGATGCAGAAGAGGAGGAGGGTGGTGATTTGGTGAATCGATACTTGCTGTTGGGTGACGATACAAGTCCATTTTCCAATGTGGGTATTTCCTGTCGCAAGCTCTGAACTAGCTGAAACAGCTTCTTTCTATCGGGAATAGATGTGATGCCTAAACTGCTGTAGTCTTGCATGGACAGCTAGAGAGGTGCATTAGTGGTTTTGTCATGCTGTGTATGTTGGACTCACTTGAGCAAGGTTCTCTAGTTGTGTTATTCCATTTGATGAAAAGCTTTACAAGATTAATATGCTAATCACACTTAAAAAAAAAAAAAAAAAAAAAAAAAAAAAAAAAAACAGAAGAGTGTATTGGTACCTGGGGTAATACTAAAGGCGCAAATGTCCAAGTTAGAATGCAATGCTTTCTCAGGCACAGCAGCAGCAGCACATGTTACTTGCCTGTTCTAATTCTGCTTTTCGAAGTGTCTCTAAAAGTAAAGCTGACATAAAAGCGGATTCGAGCAAAGACAGAGTGAGTGAACGAAAAGAAAAAAAAAAAAAAAAGAAAAAAAAAAAAAAAAAAAAAAAAAAAAAAAAAAAAGAAATGGTATAGCTGCAATGTGTGTGTATCCAAAAGTTTAGCTCAAAGGAGTGTCTAAACCCCCCCCCCCCAAACCTTTGTATTACATGCTGAATTCAGCCAAAATCAAGGGGATAAAACGTTTGGGTTTTTATATTATGCAACCACACGTAGATAAGCCAGTGAATTCATGTAAAATCTTCACGTCATTTTCTTGTCAGAAGGTTTTGTTTTAGTGTTTTTTTTCCCGAGCATCACTTGTCTGTATACAATTTACTTTTTTAAATTGAATCCGTTCAGGTTTGTGCAACTCGCCTTGTTGCTGTTGCTGTTGTAAAAGCTGTGCGCCAAATGGTATGATAGTAACCGCAACATACAACGCATAAAGAAGGATGAAACGCACATAACAAACAAAATCTAAACTACCCTCTTTTTTTTTTGTACGAGATAAAAAATCCATAAATCAGCATGAAAAATTAAGGTTGCCTTTCATTTTCGTCACACTTACCACACTCTCTCACACACAGCACACTGGCTTTTTGTTGTACATGTAAAAAAAAAAAAAAAAAAAAAAAATCGCGCCTATATAAAGCCCAATGTTGAATGCTATAGATCTTGTTTCTCTTTTTCTTTTCAAACCTTTCTTGTTGTACTAGTAAAACAGAATTATGTCTAATCTCCACATTGTTCAAAAGGTGGCCAATGTCTTGGTGTACCTCCTCTTCCTTTCGGCTACCGTCTATAACCTTGTAGGCTCTACTCCATCAGATCCTGTTGTCCATGATGGTCAAACTTACCTTACTCCCTGTAAGTAGCCGTAATAGTAATGGCAAAAGATAAGAGCCTTGTTCTCATTCCCATCAAATAGCTCACTGGATTGAATATATCTGGACCCTCATTCACTTCCTTCTCGGTGGTTTCGTTATCTACCAATGGTTTGAACCCGCTCATGAGGCTGCTATCCACGGTGTCGGATGGCACTTTGTTGTTTCCGTCTTGCTTAGTTCAGCTTGGTTGACTCTCTTGGTAAGTAGGCCGCCTATTTTATCAGTCGTTGATGTTGTAGAGATTAATCAAAAAACTGCATAGCAACATGGTCACTTTATCATTGGTTTCATCTTTGTTCTCTTAACTGCTTCATCTGTCTCTTGCGTTTTCTGTAAGTACTAAATCTCATGATGTACATGTACAATCGTGCATATATCTTATCTTGCTTTTTATCATTCGATAGACAAGCTTGCCAAGGACTACCCTACTACCAGCTGGTGGGATAAGCTCTTCATCCATGCTCCCTTCTCCTTATGGCATGGCTGGATCGTTTTCTCTGCTGTTATCAACCTCTTTCAAGCTTTCACCGGTCTTCGCGAAAATGGCCCTTCCATCTGGATCCGCATCTTGGCTATCCTTGCTATCGTCTTCTTAACATCCACTGCTATTGGTTATGTTGAATACAAGAAGCACAAGGGTGATGTTACTGGTGCTTTAGTCATCGGACTCGGTCTCTTGGCCATCTTTACTAACCAACATGATGCCTGGATCCACTGGCCCGCTTTAGCCGGTGCCATTATTACCCTCTTGTACCCTGCTCGTCCTTATCTCTTCAAGCTTGTAGGTCGCTCCTCTGATGAGAATGCACCTCTTCTCGGTTAAATTTTAATCGTCTTTTTTTTTATTATCACCCCATCCCATCTTCATGAATCATAATAAATCGTGGTCTATTTTCCATTTAAACGTAAAGAAAAACCTCGAATCATGTTGTGTAACTGTATGCAGTGGTACCTGTCCTGCTTCCGTTGAACTGTACCCTCATGTGTGGCTTGTTTTGTATACAGTAAAGTAGTCTAATGTTACAATTCAATTGTCAAAACAAGTAAAAATACACAAATACATAAGAAATAGGGAGGGGGGGGGGCATTTTTATTGTAGATTTATAAACTTATTCGTCGTCCTCATCTTGTGCTTGGCTGCGTGAAGCATTTAACAACTTGAAAGAGGCTACAAATTGCATGAAATACAAATGATGAGACGTCATTCCATATCACCTCACATCCACACTTACTTTGATTGATCTCTGCCTTGGTTCTGGGGATATTGTCCTTATCAATATAATCGTTGTAACGAAGAGTGCCCTCTACATAGACTTGATCACTGCGACCACACACGCACACACGTTAGATTCCTCTCCATGTCAGATCAAAACAAAGAAATCTTACCCCTTCTTGACCTTGTTGAACCAATCACCTGCTTGCCAATAGACAATACGATGCCATTGAGTACGTTTGATCAAATTGCCTACACCATATTACAGTCAGTATTCAATTCTCGCTTGTAACGCACTGTCCATCAATCAACCTTCTTTATCAGGTCTTGTTTCAGAGGTTGCAACTGTGTACTTGGTGACATGACGGTCTCCGACTTCAGTTCTTGTAGGATCAGCACCAATACGTCCAATGAGTTGGATCTTATTTACTATGGTTCCAATGTGTTACCAACGCGCCATGTCAATCCTATCTCATGATACACTTACAATCTGAACGAGCAGCAGATACGGAGAATGACTGTGCATTGGAGATACGCGTCAATATACCATTCCATCATCCCATCATCCCATCCTTCCATGTGTAAATTCACTTACTCTGACATGTTTAAGCGATTGAGTGGCAGAACGGAAGAGTACTGACATGATGTTTGGGTTGGGGAAAAATGAAAGTGTGTTTGTGTGTGTGTGTGAAAGAAGAGAATTGAAAAAATTTAATATAAAAAACGCTGCGCTTTAATGGGAAGCATGCCAAAAGGTAGGAGCATGACCCTTCCTTCATTTCTTTGTGTGACTGGGTGAACTATTTGTAACAATGAATACATCGTTCATCATGCTCCTCTCCCCTTAATACTATTACATATACGAGTGGTTTTCTTTGTTTTCCCTTCTCTAAGGTTAACTGTTGGATGATGGAAGGTGATGATAAGCATAAATATTGAAAATCCGGTTCCTGGTTTGGTTCATTGTTTGCCGCAACTGCTTTTGACTACTACTTTTACGGCAATATTAAATCACACTCCATGAGCTTTACGTACCTATTACACTTACTCGTTGACAACAAGTACAGGGTTATACTGCACATATAAACGCAATTCCGTTTGGAAATTTAGTTGCTGGCTGCACCACAGCAAAGATATGTTGGCTCAGCTAAATTTTCAACAAAGTGGATTAGGCATTTATAGCTTCTTGCCAATTACGAGTAATTGCGAATGTTGAATTGATAGATAGAGCGTTGGATCGCCTTATAATTAAATCCGCTTGACCATAATACCTTGCTTCGCTGTCGTCTGGCAGAGGGTCGAAGTTTTGCTGTTGCGCATTTATCGGGAAAAGGGAATTGCTATTTCACGATCAATGTTGATTGATGCTAAAGCCGTCATATCGGGACCATGGTATGCCCACTCCAGGCGGTTGATAAACATATGAATGGATTTTCAGTCGCTACATGGATTGTCAAAGAATGAAGAAGGAGAAGTGCAGTAATAAAACCAATATATAAAAGAGCAGTGTTTGGAAGCTATTTCCTGATCAACTGCCAAGTTAACCTGGTTTCTCTATTAATTCAATTTTGTTCCTCTTTGTTTGCTCTACAAAATGAGACCTCGTTTGATCATCTACGATGCTTCCTTTCATAAATCATTTTTTTGGCCCCCCAAATTGGAGTTTACAGTGGCAAAAACACGTTTTTTCTGAATAACACCACAGTAACATCTTTATGGTGCTCAAGTCTACAAAATACATCTAGAGTAGTGTGGTATGACAAATAGCAATACATAAGAAGAATTTTATATGCACCATTGCAACAGAAGTTAGCCTTGAGCGATCGGTTTCCGACAGTTAGGGCGGGGGCTGGCCTACTACAGTGCGCTGTAGATCCATAAGAGCGAATGCTACAGCTTTGAGTAAAACCTCAATCGATAACTAATTTCTAAGTTTACGCAATGAATATTGCTACGGGTAGGTTGATGCAGGTATAATTAACGCTTTTTGTATTAAATCACTATCAATCAATCATTAAGTTTCTTCTAACGTTTTAACTATATAAGTTTTACAATATTAGCCAAAGGCCTGTGGCAGTGCAAGTCACCTGAACGTAGGTTGGTTTCCACCAAAGCGAAACTTAAGTTAGTAAATCAACAACCAAAGAGTCGAAATGCTCGTTGTAACGTAATAAACTTATGGTCACTAGGCACTTTCAAAGCCTCAAAAAGGAAAGAAGTTGATCAAACAACTATCTTGATGGAATGGCGCTATTATTAAATATAGAATGCAAGGAAAATAGCGTGGCTAACAACGGTACTATGTAATTTGCCACCTTCTTTTCATATGCTTTAAAGGCATCTATAATTGTATTAGCAATATGATGAAAAGGGCATTGAGATTGTCAGCCGGCCCCACCAGCTGTCAAAAATAATTATAACTCATACTCTTGGTCTACTCCAGTTTAACCAAATTTTGGTAGTTTTTCGACTTGATCGAACTATTTTGCCAAATTCGACTATTATATAAAATACGATCATCATCCTATGCTTCTTTAAGCTTTCCTGGAGCGCTTTTCAAGGCGCATCCAATGGTACCCAGTAAGATATAGGTTTTGAATAAACTTTCTGAGTAATTTACGAAAATATGAAAAGAGGTTTCTGGCCAAAAAGTCGAACTTTACATATCAAGGTCCTACAAAGATAATTTCAGGAGTTACGTTAGGTCGATAGGAGCATTTTGATTTAATATATACTGATTTATCAGAAATAAATTATTTATAAAAAAAAACGAGTATGAAATTAATCAGGTAAAGAATATCGTTTATTACATTGAAAATAAGAGGGTTTATATACTATTCGAATTGAGGGATTTGATGTGAGGATAATAAGGTATTAGATGGGTTGATTTGGGTGATAAGATAATAGATTGGATCTATTATCCTGAGCATGCCATGATATGGATCGTAACTGAATCCTGTTTCATATCAAAGTTTATGATCTGATGTGATCGGTGCTTGAACTGCCTGTTTCTACGCATTTGGAGATCCGGTTTAGAGATGATACATCATATACCATAGTAAAAGTTTTCATTTTTGAAGTGAAAAATGCAATCGTTTGAAATTTGATGAAAACCATGAGGGGTGCCTCATGCTTTTTGGTCGATTTTTGGCCATGTTTTTTTTGGTCCCCAAAAAGTTGAGCAAAAGTATCAGGAAGTAAGTGCTAGGTGAGAACAATTGTTTGGTGCTATTTGAACATCTAAAACGTCTTTTAACGCGAGAAAACGCAGCTCAAATGCACCCAAATTTTGCTGCACCAGGAACACTAAGGACGGAAAAGGGAAAATACTAGTATATTGCTTACCCGTATATGAGGTATTGAAAAACGTTGCAATAAAAAAAAACCTTTCGGCTGTACCTTCCTTCATTGAGGTTGGGCAAAGGGTTAAAGATGCGTTACGTATCTTATTATCTAAAGAGAAGAATAGCTTCTTGACGCCGTACGTTTATGCTAGAGATTTCAAAACAGAACGATCATATACCCACTTTGAGGGGTTGCTTAGGATATATACGCGTTTTTAGTCGCTGCTGGCATTGGTGGTCAAATAGTTAAGCGAGTAAAATGTAACGTAATGACCAATACAAAAATCCAGTGTTTTGACGTTTCGACAACACTAGTGTCTTTTGTATAATTGCTGTTAAGCACAAAGAATAAAAGGATTATTATTTGTAGCTTATAAAAAATGTTCAATATTATAAAAACAAGAAAAGACTTATTTGAATAAGATCAGACACAAAAACTAAAGATTTATTGATGAAGACAAGAGTTATTCTATTTATACTAAGTTCTGAATGCCAAAGTAGCAATTTATCTTGTACAACGCTTATCACATCTGGTGAACCTCAGTATTTAGATAGCTGAGATGCACTTCACTTATCATAGCTTGTCCATGTTGTTGCACAACACAGACATATCTACCCATCAAGAATACCTTAATCTTTATAGACAGTTGTAGCCCTTCTGGCACAACAATTGCCAATTCAACCAGGTTTCTCTTCTATTAGTTGAATATTTTTCTCATGTTGTGCTTGCTCTATAAATTGAGGCCTCGTTAGGATACCTACCGCGATATTTTCTTTCAATAATGGAGTTTGCCATGGCAAAAATAATTCTTTCTTCAATAACAACAGCACAAAAGCGTCCATAATACGGTGCTCAAGTCTATAAAATAAATCCAGGGCGTATATTGACCAATGTTGAAGCATAATAACAAAAACTTTACATGCGCCACTACTGTAGCAAAAAATAGCGCTTGAGTGATTGATTTTGAATACTTTGCCTTTTCGGCAATGTAGCTCTGTGAATCCATTCCAACCCAATTTTAATACAACAGCCTGTGGATGTCGTTGTCTCTTGTATCATAGGAACTGTACATATCACGGGTCTCTATTCGCTCAGACTCGATACAGAATTGCGTTGTTTTGCTCCCCCTCATTCTCCCTCATTGTGCTGACAATGACTCAGCGTGTCAGGCATCAGCTATGTCTCCTGGATTATGAGTGCTGTCTACCATTGTGAATAGACTCTAAGTCTAGTTTTACGGCTAGATATGGCATCTTTGTTGTGGACGACCACTAATAGTATCCTGCTATCCTGATGAGCATCCAATTCAATCCGAGCAAGTTATTAGCTTCAAATTTGCATAATATTATTGACGCACAAGTGTTAAAATTACTGTAACCGCGCTATTCAAAAAGCAAGGTCTGAGCCTTGGAGTTAGAATAAGAGCGCCTGTTACTTGGAAATTGAGTTCTGTACAATGCAGAACATCTGGGCCATTAGAAAAAAGTGTAATTGACTTACTCTTCCGGGCAATGCAACCCACTACACTTTCGTTTTAGGTTGAATTTTGTGCAATTCTAGCCATTTTCAAGTACGAATAACTCATGCCACAAAGCGCTTTGAGCGCTTGGAATAGCACCACACGCCTCCTCTTGGCTACGTCTTACTTCCTGATGCTTTTTCTTAATTTTTTTTGGGTTGTTACAAATCCATAAAAATCTTCTTTTTTCCATGAGTATTAGCAAGGGAAAATTCTTGAAAATCAAACAATCGCGTTTTTCACCCTGATAATGAAGACTTTTTTATGGTACATATCAGATCAAATTGATTGTAAAGATGAAATGCAACACTGGAAATTCTTTCAAAGAGACTTGTATATGTTAAATTTTGACATATCTACAGAAAACCTGTTTTCATATTTTTGCAAATTGCTCATTATTTTCGGTCAGAAAGCTGAATGTAATTAGCATCCTTTGATGCGGCTTCTTTAGATTTCTAAAGACGTATTAGAAAGTTGGATGCGACAACGACAATTTTCATAGTTAAATTTGGCAAAACCGTTCAAAGGATGTCAAATCAAGTCAAGTTTGAAGACGAAACTACCCTCTGAACAATTGTAAATTAAATTGCCGTTGTTACAACTGCCATGGCAGAAGACTGAGACCAAATCTACTGGACGTGACGTTGGATAGGGCGCCGTCTCATTTTTTCCATACCTTCGTTTTTTTCCCTTTTTGCAAAACGCGTTTAGTAGCATCAAACCATGGTCGTTTTGGAAACCGTTTGATTGATAATAGCACTCTAGCTTCTGATAACGCAGTATTGTGCTGTGGGAAGGATTTGATACTGCTTTTTTGAAGTGGAATATGCTAGGTACCATTCGATAACGAGCACTGGAATGCGTAGAATTAACACTAATTGAATTTTTTTATTAGGTTTTGATGATTCTTTTGTCTGTTTGATGTGGGTGTTGTTGCCATTACTTCTCTGCTATCTCTGCTTTTTGCTTCTTTGTTCTTTGTCTGGTCTCTGTTGTCGTTCGTTCCTTGGTTCTTCCATGGTGCTGGTGTTGCTGCCGCTGCTGCTGATAATTTGGTCTTTCTTAGTCTACTCTATTTGTTGTAGTATGCTTGTTCTCTGGTCTATCTCTGGTGATTACCTATACTTTTCTGGTCTATCTCTGGTGGTGATAAGCAGTAAGTAACTACTTTGGTCTTTGTCTACTCTTTGCTGATAACGTTCGTTCTTTAGTTTTTCTATGGTGCTGGTATTGCTGCTGCAGCTGCTGCTAATCTGGTCTTTCCTGGTCTGCTGTATTTGGTGCATGCTCCTCGTTCTTTGGTCTGTCTCCGGTGATTTCGTGTCCTCTTCTGGTTTATCTGTGGCTGTGGTAAGTGGTATCTTCTTTCTTCTGGTCGCAATGATATAAAACTTCTTTGAACGCTTGTATTATTGCTTCCCTTCTCGCGATAATGCATTCATTATGCTTGCCTTGTTACGTTTCTTTTTCTTTTCTTGGTAGTGTTTCCTCTGTAGCTTTACATGAAACAACCTTAGTCATTGCGTTGTATTGCAGACTTAAAATGCCACTGTTGCTTTTGCAGTTGTGTGTATTTGTGTCTTGTTGCTTTACATCCGACTATTAGTACCATGCACGTTGTTCATGTATGTATCGTTATTGCAACAACAACGAGCTTTTTTGAACATCTTTGATGTTGTGTTTGTTACGCTTTTTCTTTGACTCGCTTCGTGTGAGTGCCTTTTTTTTTGCCTTCATACCACTATACTCTTATAGTAGTATGTTCTTTTCTCCATTCTTTTATTATTTTTATGTTTCTTTGAAGCATACCTTTTTTATGTTGTGTGGATGTGCCTATCCCTGAAGCTCAACAAAACTTTACCCGAGGCTAGGAGGTAGATAGGCTGCCTCCACTTGGTTATCGCTACTTACTTTAGTGATGATTGAGGGTCTCAATGCCTGAATCTAAAGCTAGGTGGTGTAAGTAAGGCATGCTCTAGCACCTGAGGGAAATTTGATGATAGTAACAGCTATATTGCTATATAGCGGAGCTTAAAATTTTGCCTCACATCAAAACAGAGGGAAACCCTCGCAAATTTTTTTTAGGTCAGCGGAGTTTTCAAGCGATTTGATTGGCTCAGAGGTTGAAGTAACGAGGGGTTACAACGAGTTGATTTCCTATTGATCTGTCATTTATCATGATATAGTGTTTGTAATAAAAGTTTTCAAATAGTTAAAATTTAAATTCTATTTTACTCAAAAGTATGACTATAAGATTCACTCATTTGGCTTAATTGATAAATTCGTAATAATAAAGTCAATGATAATAATCAGTTGTCAACTGTATCGTTCACAAAAGCAAAGAGTTTCTTTATTACAGGGTATCTAACTAGCTTAAATATGATGCCGGTAGATGGTTTTCATCTGTAGCCGAGAGAGAACGAGTGATCCGAAGCGACATCCAACATGGTTTGCACATCAGTACGAGAGCCAAATATGGCCACATCATCAGCAAAGAGCAGGCTATTCACGCAAACACTAGGCATCCCAGTTGGTGATACCATAGTACCGCGACTGACAGCATAACGAAGAACAGCAGGCAGAGAGTTGATGTACAGAGAGTACAAGTGAGGGCTGAGCACTGAACCCTGCAATACGCCAGTAGCAGGCGAAAAGGGAACAGAGGTGTGATTTGCAATCAACACAGACACGAGTACATCATCGAACATGTGGATGAGCAAACTGAGAACTGAACGAGGCAGAGAAGAACGAGAGAGAGCATCCTAAATCACACGACGATCCACGGTATCATACGCTGATTTGATGTCCAGGAAAGCAACCACAGGATAGTGATGGTGGGTGAGGAAGTAGTCGTGCATCAAGTCATGTAAACAGAGGGCTTGATCCAGAGGACTACGCTGTGGGCGAAAACCACCTTGAGACACATCAAGTGCAGGCGAATGTTCATCGAGAGCAGGCATCAGAGAGAATTCGAACAATTTACGCATCACCGAAGTAAGCGAAATTGGACGAAAGTTTGCAGGATCAGATACATCACCTTTCTTGTAAATGGGAAAGACTTGAGCATGTCGCCATAGAGCTGGTGTATACGACCACTGAGAGCAGAGTGTAAAGAGCAGAGACAATACGGGTGCAATGTCAGATGCTAGAGCCTTCAGCATTTCAGCTTTCAAATGATCAGGACCAGGAGCTTTTCCATTTGGCAAACGCTTAATGAGGGAGACAAGTGTATCAGCATCAAATAGACCCAAATCAGCGGTGGACACATCATAAGGCAAGTCAGGGAAATTGGACGGAGCAGCAAGGCGAGACGCATGATTCAACAGGGAGCCATCATAGACAGAGGCAAGATGAGACGCCATTGTGTTGACAGAGGCAGTTGGACCGTCTGGATGACTGTACGTTGCAGAGCATTCCTTGTTTCTTTTAATGCGCTTGATTGCAGCAGTGGCTTTCGAAAAGTCCTTTTCTAAATCAGAGCAAAACTGACTCCACGATCGACGCTTAGCAGCTTGTACAAGAGAACGAAAACGCCTGTGAGCAGCTTGATAGAGATTCCATGTTTCGACTTTGGCAAAACGACTTGCCCACCTCCATCTACTATACATAGTATCTCTTTCACGAGCAGCATCCTCAATTTCCTGTGTCCAGTACTTTTTCCAGTGGCCAGGACGACCAGATTTCACACCAATTGAGCTATCCAGAGATTCATACAAACATTGATTCAAAGAATCGTTGAGTGCATCAATATCTGGACAAACACCAGGGGGAGCAGACACCAAACCAGAGAGAGAACCAACCAAAGGAGCAACAGAAGATCGAAAGGATTCACGAAGCAAGCCCAAAAGCCGCTTTTTCCTCAATTTCGAGAGCTTCCATTGCCGTCTAGGGGCTAAACCACCAGAGTTACCAGAACCAAGAGTATCATCGGGAGGGGGCACATACTCGAAAGTAAGTACCATCAGCCGATGATCAGAGCCAAGAGACAAATCAGATTCAACCACCAGTTGAGGATGTAACAGAGCAGCCTCGCCAATGTTTGTGAGAAACAGATCAATGATGCTATGAACCTCTTGTTGACGTCGAAAAGTTGTGAATGTGGGTGTACCGAATGCTAAAGACTCATTGAGAATGGATAAAGAGGACTCCTCCAGCCATGGCAGTAGTGAGGTGCCACGAGGATTAGCATTAGTATCACCCAGTAGAGATCCAAAGCGAGCATTGAAATCACCACAAAGAATGGTATCACTGGTTACGGGTAACGAGCGAAGAAGCGAGAGCACCTTATCCGAAGATAAGGGTGGAGGCAGATACACACAATGAACCGTAAGGGTGCCAACCTTAAGGGACAAAGTGTGTGCATTGTAAGACGGAAGTTGAGAGACAGAGAAAGGACAGGAAGGAGAGACAAAGGCAGTAATGCCACCAGAACCACGGTTAAATGCACCAGGTACTTTAGAGCCATAGAGGTGGAATTGAGACCAGTTAGTAGGGAAAGAACCAGAGGTTAGCCAGGTTTCAGTGACAAGCAGTACATGAGTGTTCTGAACATGATGGAGAACATCATGTACCGTTGATTGACGTAGACCATTGGCATTCCAAAGGGAGAGAGAGACTTGAAAGGAGTGGACTGGGTTGTTATTGGGAGTATGACTAGTAGCTATGTTACTCATTAGAGTTCCATAGCAGAGCCATTGCTGTCATGATCTTCCTTTTGACGCTTGAACAAGAATTTAGCCTTTTTGGGCTCCTTCTCGGCAAGACGACCGATAGCTTCAGAGACGGCTATATCTAGCTCTTCTTGAGAGATCCAGCCAGCAGAGACAAAGTATTTGCCAACGCCACTAACGTTGAGTGGACGAAGGAAGAGAGGGTTTGCAGAGCACGGGTGTTGGTGAATTCATAGATCAATTGCTCACGCTCTTCAATGGCAAGATCAGCATATTTGGGATCAGCAATGTTGTTGGGATCCAAAGGTTGAAAGTTTTCAATGTGATCAGCTTCACATTTGCGCATACAGGCAAGAAATTCCTCAACATATTGGATGTGGAGCAAGATGCCAATGACGCCAGTGGCAGGGAAACAGATGTCTAACACACGGCCAGTATCAATACCAGCTCGGCGAAGTTGGTAACGAACCTCAGAGCGCAGGATTTTACCAGAGCGGCCTAGATACACATACTGGTATCCTTGTTGACCTTTGGTGGTGGTTTGGAACATGCGACCTGCAGCAAGACGTCGCTTGGTAGTACGGGCAGGGTCACGATGTTGAGCACCTTTACGGGCAGCAGATGCGTAGCTACCTTGAGTAGCATCGGGTTGGTGAGTAGTAACAAGCTCTTGGGGTGGTGTTACCTGAGAGCTGGCTGGAGCACCTTGATTGGTGCGGCGGGATGAGAGTTGGCCCTGTAATTTTTCAATTGCAAGGTCCTTGGCCTGTAACTGATTTTTCAATTCTCCATTTTCCTTTTCCAAAAGGTCCAGGCGGGCAAGGAGATTGTCATGTTGCTGTATTCGCTCGGTAAGAGAGATCAGCTGTTGCTGTTGTTCTTGAACAGTTTGGATGAGCTGATTCAAATCCATAGATTGCTGATTATTGTTGAGCATGGCTGAAAATATTCTATCAAACTTTGGAGATTCAATAAAATATGAAAAAGATGTCCAACAAACTGGAAGTTATAACACAATGTACGTTGACTAAATGCAAGTAAACTGGTACAACTGAAGGCTAGTTGGAGTGTTTGTTGTCGAGATAAACCGCTTTTATAGTGAGGAAATACTTTTTACCGGGGGAAGGTGGCAAAAAGTGATGGGGATGTAGCTCAGGCGAAAATTTATGGTTGTTTATTGATTACAATGAATTAGCAAAGTAAAAAATATAGACTTATATGCATGCGATCTTTGGATCATTAGTTGCAAGCCCTGAGAAGCGACGTACAGCAAAAAAGCTTAAATTGATAGTTTGATCTCCATGCAGGAACAACATGCAAGTGTCCAGAAAAGGGAAAAAAGGTCCTAAACTAAAAACTAAACTGGTAAAAAAAGAAGTACAGGCAGGAAAAAGGAGTAAAACAAGTGAGATAAAAGGGTAGAGAATAAGAAGCTATGGTGTATGAGACATGCAATTGAGGATACCTCGATGTTCAGACAGCAGCACAGACAAAATAAACCCACAGACCTCAGTGGCACAAAAAAAGCAAGAAAAAAAGGAGAAAACGAGGCATTTGCATATAGCAAAATGAGCAGAGAGACAAAGACCAAACGAGAAAGAAGCAGAGAAGGAGGACAAAGTAAATACAGACACTACCATAAAGGCAGCAGAAACAGAAACAACGAGAGTGGGAATGAGAGAGCAAAACGATTTCAACAGCAAGGTGTCAATCAGTTATCAGAAGGCTCTGACATTTCAAGATCCTTGGTAGCAGAGAGAGTGGGGGAGACAGCATAAGCCAAAAGAGAGGCAGTTTCAGCATCATGATGCAAGAGGTAGCCAAGATAACTCAAACGTTGTTTCTTGGCTAAACGCTCTTGATCAGAGGATCGGGATGGTGGTTTAGCAGCAGCAGAGGAGGAGGAACGAGCAAGCATTTCTTCTTTCAAAATGGCATCAAATTGGGCTTGGTTGATGCGATCATACAAAAGAAAAGAACGAGCAACAGAAACACGGACAGAGCGACGGACAAAAGACAGCGAACGAAGGCAGCGAAGGTTTTCGACCTCAATGGCCTTTTGGACACGCAGATCACGAGAGAGAGAAGCAAATTTGGGATCTTTGAGATTGACTGGATCACATGGATCAAAGTCAATCAACGGAGAAGAGCCACGACCATGGAGATGCATGGCTTTGGTGAGGGTGAGAACATAGTCGTTGTGAACAAGGAAAGAAATCACATTCTGTACAGGATATTGAATATCCAGCACACGAGAGTTATTCAATCCTACGCCTTGAACAAGGCGACGCAGCTCAGAAAGACGACGGCGGACAGGAGTAGCATAGTACACAAATTGATAACCAGATGGTATATCACTTTGAGGAGCAAAAAGACGAGCAAGAGTAGCGGATGCCTTGGTGGCAGATGGAGGAGGAGGACGAGCAGCAGGCTTCTTCTTACGCTTTGCACCTGTATTAGATGCAACGACGGCAGCAAAAGATGGTTGATTTCCTGGAGACGAAGAGGTGGCAGAGGTAGCATTGGTGCATGTAGTTGATGTTGGTGCTGTTGTGGTGGTAGTAGTGGCAGGAGGTGGGTGGGATGATGATGGTTTGGGAGCCAGGCTAGTTGTAGTACCAGTAGCAGCTGCAAGTTGGGCTTCGAGAGCGTGACGAGCAGCTTCAGACTCTGCCAGGGCTGTTTTTAACCGCTCAATTTCGACATGGGCGGTTTCCAGACGAGCTAAGCGATTTCGAACCTCAATCATAAAGGTTGAAAGTTGCTGTTCACTCGCTGGAGAGGCAGATGGAGGAGTTGTTGGTCCAAAATCAGTAGAAATGTTGATGATATCAACTGATGTTTGTGGATGATGGTGCTGATGAGAGGTTGGAGTGAATGTCATTTTCTTTGTTTTCAACTGTTGAGTGAAATCTACAGCGAAAAAAGGTGGAGATCTTGAGGAACTTGGCCGTTTTTGACCTGGAGAAAGAGAGGACGCAGAGCTTAATGCCTGGTTTACTTTGGTGTCGTCTGGAATGATGTTCTTGCTATGTATTGTATGGAATTGTAGAGTTGGGTCAATTTTTTCAATATTACTGGGCTTCAATGTATTAAAAAAATTGGTTAGCGGAAAGAAAGGTGGGGATGTAGCTCAGTTTAATATTGGATTTTATTTATTTACAATTGTAGTCAACTGCGGAATCGGTATGATCATATGTTGCAAGACTAACAGTGATTCGGCGGGAAAAAGCATGTTTTAAATTAAAGGTTGAGGGAAGCTGCTAAAGGGAGGGGACCAGTAATGAAAACGGCATCAAAACCCACCAGAGAAGAGGAGAAACAGAAGGAAGAATGGCAATGGCCGCGCCGCAAGACGGGGGAGACGAACAGGACTCAAGGTAGAAACCGGCCAGACGCACCGCAGCACACCTAAACGTGCAAGCACAAATACCGAGTAACATGCCAGGTTAGAAAGGCGGAAAATATGGATGCGAAGGTGGGATTCGAACCCACGACCTCTCGGCATACTCACTGCTTCCGCATGAAGCTCTAACCAAGTGAGCCATTCAAGCATCCATGGGGATGTAGCTCAGTTTAACGTTGATTTTTATTATATACATGAATTCAATGGGCACTCGATGGGAGCATTAGCCTAGAATTCTAGAAACAAAAGAGTAGCAGGTACAAAAAACCCTTATGGGGACACTAACTAAGAAAAAGGGAAAAAGGAAAGTGTGGTAGTGGCATAGGATCGGCATGAATACTGGTATTGTTGATTTGATCTGGAGGAATGACCAACGGATGGGAACTTTGATAATTACTTACCACCGTGGCATCGCACCGAGAAAGCAAAAACAACAAACGTTCATCAATGGGCAGAAAACCAGAGCGATCCAGGATCTGGATCTGGTGGGATCACAGCCAGAGGATGCACAAGGCAATCAATGGCATGCAACAAAAGGAGCAAAGCAGACCAAAAGTACGGTGGACCAGCTGAAGCTTTGTCTGGAAGACAGTTCAGAGCATGGTCAATGCGATGTACACCAGGTGGAGCAGGTGGCAAAGCATCAAAAAAGGTACGATCCAGAGCACGACATGTCAGAAAGTGATCTCGGGAGATAAACTCACCGGTAGTGCACGGACATTCTTCACGCATATTGGTGAAACGTCCAAGACGCCACCGCACAAGACGACTACGAGCAGATCGACCAATAGGCAGATACAGAATGGGATCTGGACGAGAGACAGACGGACGACAAGCACGAAGGAGAGTCTGAGCACCAGTAGCAGCAGCGGTAGCAAGTTGACGATCCACTTGATCTTGCCAATACGAATCAAAGACTTCAGTAAGACCAGCAGTGGTGAATGGCGGCGGATCAGGTAGTGTCAGATACAACGGGTTTTGACAAATAAATCTGTCTAGACGGGTGTACAGTAAACCACGACGAAGCAGAACCAACAAGCAATCATCAGGAAGAGTATCAGCACGAAGAGCATAACGTGTTGCCAGAACGTTATATCGATGCTTCATGCTGGGAATACAGGTCAAATGTTTGGCAACATTGTACCACGTACTACCAACAAACATACCAACCAATCGATTTTGCAGAGCATCAAGAGCCTTGAAGTCACGGAAAGAGAGATGCGATATAGCTAAGCCGTATTCCAGCTTGGGTCGAATAAAGCTTTTATACAAACGAGCACAAAGCAACAGAGAAAAACCATTTCGATTGACACCAACCGAATTCAATAATGCCATTGTCTTGATAGCACCAGAAGCACGCAGATTGAGAATCCCAGGGGCATACAGACCTTTATATCTAAACGGCATACCAAGATACGTGAATTCCTCTACCACAGGAAGAGGTTCACCGTATAGAGACAATGGATGACGAGTAGAGGCAGTAGGAGCACAAAGTACAGCGCATTTTGATGGTTTCCATCTGTAGCCAAGAGAGAACGAGTGATCTGAAGCGACATCCAACATGGTTTGCACATCAGTACGAGAGCCAAATATGGCCACATCATCAGCAAAGAGCAGGCTATTCACGCAAACACTAGGCATCCCAGGTGGTGATACCATAGTACCGCGACTGACAGCAGAACGAAGAACAGCAGGCAGAGAGTTGATGTACAGAGAGTACAAGTGAGGGCTGAGCACTGAACCCTGTAATACGCCAGTAGCAGGCGAAAAGGGAACAGAGGTGTGATTTGCAATCAACACAGACACGAGTACATCATCGAACATGTGGATGAGCAAACTGAGAACTGAACGAGGCAGAGAAGAACGAGAGAGAGCATCCCAAATCACACGACGATCCACGGTATCATACGCTGATTTGATGTCCAGGAAAGCAACCACAGGATAGTGATGGTGGGTGAGGAAGTAGTCGTGCATCAAGTCATGTAAACAGAGGGCTTGATCCAGAGGACTACGCTGTGGGCGAAAACCACCTTGAGCAACATCAAGTGCAGGCGAATGTTCATCAAGAGCAGGCATCAGAGAGAATTCGAACAATTTACGCATCACCGAAGTAAGCGAAATTGGACGAAAGTTTGCAGGATCAGATACATCACCTTTCTTGTAAATGGGAAAGACTTGAGCATGTCGCCATAGAGCTGGTGTATACGACCACTGAGAGCAGAGTGTAAAGAGCAGAGACAATACGGGTGCAATGTCAGATGCTAGAGCCTTCAGCATTTCAGCTTTCAAATGATCAGGACCAGGAGCTTTTCCATTTGGCAAACGCTTAATGAGGGAGACAAGTGTATCAGCATCAAATAGACCCAAATCAGCGGTGGACACATCATAAGGCAAGTCAGGGAAATTGGACGGAGCAGCAAGGCGAGACGCATGATTCAACAGGGAGCCATCATAGACAGAGGCAAGATGAGACGCCATTGTGTTGACAGAGGCAGTTGGACCGTCTGGATGACTGTACGTTGCAGAGCATTCCTTGTTTCTTTTAATGCGCTTGATTGCAGCAGTGGCTTTCGAAAAGTCCTTTTCTAAATCAGAGCAAAACTGACTCCACGATCGACGCTTAGCAGCTTGTACAAGAGAACGAAAACGCCTGTGAGCAGCTTGATAGAGATTCCATGTTTCGACTTTGGCAAAACGACTTGCCCACCTCCATCTACTATACATAGTATCTCTTTCATGAGCAGCATCCTCAATTTCCTGTGTCCAGTACTTTTTCCAGTGGCCAGGACGACCAGATTTCACACCAATTGAGCTATCCAGAGATTCATACAAACATTGATTCAAAGAATCGTTGAGTGCATCAATATCTGGACAAACACCAGGGGGAGCAGACACCAAACCAGAGAGAGAACCAACCAAAGGAGCAACAGAAGATCGAAAGGATTCACGAAGCAAGCCCAAAAGCCGCTTTTTCCTCAATTTCGAGAGCTTCCATTGCCGTCTAGGGGCTAAACCACCAGAGTTACCAGAACCAAGAGTATCATCGGGAGGGGGCACATACTCGAAAGTAAGTACCATCAGCCGATGATCAGAGCCAAGAGACAGATCAGATTCAACCACCAGTTGAGGATGTAACAGAGCAGCCTCGCCAATGTTTGTAAGAAACAGATCAATGATGCTATGAACCTCTTGTTGACGTCGAAAAGTTGTGAATGTGGGTGTACCAAATGCTAAAGACTCATTGAGAATGGAAAAAGAGGACTCCTCCAGCCATGGAAGTAGTGAGGTACCACGAGGATTAGCATTAGTATCACCCAGTAGAGATCCAAAGCGAGCATTGAAATCACCACAAAGGATGGTATCACTGGTTACGGGTAACGAGCGAAGAAGCGAGAGCACCTTATCCGAAGATAAGGGTGGAGGCAGATACACACAATGAACCGTAAGGGTACCAACCTTAAGGGACAAAGCGTGTGCATTGTAAGACGGAAGTTGAGAGACAGAGAAAGGACAGGAAGGAGAGACAAAGGCAGTAATGCCACCAGAACCACGGTTAAATGCACCAGGTACTTTAGAGCCATAGAGGTGGAATTGAGACCAGTTAGTAGGGAAAGAACCAGAGGTTAGCCAGGTTTCAGTGACAAGCAGTACATGAGTGTTCTGAACATGATGGAGAACATCATGTACCGTTGATTGACGTAGACCATTGGCATTCCAAAGGGAGAGAGAGACTTGAAAGGAGTGGACTGGGTTGTTATTGGGAGTATGACTAGTAGCTATGTTACTCATTAGAGTTCCATAGCAGAGCCATTGCTGTCATGATCTTCCTTTTGACGCTTGAACAAGAATTTAGCCTTTTTGGGCTCCTTCTCGGCAAGACGACCGATAGCTTCAGAGACGGCTATATCTAGCTCTTCTTGAGAGATCCAGCCAGCAGAGACAAAGTATTTGCCAACGCCACTAACGTTGAGTGGACGAAGGAAAGAGAGAGTTTGCAGAGCACGGGTGTTGGTGAATTCATAGATCAATTGCTCACGCTCTTCAATGGCAAGATCAGCATATTTGGGATCAGCAATGTTGTTGGGATCCAAAGGTTGAAAGTTTTCAATGTGATCAGCTTCACATTTGCGCATACAGGCAAGAAATTCCTCAACATATTGGATGTGGAGCAAGATGCCAATGACGCCAGTGGCAGGGAAACAGATGTCTAACACACGGCCAGTATCAATACCAGCTCGGCGAAGTTGGTAACGAACCTCAGAGCGCAGGATTTTACCAGAGCGGCCTAGATACACATACTGGTATCCTTGTTGACCTTTGGTGGTGGTGGTTTGGAACATGCGACCTGCAGCAAGACGTCGCTTGGTAGTACGGGCAGGGTCACGATGTTGAGCACCTTTACGGGCAGCAGATGCGTAGCTACCTTGAGTAGCATCGGGTTGGTGAGTAGTAACAAGCTCTTGGGGTGGTGTTACCTGAGAGCTGGCTGGAGCACCTTGATTGGTGCGGCGGGATGAGAGTTGGCCCTGTAATTTTTCGATTGCAAGGTCCTTGGCCTGTAACTGATTTTTTAATTCTCCATTTTCCTTTTCCAAAAGGTCCAGGCGGGCAAGGAGATTGTCATGTTGCTGTACTCGCTCGGTAAGAGAGATCAGCTGTTGCTGTTGTTCTTGAACAGTTTGGATGAGCTGATTCAAATCCATAGATTGCTGATTATTGTTGAGCATGGCTGAAAATATTCTATCAAACTTTGGAGATTCAATAAAATATGAAAAAGATGTCCAACAAACTGGAAGTTATAACACAATGTACGTTGACTAAATGCAAGTAAACTGGTACAACTGAAGGCTAGTTGGAGTGTTTGTTGTCGAGATAAACCGCTTTTATAGTGAGGAAATACTTTTTACCGGGGGAAGGTGGCAAAAAGTGATGAAAAACGGAAAGAGATGGGGATGTAGCTCAGTTTAACGTTGATTTTTATTATATACATGAATTCAATGGGCACTCGATGGGAGCATTAGCCTAGAATTCTAGAAACAAAAGAGTAGCAGGTACAAAAAACCCTTAAGGGGACACTAACTAAGAAAAAGGGAAAAAGGAAAGTGTGGTAGTGGCAAAGGAACGGCATGAATACTGGTATTGTTGATTTGATCTGGAGGAATGACCAACGGATGGGAACTTTGATAATTACTTACCACCGTGGCATCGCACCGAGAAAACAAAGCAACAAACGTTCATCAATGAAGAGACTATCTAGCAGAGAACCATAACAACCCTGAATCAAGATCAGCAGGGATGACAGCCAGCGGATGCACTAAACAATCAATGGCATGAAGCAGAGCAAGCAAAGCAGACCAATAAGATGGAGGACCATCAGAGGCTTTCACAGGTAAACAATTAAGGGCATAGTCTATACGATGAATACCAGGAGGAGCCACAGGCAGAGCATCGAGAAGTGTTCGATCCAGAGCACGGCATGTCAGAAAGTGATTTCGAGATATAAAATCACCCATCACGCACGGACACTCTTCACGCATGTTTGTGAAACGTCCAAGACGCCAGCGAACAAGGCGACTTCGAGCAGATCGACCAATTGGTAGGTACAAAATGGGATCTGGACGAGATACAGAACGACGACAAGCACGGAGGAGGGTCTGGGTACCAGAAACAGCAGCAGCAGCAAGTTGATAATCTACTTGATCTTGCCAATACGAATCAAAGACTTCAGTAAGACCAGCAGTGGTGAATGGCGGCGGATCAGGTAGTGTCAGATACAACGGGTTTTGACAAATAAATCTGTCTAGACGAGTGTACAGTAATCCACGACGAAGCAGAACCAACAAGCAATCATCAGGGAGAGTATCAGCACGAAGAGCATAACGTGTTGCCAGGACATTATATCGATGCTTCATGCTGGGAATACAGGTCAAATGTTTGGCAACATTGTACCATGTACTACCAACAAACATACCAACCAATCGATTTTGCAGAGCATCAAGAGCCTTGAAGTCACGGAAAGAGAGATGCGATATAGCTAAGCCGTATTCCAGCTTGGGTCGAATAAAGCTTTTATACAAACGAGCACAAAGCAACAGAGAAAACCCATTTCGATTGACACCAACCGAATTCAACAATGCCATTGTCTTGATAGCACCAGAAGCACGCAGATTGAGAATCCCAGGGGCGTACAGACCTTTATATCTAAACGGCATACCAAGATACGTGAATTCCTCTACCACAGGAAGAGGTTCACCGTATAGAGACAATGGATGACGAGTAGAGGCAGTAGGAGCACAAAGTACAGCACATTTTGATGGTTTCCATCTGTAGCCAAGAGAGAACGAGTGATCTGAAGCGACATCCAACATGGTTTGCACATCAGTACGAGAGCCAAATATGGCCACATCATCAGCAAAGAGTAAACTATTGATATGAACAGGATGCATTCCGGGTGGAGATACCATAGTACCACGGTTGACAGCAGCACGAAGAACAGCAGGCAGAGAGTTGATGTACAGAGAGTACAAGTGCGGACTGAGCACTGAACCTTGGAGTACACCAGTAGCAGGCGAAAAAGGGTCAGAGTTGTGGTTTGCAATCAGTACAGAGACTAGTACATCATCGAACATATTGATCAATAAACTAAGGATTGGACGAGGTAGTGAAGAATGAGCAAGAGCATCCCAAATAACGTTGCGATCCACTGTATCGTATGCAGATTTGATGTCCAGAAAGGCTACAACAGGATAGTGGTGATGAGTGAGGAAGTAGTCGTGCATCAAGTCATGTAAACAGAGGGCTTGATCCAGAGGACTACGTTGTGGACGAAAACCACCTTGAGCAACATCAAGTGCAGGCGAATGTTCATCAAGAGCAGGCATCAATGAAAATTCAAACAATTTACGCATCACCGAAGTGAGCGAAATTGGACGAAAGTTTGCAGGATCAGATACATCACCTTTCTTGTAAATGGGAAAGACCTGAGCATGACGCCACAATACAGGAGTGTACGACCATTGAGAGCAAAGCGTAAATAGCAGAGACAATACGGGTGCAATGTCAGATGCTAGAGCCTTCAGCATTTCAGCTTTCAGATGATCAGGACCAGGAGTTTTTCCATTTGGCAATCGCTTAATCAGAGAGACAATAGTATCAGCATCAAACAGATTTGTAACAGAGGGATCATTGTAGGGTAGATCCGATACATTCGGTTCAGGAGCAACAGGACGAGAAGCAGAGTTAAGGAGTGTACCATTGTATACAGATGCAAGATGTGATGCCATTGCTGTTACTGAAGCAGCTGGACCATCTGGATGGCTATAAGTAGCAGAGGATTCTTTGTTTCGCTTTATGCGTTTGATAGCAGCAGTAGCTTTAGAGAAATCCTTTTCCAGATTAGAGCAGAATGTGTTCCACGACTTTCTTTTGGCAGCCTGTATCAGAGAGCGAAAACGTCTAAGAGCAGTTTGATATATACCCCATGTTTCAACTTTGGCAAAGCCACTTGCCCATCGCCATCGACTATATGAGGCATCTCTTTCACGAGCTGCATCTTCAATTTCTTGTGTCCAGTACTTTTTCCAGTGACCAGGGCGACCAGATTTCACACCAATTGACCCGTCAAGAGATTCATACAAACAACAATTCAGAGAATCATTGAGTGCATCAATATCAGGACGAACTCCATCAGGAGCAGAGACCAAACCAGAGAGAGAATCAACCAAAGGAGCAACAGAAGATTGAAAGGATTCACGAAGCAAGCCCAATGGCCGCTTTTTCCTCAATTTCGAGAGCTTCCATTGTCGTCTAGGGGCCAAACCACCAGAGTTACCAGAACCAAGAGTATCATCGGGAGGGGGCACATACTCGAAAGTAAGTACCATCAGCCGATGATCAGAGCCAAGGGACAGATCAGAGTCAACCACCAGTTGAGAATTCAACATAGCCGTCTCGCCAATGTTGGTAAGGAACAGATCAATGATGCTGTGTACCTCTTGTTGTCGCCGAAATGTTGTAAAGGTGGGTGTACCATAAGCTAGAGACTCATTGAGGATCGACAACGAAGCCTCCTCAATCCATGGTAGTAGAGAGTTACCACGGGGATTAGCAGTAGTATCACCTAGTAGAGATCCAAAGCGAGCATTGAAATCACCACAAAGGATTGTATCACTAGTTATAGGTAACGAGCGAAGGAGCGAGAGCACCTTATCCGAGGATAAGGGTGGAGGCAGATACACACAATGAACCGTAAGGGTGCCAACCTTAAGGGACAGAGTGTGAGGATTGTAAGACGGGAGTTGAGAGACAGAGAAAGGACAGGAAGGAGAGACAAAGGCTGTAACACCACCAGAACCACGGCCAAAAGCGCCAGGTACTTTTGTGCCATATAGATGGAATTGAGACCAGTCGGAAGGGAAAGAACCAGATAGAAGCCAAGTTTCAGTGACAACGAGAACATGCGTATCCAATACATGTGAGAGGACATCGTGCACAACTGATTGACGGAGACCATTGGCATTCCAAAGGGAAAGAGAGACAGGAAAGGAGTGGACGGGGTTGTTGTTGATATGACTCTGATGTATTATAGAGCTCATTAGAGTTCCATAGCAGAGTCATTGCTGTCAGAAGCTTTTCTACGCTTGAGCAAGAATTGAGCCTTCTTGGGTTCTTTTTCAGCAAGGCGGCCCATGGCTTCGGAAACAGCTGTATCAAGTTCCTCTTGGGAAATCCATCCAGCAGAGACAAAGTATTTTCCAACACCACTGACATTGAGAGGACGAAGGAAGGAAAGAGTTTGCAGAGCACGAGTGTTTGTAAACTCGTAGATCAGTTGTTCTCGATCCGCAATAGCAAGGTTTGCATATTGGGGATCAGCAATGTGTTTGGGATCCAGAGGCTCAAAATTCTCGATGAGCTCAGCTTCGCACTTGTGCATGTAAGCAAGAAAAGTGTCGACATATTGGATATGGACCAGAACTCCAATAACACCAGAAGCAGGGAAACAAATGTCGAGAACACGACCAGTATCAACACCAACCTTACGGAGGGTAGCACGAACCTCAGAGCGCTGGATCTTACCAGATCTACCAAGGTAGACATATTGGTATCCCTGTTGGCCCTTAACAGCAGCAGATTGGAAGAGACGGCCAGCAGCAAGACGGCGTTTGGCTGTACGAACAGGATCGGGGCGTTTAGCTCCAGAGCGAGCAGCAGAGAGATAACTACCTTTAGTGGCAGTATCGGTAGCAATAGTGGTACTAGCAGTAGTAGCAGGATCTTGGGACTGTACGACCTGAGAGATGAACGGACGTTCCTGATCTACCTCAGGTGTAGGGGCTTGAGTAGTTCCACGTGATAGTTGGCCCTGTAATTCTTGAATTACCAGGTCCTTGGCCAAAAGATTTTTTTTTAGGGCTTGGTTTTCCTCTTCTAACTTGTTCATACGCTCCAAGAGGTGGTCATGTTCATGTACTTTCTCCTGAACTGAGGCAAGTTGCTGCTGAATGTGCTCAAGTAACATGGGCAACTGACTGATGTCAAAACCTTGTAGGCTTTGAGAGATTGGTGTAGTCATTTTGTGAAAAATTACTAGGATTCAAAGAAACTGGCAAGTTGTTCAACAAGACTGAAATTAATATACAATAAACTATGGATAAACGCAAGTCTACTGCTGTAATTTGGTATTGTTTGGTGAACTAGTTGTCGAGATAAACCGCTTTTATAGTGAGGAAATACTTTTTACCGGGGGAAGGTGGCAAAAAGTGATGGGGATGTAGCTCAGTTTAACGTTGATTTTTATTATATACATGAATTCAATGGGCACTCGATGGGAGCATTAGCCTAGAATTCTAGAAACAAAAGAGTAGCAGGTACAAAAAACCCTTATGAGGACACTAACGAAGAAAAAGGGAAAAAGGAAAGTGTGGTAGTGGCAGAGGATCGGCATGAATACTGGTATTGTTGATTTGATCTGGAGGAATGACCAACGGATGGGAACTTTGATAATTACTTACCACCGTGGCATCGCACCGAGAAAGCAAAAACAACAAACGTTCATCAATGGGCAGAAAACCAGAGCGATCCAGGATCTGGATCTGGTGGGATCACAGCCAGAGGATGCACAAGGCAATCAATGGCATGCAACAAAAGGAGCAAAGCAGACCAAAAGTACGGTGGACCAGCTGAAGCCTTGTCTGGAAGACAGTTCAGAGCATGATCAATGCGATGGATGCCAGGGGGAGCAGGTGGCAAAGCATCAAACAAAGTATGATCCAGAGCACGACATGTCAGAAAGTGATCTCGGGAGATAAACTCACCGGTAGTGCACGGACATTCTTCACGCATATTGGTGAAACGTCCAAGACGCCACCGCACAAGACGACTACGAGCAGATCGACCAATAGGCAGATACAGAATGGGATCTGGACGAGAGACAGACGGACGACAAGCACGAAGGAGAGTCTGAGCACCAGTAGCAGCAGCGGTAGCAAGTTGACGATCCACTTGATCTTGCCAATACGAATCGAAGATTTCAGTAAGACCAGCAGTGGTGAATGGCGGCGGATCAGGTAGTGTCAGATACAACGGGTTTTGACAGATAAATCTGTCTAGACGAGTGTACAGTAAACCACGACGAAGCAGAACCAACAAGCAATCATCAGGGAGAGTATCAGCACGAAGAGCATAACGTGTTGCCAGAACGTTATATCGATGCTTCATGCTGGGAATACAGGTCAAATGTTTGGCAACATTGTACCATGTACTACCAACAAACATACCAACCAATCGATTTTGCAGAGCATCAAGAGCCTTGAAGTCACGGAAAGAGAGATGAGATATAGCTAAGCCGTATTCCAGTTTGGGTCGAATAAAGCTTTTATACAGACGAGCACAAAGCAACAGAGAAAAACCATTTCGATTGACACCAACCGAATTTAACAATGCCATTGTCTTGATAGCACCAGAAGCACGCAGATTGAGAATCCCAGGGGCATACAGACCTTTATATCTAAACGGCATACCAAGATACGTGAATTCCTCTACCACAGGAAGAGGTTCACCGTATAGGGACAATGGATGACGAGTAGAGGCTGTTGGAGCACAAAGTACAGCACATTTTGATGGTTTCCATCTGTAGCCAAGAGAGAACGAGTGATCTGAAGCGACATCCAACATGGTTTGCACATCAGTACGAGAGCCAAATATGGCCACATCATCAGCAAAGAGCAGGCTATTCACGCAAACACTAGGCATCCCAGGTGGCGATACCATAGTACCGCGACTGACAGCAGAACGAAGAAGAGCAGGCAGAGAGTTGATGTACAAAGAGTACAAGTGAGGGCTGAGCACTGAACCCTGCAATACGCCAGTAGCAGGCGAAAAGGGAACAGAGGTGTGATTTGCAATCAACACAGACACGAGTACATCATCGAACATGTGGATGAGCAAACTGAGAACTGAACGAGGCAGAGAAGAACGAGAGAGAGCATCCCAAATCACTCGACGATCCACGGTATCATACGCTGATTTGATGTCCAGGAAAGCAACCACAGGATAGTGGTGGTGGGTGAGGAAGTAGTCGTGCATCAAATCATGAAGACAGAGGGCTTGATCCAGAGGACTACGCTGTGGGCGAAAACCACCTTGAGCAACATCAAGTGCAGGCGAATGTTCATCAAGAGCAGGCATCAGAGAGAATTCGAACAATTTACGCATCACCGAAGTAAGCGAAATTGGACGAAAGTTTGCAGGATCAGATACATCACCTTTCTTGTAAATGGGAAAAACTTGAGCATGTCGCCATAGAGCTGGTGTATACGACCACTGAGAGCAGAGTGTAAAGAGCAGAGACAATACGGGTGCAATGTCAGATGCTAGAGCCTTCAGCATTTCAGCTTTCAAATGATCAGGACCAGGAGCTTTCCCATTTGGCAAACGCTTAATGAGGGAGACAAGTGTATCAGCATCAAATAGACCCAAATCAGCGGTGGACACATCATAAGGCAAATCAGAGAAATTGGACGGAGCAGCAAGGCGAGACGCATTATTCAACAGGGAGCCATCATAGACAGAGGCAAGATGGGACGCCATTGTGTTGACAGAGGCAGTTGGACCGTCTGGATGACTGTACGTTGTAGAGCATTCCTTGTTTCTTTTAATGCGCTTGATTGCAGCAGTAGCTTTCGAAAAATCCTTTTCCAAATCAGAGCAAAACTGATTCCACGATCGACGCTTAGCAGCTTGTACAAGAGAACGAAAACGCCTGTGAGCAGCTTGATAGAGATTCCATGTTTCGACTTTGGCAAAACGACTTGCCCACCTCCATCTACTATACATAGTATCTCTTTCACGAGCAGCATCCTCAATTTCCTGTGTCCAGTACTTTTTCCAGTGGCCAGGACGACCAGATTTCACACCAATTGAGCTATCCAGAGATTCATACAAACATTGATTCAAAGAATCGTTGAGTGCATCAATATCTGGACAAACACCAGGAGGAGCAGACACCAAACCAGAGAGAGAACCAACCAAAGGAGCAACAGAAGATCGAAAGGATTCACGAAGCAAGCCCAAAGGCCGCTTTTTCCTCAATTTCGAGAGCTTCCATTGCCGTCTAGGGGCTAAACCACCAGAGTTACCAGAACCAAGAGTATCATCGGGAGAGGGCACATACTCGAAAGTAAGTACCATCAGCCGATGATCAGAGCCAAGAGACAAATCAGATTCAACCACCAGTTGAGGATGTAACAGAGCAGCCTCGCCAATGTTTGTGAGAAACAGATCAATGATGCTATGAACCTCTTGTTGACGTCGAAAAGTTGTGAATGTGGGTGTACCGAAAGCTAAAGACTCATTGAGAATGGAAAAAGAGGACTCCTCCAGCCATGGCAGTAGTGAGGTGCCACGAGGATTAGCATTAGTATCACCCAGTAGAGATCCAAAGCGAGCATTGAAATCACCACAAAGGATGGTATCACTGGTTACGGGTAACGAGCGAAGAAGCGAGAGCACCTTATCCGAAGATAAGGGTGGAGGCAGATACACACAATGAACTGTAAGGGTGCCAACCTTAAGGGACAAAGTGTGTGCATTGTAAGACGGAAGTTGAGAGACAGAGAAAGGACAGGAAGGAGAGACAAAGGCAGTAATGCCACCAGAACCACGGTTAAATGCACCAGGTACTTTAGAGCCATAGAGGTGGAATTGAGACCAGTTAGTAGGGAAAGAACCAGAGGTTAGCCAGGTTTCAGTGACAAGCAGTACATGAGTGTTCTGAACATGATGAAGAACATCATGTACCGTTGATTGACGTAGACCATTGGCATTCCAAAGGGAGAGAGAGACTTGAAAGGAGTGGACTGGGTTGTTATTGGGAGTATGGCTAGTAGCTATGTTACTCATTAGAGTTCCATAGCAGAGCCATTGCTGTCATGATCGTCCTTTTGACGCTTGAACAAGAATTTAGCCTTTTTGGGCTCCTTCTCGGCAAGACGACCGATAGCTTCAGAGACGGCTATATCTAGCTCTTCTTGAGAGATCCAGCCAGCAGAGACAAAGTATTTGCCAACACCACTAACGTTGAGTGGACGAAGGAAAGAGAGAGTTTGCAGAGCACGGGTGTTGGTGAATTCATAGATCAATTGCTCACGCTCTTCAATGGCAAGATCAGCATATTTGGGATCAGCAATGTTGTTGGGATCCAAAGGTTGAAAGTTTTCAATGTGATCAGCTTCACATTTGCGCATACAGGCAAGAAATTCCTCAACATATTGGATGTGGAGCAAGATGCCAATGACGCCAGTGGCAGGGAAACAGATGTCTAACACACGGCCAGTATCAATACCAGCTCGGCGAAGTTGGTAACGAACCTCAGAGCGCAGGATTTTACCAGAGCGGCCTAGATACACATACTGGTATCCTTGTTGACCTTTGGTGGTGGCGGTTTGGAACATACGACCTGCAGCAAGACGTCGCTTGGTAGTACGGGCAGGATCACGATGTTGAGCACCTTTACGGGCAGCAGATGCGTAGCTACCTTGAGTAGCATCGGGTTGGTGAGTAGTAACAAGCTTTTGGGGTGGTGTTACCTGAGAGCTGGCTTGAGCACCTTGATTGGTGCGGCGGGATGAGAGTTGGCCCTGTAATTTTTCAATTGCAAGGTCCTTGGCCTGTAACTGATTTTTCAATTCTCCATTTTCCTTTTCCAAAAGGTCCAGGCGAGCAAGGAGATTGTCATGTTGCTGTACTCGCTCGGTAAGAGAGATCAGCTGTTGTTGTTGTTCTTGAACAGTTTGGATGAGCTGATTCAAATCCATAGATTGCTGATTATTGTTGAGCATGGCTGAAAATATTCTATCAAACTTTGGAGATTCAATAAAATATGAAAAAGATGTCCAACAAACTGGAAGTTATAACACAATGTACGTTGACTAAATGCAAGTAAACTGGTACAACTGAAGGCTAGTTGGAGTGTTTGTTGTCGAGATAAACCGCTTTTATAGTGAGGAAATACTTTTTACCGGGGGAAGGTGGCAAAAAGTGATGAAAAACGGAAAGAGGGGATGGGGATGTAGCTCAGGCGAAAATTTATGGTTGTTTATTGATTACAATAAATTAGCGAAGTAAAAGATATAGACTTATATGCATGCGATCTTTGGATCATTAGTTGCAAGTCCTGAGAAGCGACGTACAGCAAAAAAGCTTAAATTGATAGTTTGATCTCCATGCAGGAACAACATGCAAGTGTCCAGAAAAGGGAAAAAAGGTCCTAAACTAAAAACTAAACTGGTAAAAAAAGAAGTACAGGCAGGAAAAAGGAGTAAAACAAGTGAGATAAAAGGGTAGAGAATAAGAAGCTATGGTGTATGAGACATGCAATTGAGGATACCTCGATGTTCAGACAGCAGCACAGACAAAATAAACCCACAGACCTCAGTGGCACAAAAAAAGCAAGAAAAAAAGGAGAGAACGAGACATTTGCATTTAGCAAAATGAGTAGAGAGACAAAGACCAAACGAGAAAGAAGCAGAGAAGGAGGACAAAGTGAATACAGACACTACCACAAAGGCAGCAGAAACAGAAACAATGAGAGTGGGAATGAGAGAGCAAAACGATTTCAACAACAAGGTGTCAATCAGTTATCAGAAGACTCTGACATTTCAAGATCCTTGGTAGCAGAGAGAGTTGGGGAGACAGCATAAGCCAAGAGAGAGGCAGTTTCAGCATCATGATGCAAGAGGTAGCCAAGATAACTCAAACGTTGTTTCTTGGCTAAACGCTCTTGATCAGAGGATCGAGATGGTGGTTTAGCAGCAGCAGAGGAGGAGGAACGAGCAAGCATTTCTTCTTTCAAAATGGCATCAAATTGGGCTTGGTTGATGCGATCATACAAAAGAAAAGAACGAGCAACAGAAACACGGACAGAACGACGGACAAAAGACAGAGAACGAAGACAGCGAAGGTTTTCAACCTCAATGGCCTTTTGGACACGCAGATCACGAGAGAGAGAAGCAAATTTGGGATCTTTGAGATTGACTGGATCACATGGATCAAAGTCAATCAACGGAGAACAGCCACGACCATGGAGATGCATGGCTTTGGTGAGGGTGAGTACATAGTCATTGTGAACAAGGAAAGAAATCACATTCTGTACAGGATATTGAATATCCAGCACACGAGAGTTATTCAATCCTACGCCTTGAACAAGGCGACGCAGCTCAGACAGACGACGGCGGACAGGAGTAGCATAGTACACAAATTGATAACCAGATGGTATACCACTTTGAGGAGCAAAAAGACGAGCAAGAGTAGCGGATGCCTTGGTGGCAGATGGAGGAGGACGAGCAGCAGGCTTCTTCTTACGCTTTGCACCTGCATTGGATGCAACGACGGCAGCAAAAGATGGTTGTGCTGTAACTTGAGATTGGGAGTAGCTGGGGGTAGACTTGGAGGCAGATGTTGTTGATGGTGGTGTTGGAGTGTTCGACGATACAACGTCTATGGTGGTGGGAGCAACATTGGTGGTGGATTGAGCGTTGATAGCTGCCAATTGAGCCGCAAGGGCGTCTCTAGCAGCCTCTGATTCAGCCAGGGCTGTTTTTAACTGCGCAATTTCGACATGGGCAGATTCTAATCTGCTCAAACGATGTCTGACCTCAACCATAAAGGTCGACAACGCAGTTTGATCAGTGGGCGAAGCAGGTGGGAGGGAAGTGAGACCAAAGTCAATCGAGTTGGGGTCAACATCGATCGAGGATGTGAAATGAGATGCTTTGGAGAGGTCTTGAGGTTGCATTTTCTTTGCTTTTAAATGTTGAGAGATATCAGCAGCAAAGAAAGGTGGAGAGAGGGTTGAAATTGGCCTTTTTTGACCGGACGAAAGGGTGTCAGCAGGTGTAATCTTGTTAAAAGTGTTTTGCTCGGTTATGGTATTGATATAGCAAGTACTTGATGGGAGATGATGGGTTATAGGAATCTTCGAGATAATTCGGGCTATGAAAGTATATAAAAAATTCTTTAGCGGAAAGAAAGGTGGGGATGTAGCTCAATTTAATTTAATATCGGTTTTTTATTTATTTACAATTGTAGTCAACTGCGGAATCGGTATGATCATATGTTGCAAGACTAACAGTGATTCGGCGGGAAAAAGCATGTTTAAATTAAAGGTTGAGGGGAGCTACTACAGGGAGGGGACCAGTAATGAAAACGGCATTAAAACCCACCAGAGAAGAGGAGAAACAGAAGGAAGAATGGCAATGGCCGCGCCGCAAGACGGGGGAGACGAACAGGACTCAAGGTAGAAACCGGCCAGACGCACCGCAGCACACCTAAACGTGCAAGCGCAAATACCGAGTAACATGCCAGGTTAGAAAGGCGGAAAATATGGATGCGAAGGTGGGATTCGAACCCACGGCCTCTCGGCATACTCACTGCTTCCGCATGAAGCTCTAACCAAGTGAGCCATTCAAACATCCGGGGATGTAGCTCAGTTTAAGATTGGTTTTTATTTATATGAAATTTAGTGGGCACTCGATGGGAGCATAGCCTAATTTCAAGAACAAATATATAACAAGTAACTAAAAAAATCCTCCAGAGCACTTTCAAAAGGACAAAAAATGCAGTGACAAGAGTGCAGGACATGGAGACTAGTGGTGCTCACATTGAGGATCTCGAGGGACAACCAACGGATGGGAACTTTGATAATGACTTACCACCGAGGAGCCGCACGTAGAAAACAACAATGGAACATGTTCATCCCTGTCAGATCAACCAGTACGAGAGTACCAAAGAGACGCTGGATCTGGATCCGGAGCAATAACAGCCAGAGGATGCACAAGGCAATCGATAGCATACAGTAGGTTCAGTAGAGCAGACCAGTAAGCAGGAGGACCAGCAGAGGCAGTGGTTGGCAGGCAATTAAGAGCATGATCAATACGGTGCACACCAGGAGGAGCAGGCGGCAAGGCATCGATTAAGTCAGGATCAAGAGCGCGGCAGTACAAAAAGTGATCACGAGAGATGTGAACACCTGCAGGTGACATACATGGGCACTCCTCACGCATGTTTGTGAAGCGACCAAGGCGCCAACGGACCAAACGACTACGGGCAATACGACCAAGAGGCAGATAGAGGATGGGATCAGGCCTTGTGGTATCAGGACGACAAGCACGAAGCAAAGTATGACGACCAGTGACAGCAGCAGCAGAGAGCTGGAGATCAACCTGATCTTGCCAATAGGCAGCAAAGGTAGTGCGCAAGCCAGCAGAGGAAGGAACAGGGTCAGGCAGCGACTGATACAGAGGGTTTTCACATATAAAACGATCCAACCTTGTATAGTGCAAATGGGCACGAAGCAGAACCAGCAGACAATCGTCAGGCAGAGTATCAGCACGCAGAGCAAAACGGGTAGCCAGGACATTGTAGCGATGTTTGATACTGGGGAGACAGGTAATGTGCTTGGCGACATTGACCCAGGTACTACCCACAAACATGCCAACAAGTCGGTTTTGCAGAGTATCCAGAGCAGTGAAATCACGAGCAGAGAGATGGGAGATGGCCAGACCATATTCAAGCTTAGGACGAATAAATGTCCTGTACAGGCGAGAGGAGAGCAGCAAAGAGAAACCATTGCGGTTGACACCAACAGAGTTTAACAGAGCCATGGTCTTGACAGCACCAGCAGAACGCAGAGACAGAATACCAGGAGCATGCAGGCCTTTGTATCGGAATGGCATACCAAGGTATGTAAATTCGTCAACGACAGGCAGAGCTTCATTGTAAAGTACCAGAGGAGAACCAGCAAGAGCAGCAGCAGTACCAAGCACAGCACATTTGGAAGGCTTCCACCTATATCCAAGAGAGACAGAATGACCAGCAGCAAGATCCAACATACGCTGAACCTCAGACTTTGAACCAAAGACAGCCACATCATCAGCGAACAGGAGACTATTGATAGCAATAGGAGCATCAGCACCAGGCACAGGCAGCATAGTAGCACCAGTAGCACCAGAACGCAAAAGACTCGGTAAAGAATTGATATACAACGAGTACAAGTGGGGACTGAGCACTGAGCCTTGCAGAACACCAGTAACAGGAGAGAAAGCAACCGAGTTGTGATTAGCTATCAAGACAGAAACAGACACATCATCAAACATGTTGATCAACAGACCCAGAACAGCACGAGGAAGACTAGAACCAGCCAAAGCAGACCAGAAAACACGACGATCGACTGTGTCATATGCTGACTTGATATCCAAGAAAGCGACAACAGGACGACGACGGTGCGCAACAAAGTAATCATGCATCAAGTCATGCAAGCAGAGGGCTTGATCCAGAGGACTACGTTGAGGGCGGAAACCACCTTGGGCAATGTCAAGGGCAGGAGAATGGGCATCCAGCTCAGGCATGAGAGAGAACTCAAACAGTTTGCGCACAACAGAAGTCAGAGAAATAGGCCTATAGTTGGCGGGGTCAGAAGCATCACCTTTCTTGAAAATGGGAAAGACTTGGGCTTGGCGCCAGAGAGCAGGAGTATACGACCATTGATAGCACAACTTGAAGAGCAACGACAAGACAGGAGCAATCTCAGAGACCAAGGACTTGAGCATCTCAGCCTTGATATGATCTGGACCAGGAGCTTTATGTGTTGGGAGCCGTCGAATATGAGATACTAAAGTATCAACATCAAACAGTGACATGTCCACAGGCACACAGAAAGGCAGAACAGAGTCAAAGGTGGGAGGAGCAGCAGGACGAGTAGCAGTGGCAAGCAGAGAGCCATCATACACCGAGGCGAGATGAGAACCCATAGCAGAGACAGAAGCAGCAGGACCATCAGGGTGGCTGTACGTAGGAGAGGATTCTTTATTACGCTTGATGCGCTTAATAGCAGCAGTAGCTTTTGAGAAATCACACTCCAGGGCAGTACAAAATTGTTGCCAGGACCTTCGCTTTGCAGCTTGTACCAGGGAACGAAACTTGCGATGAGCAACTTTGTATAAGAACCATTTTTCAATTTTGGCAATACCAAAGGCATGCCTCCATTGACTATATGAGCGATCGCGTGCAGTAGCAGCATCCTGAATTTCTTGTGTCCAGTACTTCTTCCAATGGCCAGGACGACCGGATTTTACACCAATAGAACTATCCAGAGATTCATACAAACATTGATTCAAAGAATCGTTGAGTGCATCAATATCTGGACGAACACCAGGAGGAGCAGACACCAAACCAGAGAGAGTAACAACCAGAGGAGCAACAGAAGATCGAAAGGATTCACGGAGTAAGCCCAAAGGCTTCTCTTTCGTCAATTTCGAGAGCTTCCATTGACGCCGAGGAGCCAGAACAGAATCACCAGGAGCCACAGTGTCATCGAGAGGTGGCACATACCCGAAAGTAAGTGACATCAATCGATGGTCAGAACCAAGAGACAGATCAGACTCAACCACCAGTTGAGGATTCACCAAAGCAACATCACCAATATTTGTCAAAAACAAATCAATGACACTACTCAATTCTTGCTGCTGCCGAAAAGAAGAGTACGTCGTAACGCCAAAAGCCAAAGACGCATTGAGCACAGACAAGCAATGTTCATCAAACCAAGGTTTGAGAGCATTACCACGAGCATTGGAGATAGCATCACCAGTGAGAGAACCCAACCGAGCATTGAAATCGCCACAGAGGATAGTATCCCTAGTCATAGGTAGTGAACTAAGGGCCGAGAGCACCTTATCAGATGATAAGGGTGGAGGAAAGTAAACACAATGAACCGTAAGGGTGCCAACCTTTAGAGACAGAGTGTGCGGATTATAAGAAGGTAGTTGGGAGACAGTGAAGGGACAGGAAGGAGAGACAAAGGCAGTGACACCACCAGAACCACGATTGAAAGCACCAGGTACTTTTGAACCATAGAGATGGAATTGAGACCAGTTTGTTGGAAAAGAGCCAGATGTAAGCCAAGTTTCAGTAACCAGCAGAACCTGAGTATCCAGTACATGAGAGAGAACATCATGGACTGTTGATTGGCGAAGACCATTGGCATTCCAGAGTGAAAGAGAGACGAAAACCGGGGAGACAGGCACATTAACATTATTAGGCAGTATAGATGGGGCAGAGAAGGAACTCATTATTGATCCACATCAGACATATCACTATCAGATCCAGCCTTGTCCTGGGAATCAGAGTTCAGCTTGCGACGGAACAGGAAATCAGCCTTTTTGGGCTCCTTCTTAGCAAAGCGTTCAACGGCCTGAGCAACGGCAACAGAGAGACTTTCATCGCAGATCCAACCTTTCTGTATAAAGTACTTACCGACACCACTAACATTAAGTGGGCGGAGGAAGGACAAAGTTTGCAGGCAGCGAGCTTCAGTAAATTGGTGGATCAGAGCATGACGATCATCATCAGAGAGGCTGGCGTACTTGGGATCAGCAATATTGCTGGGGTCCAATGGATCAAAAGCAGGAAACAGTTCACCCTTAGCCTTGGTCAATAAAGCAGTAAATTCCTCAACGTATTGAACGTGCAACAGAACACCAATAATATGGGAGGCAGGAAAGCAGATATCCAAGACACGACCCAGATCAACACTAGCATTAGCTAGATGCTTACGCACTTCAGAACGTTGGATCTTTCGGGATCTACCAATATATACATACTGATAGCCCTGGACACCTTTGGTAGCAGGAGTGGTAAAGGCACGGCCAGCAGCAAGACGTTTTTTGTCTTTTTTCTTAGGATCAGGCTTGTGAGCAGCAGCAGTAGCGATTTGGGCGAAGTTAGGAGCTTCCTTGAGAGGCTTTGGAGACACTGGGATAGAGGAACTTTCGCCCCCCTTGGGTCGACCCGAACCAGGAGAAGTGGTGTGACTAGTAACTGGACCTTGTTGTAATTTTTGAATAACCAGGTCCTTGTCTTGTAAAATTTTTTTCAGATCCTTGTTTTCTTGTTCCAAAGCAGCCAAACGTGTAAGGAGGTCCTCATGCTTGTTAACTTTCTCTGTTACCAAAGTAAGTTGTTGCTGGATTTGTTGCAGTATCGCTGGAAAGTGACTCATATCCAGAGCTTGTAGATTGGTGTCCATGGCGTTGAATATTTTTTGAAATTCCAACAATTTGAAAAAATATGAAACAGGTGTACGACAATTCTGAAATTATAACACAATAAACTGTTGATGGATGCAAGTATACTGGTACAATCTCGAGTGGATTGGAGTACTGGATGATGAGATATTACGTTTTTTGTGGTTTTCAGGATACTTTTTCCAAAGAGGGTGGCAAAAAGTGTCGAAAAACGGGAAGAGATGGGGATGTAGCTCAGTTTAATATTGGTTTTTTATTTATTTACAAATGTAGTCAACTGCGGAATCGGTATGATCATATATTGCAAGACTAACAGTGATTCGGCGGGGAAAAGCATGTTTTAAATTAAAGGTTAGGGGAGCTGCTAAAAGGGAGGGGACCAATAAAGTAAACGGCATCAAAACCCACCAGAGAGGAGGAGAAACAGAGGGAGGAATAGCAATGGCCGCGCCGCAAGACGGGGGAGACGAGCAGGACTCAAGGTAGAAACCGGCCAGACGCACCGCAGCACACCTAAACGTGCAAGCACAAATACCGAGTAACATGCCAGGTTAGAAAGGCGGAAAATATGGATGCGAAGGTGGGATTCGAACCCACGACCTCTCGGCATACTCACTGCTTCCGCATGAAGCTCTAACCAAGTGAGCCATTCAAGCATCCATGGGGATGTAGCTCAGTTTAAAGATTGTTTTTATTTATATACGATGTTTTATAATTGGGCACTCGGTATGAGCATATGCCATAAAACTAGTAACTATATAGACTAAAGAAAGAAAACCTCAACAGAGACAACGGAAAAGATGAGGAAAAAAGTTTGAGATGGCAGTAAAAGAGCAGAAGACTACTTGTAGTGGCACGATTGATCTTGAGGGATGAACCAACGGATGGGAACTTTGATTTGACTTACCACCGAGGCACCGCACAAAGAAAACAATCGGCCAAACGTTCATCTCAGTTAGCCATGAGAGGGAGGATAGAACCACAATGATCCGGGATCAGGATCAGGGGCGATAGTAGCCAAAGGGTGGACCAGACAGTCGATTGCATGAAGCAAAGATAGTAACGCAGACCAGTATACTGGAGGACCAGCAGAACCACTTATAGGCAGCATGTTCAGGGCATTGTCAATGGCATGTACACCAGGAGGAGCAGCAGGCAGAGCATCCCACAGATCACGATCCAAAGCACGACATTGAGGGAAGTGATTTCGAGAGATGAAAGATCCATCCATGCAGGGACATTCCTCACGCATGTTTGCAAAACGACCAAGACGCCAACGAACCAAACGACTACGAGCAGATCGACCAATAGGTAAGTACAGTATGGGATCAGGGCGAGAGACAGAAGGACGGCACGCACGAAGCAGAACATGTTTACCAGTAGTAGTAGCAGCAGCCAGTTGTTGGTCAACCTGATCTTGCCAGAAGTCAGAGAAGTGAGCCTTGAGACCAGCAAATGAAGGGACAGGGTCAGGCAGAGATCTATACAAACTGTTTTCACAGATGTACCGATCCAGTCGAGTGTACGACAGAGCACCACGAAGAACCACCACAAGACTATCCTCAGGTAGAGTAGCAGAACGAAGAGCATACCTAGTTGCCAAGACATTATACCGATGTTTCATTGAAGGGAGACAGGTAATGTGCTTAGCAACGTTGAACCAGGAACCACCCACGAACATACCAACCAGCCGGTTTTGGAGCTTGTCAAGAGCCTCAAAGGTACGATAGTCAAGATGAGATATAGCGAGGCCATACTCAATCTTGGGTCTAACGAAAGCCTTGTACAGACGAGAACAGAGCAGCAGAGAGAAACCATTACGGTTGACACCAACAGAGTTCAGCAAAGCCATAACCTTGACAGCACCAGCGGACCGCAGAGACAAGATACTAGGAGCATGTAGCCCTTTATATCGAAATGGCATACCAAGGTACACAAACTCATCTACCACCGGCAGCGGCTCATTGTAGAGAGTAAGACGAGCATCAGAGAGGGCAGCAGGAGAACCGAGCACAGCACATTTAGATGGCTTCCACCTATAACCAAGACAGACAGAGTGTTCAGCAGCAAGATCCAACATAGACTGGACACCAGACAAAGACCCAAAGATAGCAACATCATCGGCAAAGAGCAAGCTATTGATGGCAATAGGACGACTAGCACCAGGAGGACTGACCATCGTAGCACCAGTATCAACAGAACGCAAAAGATTCGGTAAGGAGTTGATATACAACGAATACAAATGAGGACTGAGTACTGAGCCTTGAAGTACACCAGTAACAGGAGAGAAGGCAGCAGAGGTATGATTAGCAATCAAGACTGAGACTGAGACATCGTCAAACATGTTCATCAGAAGACCCAGAACAGGACGAGGAAGTGTAGAACCAGCCAGGGCTTGCCATATAACCCTACGATCGACAGTATCATAAGCTGACTTGATATCCAAGAAAGCCACCACAGGATAGCGACGGTGAGTCAGAAAGTAATCATGCATCAAGTCATGCAAGCAGAGGGCTTGATCCAGAGGACTACGTTGAGGACGGAAGCCACCTTGAGCAATATCCAGAGCAGGGGAGTGTTCATCCAGAGCCGGCATGAGACAGAACTCAAACAACTTACGCACCACCGAAGTGAGCGAAATTGGTCGATAATTACCAGGATCGGAAGCATCACCCTTCTTGAAAATCGGAAACACCTGGGCTTGGCGCCATAAACCAGGAGTATAAGACCATTGATAGCAGAGGTGAAACAGCAGAGAGAGCACTGGGGCAATTTCTGAGGTCAGAGCTTTTAACATCTCAGCCTTGATATGGTCAGGACCAGGAGCTTTGTGAGTCGGCAGACGTTTAATACACAGTACCAAGGTATCAGTATCAAACAAAGACATGTCCGCAGGGAGACAGAAAGGCAAGTCAGAAACCATAGGAGTGACAGGAGCAGGACGAGAAGCAGTATTTAACAGAGCACCTTCGTAGACCGTAGCCAAATGAGAGCCCATAGTAGCAACAGAAGCAGCAGGACCATCTGGGTGACTGTACGTAGGTGAAGACTCTTTATTGCGCTTGATGCGTTTTATAGCAGCAGTAGCTTTTGAGAAGTCTCTTTCCAGAGCACCACAGAACTTATGCCAGGACTTGCGCTTAGCAGACTGTACCAAAGAGCGAAAACGGCGATGAGCTTGCTTGTATAAGACCCAACAATCAATCTTAGTATACCCAAGGGCATACCGCCATCGACTGTAGAGACGATCCCGTTCAGTAGCCGCGTCTTGGATCTCTTGCGTCCAGTATTTCTTCCAATGGCCAGGACGGCCAGACTTCACACCTATTGAGCTATCCAAACATTCATACAAACATTGGTTCAAAGAACCGTTGAGTGCATCAATGTCGGGACGAGTACCAGGAGGAGCAGACACCAAACCAGAGAGAGTAACAACCAGAGGAGCAACAGAAGATCGAAAGGATTCACGGAGTAGGCCCAAAGGCCTCTCTTTCGTCAATTTCGAGAGCTTCCATTGCCGCCGAGGAGCCAGAACAGAATCACCAGGAGCCACAGTGTCATCGAGAGGTGGCACATACCCGAAAGTAAGTGACATCAATCGATGGTCAGAACCAAGAGACAGATCAGACTCAACCACCAGTTGAGGGTTCACCAAAGCAACATCACCAATATTTGTCAGAAACAAATCGATAATACTACTCAATTCTTGCTGCTGCCGAAAAGAAGAGTAAGTCTTGACACCAAAAGCCAAAGACGCATTAAGCACAGATAAGCAATGTTCGTCAAACCAAGGTTTGAGAGCATTACCACGAGCATTGGAGATAGCATCACCAGTCAGAGGACCCAACCGAGCATTGAAATCACCGCAGAGAATAGTATCCCTAGTCATAGGTAATGAGCTGAGGGCCGAGAGCACCTTATCAGAGGATAAGGGTGGAGGAAAGTAAACACAATGAACCGTTAGGGTGCCAACCTTGAGAGACAGAGTGTGCGGATTGTATGAAGGGAGTTGGAAGACCGTAAAGGGGCAAGAAGGAGAGACAAAAGCAGTGATACCACCAGAACCACGGTTGAAAGCACCAGGTACTTTTGAACCATACAAGTGGTATTGAGACCAGTCAATCGGATAGGAACCAGAAGTGAGCCAAGTTTCAGTGACAAACAGAACATGAGTATCAACAATATGAGAAATAACATCATGAACTGTTGTTTGACGAAGACCATTCGCATTCCAAAGAGAGAGAGAGACAAAAACCGGGGGGACAGACACATTATTCAAATTACCAGACCATGATTCATTGTTAAGAGACATTAGATCTCCATTTCAGAATCAGTAGAAGTATCACGGCGACGCTTGAACAAGAAAGCAGCCTTTTTAGGGTCCTTTTCCTTTAGTCGGTCCATAGCACCAGCAACAGCCTCGTCCAGTTCGGCTTGACCTATCCATCCAAGATCCAGGAACCAACGGCCAACACTACTCACATTAAGTGGGCGGATGTGGGACAGAGCATCTACGCTGCGAGCATTGACCATCTCAGCAATGAGATCCATTCGATCGTGTTCAGAGTAGGCATCGTATTGTGGGTCGGCAATATTAGCAGGATTCAACGGGTCAAAATCCTCCAATATTTCCGATTCACTTGCACGGAGCAGAGCCAAGAATTCAGCAACATATTGGGTATGCAAGAGAATACCAATAGCTTCGGAGGCAGGGAAGTTGATGTCGAGGATACGAGACGTATCCACCCCAATGGCCTTGAGAGTGCGTCGAATTTCAGAGCGTAAGATCTTGCCAGATCTACCAATATATACATATTGGTATCCTTGGGGACCCTTAGCAGCAGACGTTTTGAAGAGACGACCAGCAGCCAACTTTCTCTTAGTAGCTTTAGTTGGATCAGGGCGATGTGCAGCCTTCTTAGCTATAGCAGAATAGCTAATAGTACCAGAATCAGTGGTGGCAGTAGCAGAGGTGGTGGATCCAGATGCCCCCTTGATGGGGGTGCTTGTAACAGAATCCTGTGACGTGGCTTGCAATTTTTCAATGACCAGATCCTTGTCGTGTAAAATTTTTTTCAAGGCTTGGTTTTCCTTTTCCAAAGCATCGAGACGAGCCAAAATACCATCATGTTGATTAACACGTTCAGAAAGAGAGGCAAGTTGTTGCTGTAACTGTTGCATGATAACAGTAACCTGATTCATATCAGTTGGGTGCTGAAACTCGGGCATATTGCTGATTATTTTTTTAGAAATTGTTGAAGATCCAAAAAAATATGAAGGAGATGTTCAATAAACTTGAAACTATAACACAATAGACAGAGACTAAAGGCAAGTATACTGGTATAGTTTTGGAGTTGATTGAATTGCTGATTGTTGGGAAAATAGCGTTTTTCGTGATTCTAAGGAGACTTTTTACGGAGAGGGTGGCAAAAAGTGATGAAAAACGGAAAGAGATGGGGGATGTAGCTCAGGCGAAAATTTATGGTTGTTTATTGATTACAATGAATTAGCAATGTAAAAAATATAGACTTATATGCATGCGATCTTTGGATCATTAGTTGCAAGTCCTGAGAAGCGACGTACAGCAAAAAAGCTTAAATTAATAGTTTGATCTCCATGCAGGAACAACATGCAAGTGTCCAGAAAAGGGAAAAAAGGTCCTAAACTAAAAATTAAACTGGTAAAAAAGAAGTACAGGCAGGAAAAAGGAGTAAAACAAGTGAGATAAAAGGGTAGAGAATAAGAAGCTATGGTGTATGAGACATGCAATTGGGGATACCTCGATGTTCAGACAGCAGCACAGACAAAATAAACCCACAGACCTCAGTGGCACAAAAAAAGCAAGAAAAAAAAGGAGAAAACGAGGCATTTGCATATAGCAAAATGAGCAGAGAGACAAAGACCAAACGAGAAAGAAGCAGAGAAGGAGGACAAAGTGAATACGGACACTACCACAAAGGCAGCAGAAACAGAAACAATGAGAGTGGGAATGAGAGAGCAAAACGATTTTAACAACAAGGTGTCAATCAGTTATCAGAAGGCTCTGACATTTCAAGATCCTTGGTAGCAGAGAGAGTGGGGGAGACAGCATAAGCCAAGAGAGAGGCAGTTTCAGCATCATGATGCAAGAGGTAGCCAAGATAACTCAAACGTTGTTTCTTGGCTAAACGCTCTTGATCAGAGGATCGGGATGGTGGTTTAGTAGCAGCAGAGGAGGAGGAACGAGCAAGCATTTCTTCTTTCAAAATGGCATCAAATTGGGCTTGATTGATGCGATCATACAAAAGAAAAGAACGAGCAACAGAAATACGGACAGAGCGACGGACAAAAGACAGCGAACGAAGGCAGCGAAGGTTTTCGACCTCAATGGCCTTTTGGACACGCAGATCACGAGAGAGAGAAGCAAATTTGGGGTCTTTGAGATTGACTGGATCACATGGATCAAAGTCAATCAACGGAGAACAGCCACGACCATGGAGATGCATGGCTTTGGTGAGGGTGAGTACATAGTCATTATGAACAAGGAAAGAAATCACATTCTGTACAGGATATTGAATATCCAGCACACGAGAGTTATTCAATCCTACGCCTTGTACAAGGCGACGCAGCTCAGAAAGACGACGGCGGACAGGAGTAGCATAGTACACAAATTGATAACCAGATGGTATATCACTTTGAGGAGCAAAAAGACGGGCAAGAGTAGCGGATGCCTTGGTGGCAGACGGAGGAGGACGAGCAGCAGGCTTCTTCTTACGCTTTGCATCTGTATTAGATGCAACGACGGCAGCAAAAGATGGTTGATTTCCTGGAGACAAAATGGTGGCAGAGGTAGCATTGGTGCATGTAGTTGATGCTGATGCTGTTGTGGTGGTAGTAGTGGCAGGAGGTGGGTGGGATGATGATGGTTTGGGAGCCAGGCTAGTTGTAGTACCAGTAGCAGCTGCAAGTTTGGCTTCGAGAGTGTGACGAGCAGCTTCAGACTCTGCCAGGGCTGTTTTTAACCGCTCAATTTCGACATGGGCGGTTTCCAGACGAGCTAAGCGATTTCGAACCTCAATCATAAAGGTTGAAAGTTGCTGTTCACTCGCTGGAGAGGCAGATGGAGGAGTTGTTGGTCCAAAATCAGTAGAAATGTTGATGATATCAACTGATGTTTGTGGATGGTGGTGCTGATGAGAGGTTGGAGTGAGTGTCATTTTCTTTGTTTTCAACTGTTGAGTGAAATCTACAGCGAAAAAAGGTGGAGATCTTGAGGAACTTGGCCGTTTTTGACCTAGAGAAAGAGAGGACGCAGAGCTTAATGCCTGGTTTACTTTGGTGTCGTCTGGAATGACGTTCTTGCTATGTATTGTATGGATTTGTAGAGTTGGGTCAATTTTTTCAATATTACTGGGCTTCAATGTATTAAAAACATTGGTTAGCGGAAAGAAAGGTGGGGGATGTAGCTCAGGCGAAAATTTATGGTTGTTTATTGATTACAATGAATTAGCAATGTAAAAAATATAGACTTATATGCATGCGATCTTTGGATCATTAGTTGCAAGTCTTGAGAAGCGACGTACAGCAAAAAAGCTTAAATTGATAGTTTGATCTCCATGCAGGAACAACATGCAAGTGTCCAGAAAAGGGAAAAAAGGTCCTAAACTAAAAATTAAACTGGTAAAAAAGAAGTACAGGCAGGAAAAAGGAGTAAAACAAGTGAGATAAAAGGGTAGAGAATAAGAAGCTATGGTGTATGAGACATGCAATTGAGGATACCTCGATGTTCAGACAGCAGCACAGACAAAATAAACCCACAGACCTCAGTGGCACAAAAAAAGCAAGAAAAAAAAGGAGAAAACGAGGCATTTGCATATAGCAAAATGAGTAGAGAGACAAAGACCAAACGAGAAAGAAGCAGAGAAGGAGGACAAAGTGAATACGGACACTACCACAAAGGCAGCAGAAATAGAAACAATGAGAGTGGGAATGAGAGAGCAAAACGATTTCAACAACAAGGTGTCAATCAGTTATCAGAAGGCTCTGACATTTCAAGATCCTTGGTAGCAGAGAGAGTTGGGGAGACAGCATAAGCCAAGAGAGAGGCAGTTTCAGCATCATGATGCAAGAGGTAGCCAAAATAACTCAAACGTTGTTTCTTGGCTAAACGCTCTTGATCAGAGGATCGGGATGGTGGTTTAGCAGCAGCAGAGGAGGAGGAACGAGCAGGCATTTCTTCTTTCAAAATGGCATCAAATTGGGCTTGGTTGATGCGATCATACAAAAGAAAAGAACGAGCAACAGAAACACGGACAGAGCGACGGACAAAAGACAGCGAACGAAGGCAGCGAAGGTTTTCGACCTCAATGGCCTTTTGGACACGCAGATCAGGAGAGAGAGAAGCAAATTTGGGATCTTTGAGATTGACTGGATCACATGGATCAAAGTCAATCAACGGAGAGCAGCCACGACCATGTAGATGCATGGCTTTGGTGAGGGTGAGTACATAGTCATTATGAACAAGGAAAGAAATCACATTCTGTACAGGATATTGAATATCCAGCACACGAGAGTTATTCAATCCTACGCCTTGAACAAGGCGACGCAGCTCAGAAAGACGACGGCGGACAGGAGTAGCATAGTACACAAATTGATAACCAGATGGTATATCACTTTGAGGAGCAAAAAGACGAGCAAGAGTAGCGGATGCCTTGGTGGCAGATGGAGGAGGAGGACGAGCAGCAGGCTTCTTCTTACGCTTTGCACCTGTATTAGATGCAACGACGGCAGCAAAAGATGGTTGATTTCCTGGAGACAAAGAGGTGGCAGAGGTAGCATTGGTGCATGTAGTTGATGCTGATGCTATTGTGGTGGTAGTAGTGGCAGGAGGTGGGTGGGATGATGATGGCTTGGGAGCCAGGCTAGTTGTAGTACCAGTAGCAGCTGCAAGTTGGGCTTCGAGAGCGTGACGAGCAGCTTCAGACTCTGCCAGGGCTGTTTTTAACCGCTCAATTTCGACATGGGCGGTTTCCAGACGAGCTAAGCGATTTCGAACCTCAATCATAAAGGTTGAAAGTTGCTGTTCACTCGCTGGAGAGGCAGATGGAGGAGTTGTTGGTCCAAAATCAGTAGAAATGTTGATGATATCAACTGATGTTTGTGGATGGTGGTGCTGAGAGGTTTGAGAGAGTGTCATTTTCTTTGTTTTCATCTGTTGAGTGAAATCTACAGCGAAAAAAGGTGGAGATCTTGAGGAACTTGGCCGTTTTTGACCTGGAGAGAGAGAGGACGCAGAGCTTAATGCCTGGTTTACTTTGGTGTCGTCTGGAATGGTGTTCTTGCTATGTATTGTATGGATTTGTAGAGTTGGATCAATTTTTTCAATATTACTGGGCTTCAATGTATTAAAAAAATTGGTTAGCGGAAAGAAAGGTGGGGATGTAGCTCAGTTTAACGTTGATTTTTATTATATACATGAATTCAATGGGCACTCGATGGGAGCATTAGCCTAGAATTCTAGAAACAAAAGAGTAGCAGGTACAAAAAACCCTTAAGGGGACACTAACTAAGAAAAAGGGAAAAAGGAAAGTGTGGTAGTGGCAAAGGAACGGCATGAATACTGGTATTGTTGATTTGATCTGGAGGAATGACCAACGGATGGGAACTTTGATAATTACTTACCACCGTGGCATCGCACCGAGAAAGCAAAAACAACAAACGTTCATCAATGAGCAGAAAACCAGAGCGATCCAGGATCTGGATCTGGTGGGATCACAGCCAGAGGATGCACAAGGCAATCAATGGCATGCAACAAAAGGAGCAAAGCAGACCAAAAGTACGGTGGACCAGCTGAAGCTTTGTCTGGAAGACAGTTCAGAGCATGATCAATGCGATGGATACCAGGTGGAGCAGGTGGCAAAGCATCAAAAAAGGTACGATCCAGAGCGCGACATGTCAGAAAGTGATCTCGGGAGATAAACTCACCGGTAGTGCACGGACATTCTTCACGCATATTGGTGAAACGTCCAAGACGCCACCGCACAAGACGACTACGAGCAGATCGACCAATAGGCAGATACAGAATGGGATCTGGACGAGAGACAGACGGACGACAAGCACGAAGGAGAGTCTGAGCACCAGTAGCAGCAGCGGTAGCAAGTTGACGATCCACTTGATCTTGCCAATACGAATCGAAGATTTCAGTAAGACCAGCAGTGGTGAATGGCGGCGGATCAGATAGTGTCAGATACAACGGGTTTTGACAAATAAATCTGTCTAGACGAGTGTACAGTAAGCCACGACGAAGCAGAACCAACAAGCAATCATCAGGAAGAGTATCAGCACGAAGAGCATAACGTGTTATCAGAACGTTATATCGATGCTTCATGCTGGGAATACAGGTCAAATGTTTGGCAACATTGTACCATGTACTACCAACAAACATACCAACCAATCGATTTTGCAGAGCATCAAGAGCCTTGAAGTCACGGAAAGAGAGATGCGATATAGCTAAGCCGTATTCCAGCTTGGGTCGAATAAAGCTTTTATACAAACGAGCACAAAGCAACAGAGAAAAACCATTTCGATTGACACCAACCGAATTCAACAATGCCATTGTCTTGATAGCACCAGAAGCACGCAGATTGAGAATCCCAGGGGCATACAGACCTTTATATCTAAACGGCATACCAAGATACGTGAATTCCTCTACCACAGGAAGAGGTTCACCGTATAGGGACAATGGATGACGAGTAGAGGCTGTTGGAGCACAAAGTACAGCACATTTTGATGGTTTCCATCTGTAGCCAAGAGAGAACGAGTGATCTGAAGCGACATCCAACATGGTTTGCACATCAGTACGAGAGCCAAATATGGCCACATCATCAGCAAAGAGCAGGCTATTCACGCAAACACTAGGCATCCCAGGTGGTGATACCATAGTACCGCGACTGACAGCAGAACGAAGAACAGCAGGCAGAGAGTTGATGTACAGAGAGTACAAGTGAGGGCTGAGCACTGAACCCTGTAATACGCCAGTAGCAGGCGAAAAGGGAACAGAGGTGTGATTTGCAATCAACACAGACACGAGTACATCATCGAACATGTGGATGAGCAAACTGAGAACTGAACGAGGCAGAGAAGAACGAGAGAGAGCATCCCAAATCACACGACGATCCACGGTATCATACGCTGATTTGATGTCCAGGAAAGCAACCACAGGATAGTGATGGTGGGTGAGGAAGTAGTCGTGCATCAAGTCATGTAAACAGAGGGCTTGATCCAGAGGACTACGCTGTGGGCGAAAACCACCTTGAGCAACATCAAGTGCAGGCGAATGTTCATCAAGAGCAGGCATCAGAGAGAATTCGAACAATTTACGCATCACCGAAGTAAGCGAAATTGGACGAAAGTTTGCAGGATCAGATACATCACCTTTCTTGTAAATGGGAAAGACTTGAGCATGTCGCCATAGAGCTGGTGTATACGACCACTGAGAGCAGAGTGTAAAGAGCAGAGACAATACGGGTGCAATGTCAGATGCTAGAGCCTTCAGCATTTCAGCTTTCAAATGATCAGGACCAGGAGCTTTTCCATTTGGCAAACGCTTAATGAGGGAGACAAGTGTATCAGCATCAAATAGACCCAAATCAGCGGTGGACACATCATAAGGCAAGTCAGGGAAATTGGACGGAGCAGCAAGGCGAGACGCATGATTCAACAGGGAGCCATCATAGACAGAGGCAAGATGAGACGCCATTGTGTTGACAGAGGCAGTTGGACCGTCTGGATGACTGTACGTTGCAGAGCATTCCTTGTTTCTTTTAATGCGCTTGATTGCAGCAGTGGCTTTCGAAAAGTCCTTTTCTAAATCAGAGCAAAACTGATTCCACGATCGACGCTTAGCAGCTTGTACAAGAGAACGAAAACGCCTGTGAGCAGCTTGATAGAGATTCCATGTTTCGACTTTGGCAAAACGACTTGCCCACCTCCATCTACTATACATAGTATCTCTTTCACGAGCAGCATCCTCAATTTCCTGTGTCCAGTACTTTTTCCAGTGGCCAGGACGACCAGATTTCACACCAATTGAGCTATCCAGAGATTCATACAAACATTGATTCAAAGAATCGTTGAGTGCATCAATATCTGGACAAACACCAGGGGGAGCAGACACCAAACCAGAGAGAGAACCAACCAAAGGAGCAACAGAAGATCGAAAGGATTCACGAAGCAAGCCCAAAAGCCGCTTTTTCCTCAATTTCGAGAGCTTCCATTGCCGTCTAGGGGCTAAACCACCAGAGTTACCAGAACCAAGAGTATCATCGGGAGGGGGCACATACTCGAAAGTAAGTACCATCAGCCGATGATCAGAGCCAAGAGACAGATCAGATTCAACCACCAGTTGAGGATGTAACAGAGCAGCCTCGCCAATGTTTGTAAGAAACAGATCAATGATGCTATGAACCTCTTGTTGACGTCGAAAAGTTGTGAATGTGGGTGTACCAAATGCTAAAGACTCATTGAGAATGGAAAAAGAGGACTCCTCCAGCCATGGAAGTAGTGAGGTACCACGAGGATTAGCATTAGTATCACCCAGTAGAGATCCAAAGCGAGCATTGAAATCACCACAAAGGATGGTATCACTGGTTACGGGTAACGAGCGAAGAAGCGAGAGCACCTTATCCGAAGATAAGGGTGGAGGCAGATACACACAATGAACCGTAAGGGTACCAACCTTAAGGGACAAAGTGTGTGCATTGTAAGACGGAAGTTGAGAGACAGAGAAAGGACAGGAAGGAGAGACAAAGGCAGTAATGCCACCAGAACCACGGTTAAATGCACCAGGTACTTTAGAGCCATAGAGGTGGAATTGAGACCAGTTAGTAGGGAAAGAACCAGAGGTTAGCCAGGTTTCAGTGACAAGCAGTACATGAGTGTTCTGAACATGATGGAGAACATCATGTACCGTTGATTGACGTAGACCATTGGCATTCCAAAGGGAGAGAGAGACTTGAAAGGAGTGGACTGGGTTGTTATTGGGAGTATGACTAGTAGCTATGTTACTCATTAGAGTTCCATAGCAGAGCCATTGCTGTCATGATCTTCCTTTTGACGCTTGAACAAGAATTTAGCCTTTTTGGGCTCCTTCTCGGCAAGACGACCGATAGCTTCAGAGACGGCTATATCTAGCTCTTCTTGAGAGATCCAGCCAGCAGAGACAAAGTATTTGCCAACGCCACTAACGTTGAGTGGACGAAGGAAAGAGAGAGTTTGCAGAGCACGGGTGTTGGTGAATTCATAGATCAATTGCTCACGCTCTTCAATGGCAAGATCAGCATATTTGGGATCAGCAATGTTGTTGGGATCCAAAGGTTGAAAGTTTTCAATGTGATCAGCTTCACATTTGCGCATACAGGCAAAAAATTCCTCAACATATTGGATGTGGAGCAAGATGCCAATGACGCCAGTGGCAGGGAAACAGATGTCTAACACACGGCCAGTATCAATACCAGCTCGGCGAAGTTGGTAACGAACCTCAGAGCGCAGGATTTTACCAGAGCGGCCTAGATACACATACTGGTATCCTTGTTGACCTTTGGTGGTGGTGGTTTGGAACATGCGACCTGCAGCAAGACGTCGCTTGGTAGTACGGGCAGGGTCACGATGTTGAGCACCTTTACGGGCAGCAGATGCGTAGCTACCTTGAGTAGCATCGGGTTGGTGAGTAGTAACAAGCTCTTGGGGTGGTGTTACCTGAGAGCTGGCTGGAGCACCTTGATTGGTGCGGCGGGATGAGAGTTGGCCCTGTAATTTTTCGATTGCAAGGTCCTTGGCCTGTAACTGATTTTTTAATTCTCCATTTTCCTTTTCCAAAAGGTCCAGGCGGGCAAGGAGATTGTCATGTTGCTGTACTCGCTCGGTAAGAGAGATCAGCTGTTGCTGTTGTTCTTGAACAGTTTGGATGAGCTGATTCAAATCCATAGATTGCTGATTATTGTTGAGCATGGCTGAAAATATTCTATCAAACTTTGGAGATTCAATAAAATATGAAAAAGATGTCCAACAAACTGGAAGTTATAACACAATGTACGTTGACTAAATGCAAGTAAACTGGTACAACTGAAGGCTAGTTGGAGTGTTTGTTGTCGAGATAAACCGCTTTTATAGTGAGGAAATACTTTTTACCGGGGGAAGGTGGCAAAAAGTGATGAAAAACGGAAAGAGATGGGGATGTAGCTCAGGCGAAAATTTATGGTTGTTTATTGATTACAATGAATTAGCAAAGTAAAAAATATAGACTTATATGCATGCGATCTTTGGATCATTAGTTGCAAGTCCTGAGAAGCGACGTACAGCAAAAAAGCTTAAATTGATAGTTTGATCTCCATGCAGGAACAACATGCAAGTGTCCAGAAAAGGGAAAAAAGGTCCTAAACTAAAAATTAAACTGGTAAAAAAGAAGTACAGGCAGGAAAAAGGAGTAAAACAAGTGAGATAAAAGGGTAGAGAATAAGAAGCTATGGTGTATGAGACATGCAATTGAGGATACCTCGATGTTCAGACAGCAGCACAGACAAAATAAACCCACAGACCTCAGTGGCACAAAAAAAGCAAGAAAAAAAGGAGAAAACGAGGCATTTGCATATAGCAAAATGAGCAGAGAGACAAAGACCAAACGAGAAAGAAGCAGAGAAGGAGGACAAAGTAAATACAGACACTACCATAAAGGCAGCAGAAACAGAAACAACGAGAGTGGGAATGAGAGAGCAAAACGATTTCAACAGCAAGGTGTCAATCAGTTATCAGAAGGCTCTGACATTTCAAGATCCTTGGTAGCAGAGAGAGTGGGGGAGACAGCATAAGCCAAAAGAGAGGCAGTTTCAGCATCATGATGCAAGAGGTAGCCAAGATAACTCAAACGTTGTTTCTTGGCTAAACGCTCTTGATCAGAGGATCGGGATGGTGGTTTAGCAGCAGCAGAGGAGGAGGAACGAGCAAGCATTTCTTCTTTCAAAATGGCATCAAATTGGGCTTGGTTGATGCGATCATACAAAAGAAAAGAACGAGCAACAGAAACACGGACAGAGCGACGGACAAAAGACAGCGAACGAAGGCAGCGAAGGTTTTCGACCTCAATGGCCTTTTGGACACGCAGATCACGAGAGAGAGAAGCAAATTTGGGATCTTTGAGATTGACTGGATCACATGGATCAAAGTCAATCAACGGAGAAGAGCCACGACCATGGAGATGCATGGCTTTGGTGAGGGTGAGAACATAGTCGTTGTGAACAAGGAAAGAAATCACATTCTGTACAGGATATTGAATATCCAGCACACGAGAGTTATTCAATCCTACGCCTTGAACAAGGCGACGCAGCTCAGAAAGACGACGGCGGACAGGAGTAGCATAGTACACAAATTGATAACCAGATGGTATATCACTTTGAGGAGCAAAAAGACGAGCAAGAGTAGCGGATGCCTTGGTGGCAGATGGAGGAGGAGGACGAGCAGCAGGCTTCTTCTTACGCTTTGCACCTGTATTAGATGCAACGACGGCAGCAAAAGATGGTTGATTTCCTGGAGACGAAGAGGTGGCAGAGGTAGCATTGGTGCATGTAGTTGATGTTGGTGCTGTTGTGGTGGTAGTAGTGGCAGGAGGTGGGTGGGATGATGATGGTTTGGGAGCCAGGCTAGTTGTAGTACCAGTAGCAGCTGCAAGTTGGGCTTCGAGAGCGTGACGAGCAGCTTCAGACTCTGCCAGGGCTGTTTTTAACCGCTCAATTTCGACATGGGCGGTTTCCAGACGAGCTAAGCGATTTCGAACCTCAATCATAAAGGTTGAAAGTTGCTGTTCACTCGCTGGAGAGGCAGATGGAGGAGTTGTTGGTCCAAAATCAGTAGAAATGTTGATGATATCAACTGATGTTTGTGGATGATGGTGCTGATGAGAGGTTGGAGTGAATGTCATTTTCTTTGTTTTCAACTGTTGAGTGAAATCTACAGCGAAAAAAGGTGGAGATCTTGAGGAACTTGGCCGTTTTTGACCTGGAGAAAGAGAGGACGCACAGCTTAATGCCTGGTTTACTTTGGTGTCGTCTGGAATGATGTTCTTGCTATGTATTGTATGGAATTGTAGAGTTGGGTCAATTTTTTCAATATTACTGGGCTTCAATGTATTAAAAAAATTGGTTAGCGGAAAGAAAGGTGGGGATGTAGCTCAGTTTAACGTTGATTTTTATTATATACATGAATTCAATGGGCACTCGATGGGAGCATTAGCCTAGAATTCTAGAAACAAAAGAGTAGCAGGTACAAAAAACCCTTAAGGGGACACTAACTAAGAAAAAGGGAAAAAGGAAAGTGTGGTAGTGGCAAAGGAACGGCATGAATACTGGTATTGTTGATTTGATCTGGAGGAATGACCAACGGATGGGAACTTTGATAATTACTTACCACCGTGGCATCGCACCGAGAAAACAAAGCAACAAACGTTCATCAATGAAGAGACTATCTAGCAGAGAACCATAACAACCCTGAATCAAGATCAGCAGGGATGACAGCCAGCGGATGCACTAAACAATCAATGGCATGAAGCAGAGCAAGCAAAGCAGACCAATAAGATGGAGGACCATCAGAGGCTTTCACAGGTAAGCAATTAAGGGCATAGTCTATACGATGAATACCAGGAGGAGCCACAGGCAGAGCATCGAGAAGTGTTCGATCCAGAGCACGGCATGTCAGAAAGTGATTTCGAGATATAAAATCACCCATCACGCACGGACACTCTTCACGCATGTTTGTGAAACGTCCAAGACGCCAGCGAACAAGGCGACTTCGAGCAGATCGACCAATTGGTAGGTACAAAATGGGATCTGGACGAGATACAGAACGACGACAAGCACGGAGGAGGGTCTGGGTACCAGAAACAGCAGCAGCAGCAAGTTGATGATCTACTTGATCTTGCCAATACGAATCAAAGACTTCAGTAAGACCAGCAGTGGTGAATGGCGGCGGATCAGGTAGTGTCAGATACAACGGGTTTTGACAAATAAATCTGTCTAGACGAGTGTACAGTAATCCACGACGAAGCAGAACCAACAAGCAATCATCAGGGAGAGTATCAGCACGAAGAGCATAACGTGTTGCCAGGACATTATATCGATGCTTCATGCTGGGAATACAGGTCAAATGTTTGGCAACATTGTACCATGTACTACCAACAAACATACCAACCAATCGATTTTGCAGAGCATCAAGAGCCTTGAAGTCACGGAAAGAGAGATGCGATATAGCTAAGCCGTATTCCAGCTTGGGTCGAATAAAGCTTTTATACAAACGAGCACAAAGCAACAGAGAAAACCCATTTCGATTGACACCAACCGAATTCAACAATGCCATTGTCTTGATAGCACCAGAAGCACGCAGATTGAGAATCCCAGGGGCGTACAGACCTTTATATCTAAACGGCATACCAAGATACGTGAATTCCTCTACCACAGGAAGAGGTTCACCGTATAGAGACAATGGATGACGAGTAGAGGCAGTAGGAGCACAAAGTACAGCACATTTTGATGGTTTCCATCTGTAGCCAAGAGAGAACGAGTGATCTGAAGCGACATCCAACATGGTTTGCACATCAGTACGAGAGCCAAATATGGCCACATCATCAGCAAAGAGTAAACTATTGATATGAACAGGATGCATTCCGGGTGGAGATACCATAGTACCACGGTTGACAGCAGCACGAAGAACAGCAGGCAGAGAGTTGATGTACAGAGAGTACAAGTGCGGACTGAGCACTGAACCTTGGAGTACACCAGTAGCAGGCGAAAAAGGGTCAGAGTTGTGGTTTGCAATCAGTACAGAGACTAGTACATCATCGAACATATTGATCAATAAACTAAGGATTGGACGAGGTAGTGAAGAATGAGCAAGAGCATCCCAAATAACGTTGCGGATCCACTGTATCGTATGCAGATTTGATGTCCAGAAAGGCTACAACAGGATAGTGGTGATGAGTGAGGAAGTAGTCGTGCATCAAGTCATGTAAACAGAGGGCTTGATCCAGAGGACTACGCTGCGGGCGAAAACCACCTTGAGCAACATCAAGTGCAGGCGAAATGTTCATCAAGAGCAGGCATCAGAGAGAATTCGAACAATTTACGCATCACCGAAGTAAGCGAAATTGGACGAAAATTAGCTGGATCAGATACATCACCTTTCTTGTAAATGGGGAAAGACTTGAGCATGTCGCCATATAAGTTGGTGTATACGACCACTGAGAGCAGAGTGTAAAGAGCAGAGACAATACGGGTGCAATGTCAGATGCTAGAGCCTTCAACATTTCAGCTTTCAGATGATCAGGGCCAGGAGCTTTCCCATTTGGCAAACGCTTTAATGAGAGCGACAAGTATATCAGCATCAAACAGAGACAGATCAGTAGGCACAGCGTAAGGCAAATCAGAGTTGTTCACTTGGGGAGCAGTAGGCGAGACGCATTATTCAACAAAGAGCCATCATAGACTGAGGCAAGATGGGACGCCATGTGTTGACAGAGGCAGTTGGACCGTCTGGATGACTGTACGTTGCAGAGCATTCCTTGTTTCTTTTAATGCGCTTGATTGCAGCAGTGGCTTTCGAAAAGTCCTTTTCTAAATCAGAGCAAAACTGATTCCACGATCGACGCTTAGCAGCTTGTACAAGAGAACGAAAACGCCTGTGAGCAGCTTGATAGAGATTCCATGTTTCGACTTTGGCAAAACGACTTGCCCCACCTCCATCTACTATACTAGTATCTCTTTCACGAGCAGCATCCTCAATTTCCTGTGTCCAGTACTTTTTCCAGTGGCCAGGACGACCAGATTTCACACCAATTGAGCTATCCAGAGATTCATACAAACATTGATTCAAAGAATCGTTGAGTGCATCAATATCTGGACAAACACCCAGGAGGAGCAGACACCAACCAGAGAGAGAACCAACCAAAGGAGCAACAAGAAGATCGAAAGGATTCACGAAGCAAGCCCAAAGGCCGCTTTTTCCTCAATTTCGAGAGCTTTCCATTGCCGTCTAGGGGCCAAACCACCAGAGCTACCAGAACCAAGAGTATCATCAGGAGGGGGCACATACTCGAAAGTAAGTACCATCAGCCGATGATCAGAGCCAAGAGACAGATCAGATTCAACCACCAGTTGAGGAGTAACAGAGCAGCCTCGCCAATGTTTGTAAGAAACAGATCAATGATGCTATGAACCTCTTGCTTGACGTCGAAAAGTTGTGAATGTGGGTGTAACCAAATGCTAAAGACTCATTGAGAATGGAAAAAGGACCTCCTCCAGCCATGGAAGTAGTGAGGTACACGAGGATTAGCATTAGTATCACCCAGTAGAGATCCAAAGCGAGCATTGAAATCACCACAAAGGATGGTATCACTGGTTACGGGTAACGAGCGAAGAAGCGAGAGCACCTTATCCGAAGATAAGGGTGGAGGCAGATACACACAATGAACTGTAAGGGTGCCAACCTTAAGGGACAAAGTGTGTGCATTGTAAGACGGAAGTTGAGAGACAGAGAAAGGACAGGAAGGAGAGACAAAGGCAGTAATGCCACCAGAACCACGGTTAAATGCACCAGGTACTTTAGAGCCATAGAGGTGGAATTGAGACCAGTTAGTAGGGAAAGAACCAGAGGTTAGCCAGGTTTCAGTGACAAGCAGTACATGAGTGTTCTGAACATGATGGAGAACATCATGTACTGTTGATTGACGTAGACCATTGGCATTCCAAAGGGAGAGAGAGACTTGAAAGGAGTGGACTGGGTTGTTATTGGGAGTATGACTAGTAGCTATGTTACTCATTAGAGTTCCATAGCAGAGCCATTGCTGTCATGATCTTCCTTTTGACGCTTGAACAAGAATTTAGCCTTTTGGGCTCCTTCTCGGCAAGACGACCGATAGCTTCAGAGACGGCTATATCTAGCTCTTCTTGAGAGATCCAGCCAGCAGAGACAAAGTATTTGCCAACGCCACTAACGTTGAGGGACGAAGGAAAGAGAGGGTTTGCAGAGCACGGGTGTTGGTGAATTCATAGATCAATTGCTCACGCTCTTCAATGGCAAGATCAGCATATTGGGATGGGATCAGCAATGTTGTTGGGATCCAAGGGTTGAAAGTTTTCAATGTGATCAGCTTCACATTTGCGCATACAGGCGAGAAACTCCTCTACATATTGGATGTGGAGCAAGATGCCAATGACGCCAGTGGCAGGGAAACAGATGTCTAACACACGGCCAGTATCAATACCAGCTCGGCGAAGTTGGTAACGAACCTCAGAGCGCAGGATTTTACCAGAGCGGCCTAGATACACATACTGGTATCCTTGTTGACCTTTGTGGTGGCGGTTTGGAACATACGACCTGCAGCAAGACGTCGCTTGGTAGTACGGGCAGGGTCACGATGTTGGGCACCTTTACGGGCAGCAGATGCGTAGCTACCTTGAGTAGCATCGGGTTGGTGAATAGTAACAAGCTCTTGGGTTGGTGTTACCTGAGAGCTGGATTGAGCACCTTGATTGGTGCGGCGGGATGAGAGTTGGCCCTGTAATTTTTCAATTGCAAGGTCCTTGGCCTGTAACTGATTTTTCAATTCTCATTTTCCTTTTCCAAAAGGTCCAGGCGAGCAAGGAGATTGTCATGTTGCTGTACTCGCTCGTGAGAGAAGAGACCAGTTGTTGCTGTTGTTGTTGAACAGTTTGGATGAGCT